>NC_061496.1:16890649-17201482 GCF_022539355.2 Hippoglossus stenolepis | reverse complement strand
GCTTACTTGAGGGCAACAAAAGGCTTTTGCTCCTTACAGGCACAGATGGATGGTCTCTCACCACAGGGACAAATAAACCCAATATCAGCTACATATAACAATAATGAGGACAATGCTTGTTCAGTTTATACAGTCTGATAATTTGATAGCTACACAAAGAAGAGAATAGGTAATTCTGTTAGTGAGAGATGTACAGAGCAAAAGGTTCCCTTACGAGTTATGAGAAACAAAAGCAAGTAATAAACTCAGCAGGCATTCTGGCCGACCTGAAATAAATAATGCAACACAACACTGAAGTTGGAAATAGGAAATTGTGTTTTGCTTAAAGCCACGTTGGTTTGCTGCCACATCATACTTTGTGACATCTGCCTACTCTGCACTATTCTCATATCATCCGTTTTTATAAAAAGGCACTGCAGTCGTTAGAGGATATCTGCAGCCGTGTGTCACAGTCAGGTCATCAGGTCACTGAAACCTTTGAAATCAGTCGACTCAAGGTTCACGGTTTGTTTCCTCTCCTGGAGCCTTGTTTCTTTCCTCATGTAGGCCCGTTATATTCTGAGGTTAAACAAGGTCACACCAGCCACTGATAGAATCTCTAGCATTTATGCGAGTTATATATAACACGTTTCTCTAATTCTCAAACTGATATACGGCCAACCCTGTTAACATGGTTCAGTGGCAGTACCAGCATCTACCAGGTACAGTGAAAGAGATATTAGATTTTTTTTTGTCTTATATTGATTTATTTTGGACTTAACTTATTAAATAAAACAAGTGCCTTAAGGATTAAATCTGGGAGCAGACTGGTTGTTATAATGATAATAAGAGTGATATTCATAGATGGTATTGCTATTAATTATGTTATTATTGATAGCAATAATCGTGCATATAATAATAATGTTATTATTATATGCAAATTTATATTATTTGTTTCATTCCATGACTATAGAGAGTAGGCAATATTACATGTTTAAGGGTCTAATTTACTCAAGTCTTACTTTATTTTTATTAAAGAAATATGAACATACAAACAGATCCACAGTATATTCACATTTCTCTCTATTGGATATTTGAGAAAAATCATGTAGAAGTTGATATGTAGACATGAAAGAGATAACTTCCGGGGCCAAATATTTTTGCAGGAGGGCCAGATCAGGCCCGGGGGCCACTATTTGACTACCATTAGTCTACAGGTTCACCACACCACTACATTCAAAAACAGCTCTCGACTTCACAAGTCTCAAGTCTTCTGTTGGCGAGAGCGAGCACAGCAAATTCCCTCAGATGCATGTCAACTTGAAAGGGTTTGTGTGCTCAGGTCAGTGTGAAAGTCAGATCATGAGTGTGTGCGGGAGGTGCTTGTGCTCGACACAGCGGGTCAGGCTGCACTGACTTCCCCTTTAGACAGAGGGATGCAGCTGCTTTTAATCCGTAAGAGCATTTGAGTGGGGCACCAGATTGTTTATGTAGTCCATTGAAAAAGAGCTGGCACAAATGTGTGTGTTGAGGGGGGAGAAGGGCGAGTGCAGCTTACAATCCATCTGTCCCTGTTTTCACACAACTCAACATGGCAGACAGTGAGGGGAGGGAGCTGGGACAGACCTGAGTCCTGCAGACCTGTGTCCTACGGATTCCTTCGAAACGCATCATTTGAACATCTTTGTTGCCTCAGTTGAAAACAAGCACATCCCAACACAGATTAGAAAATTAAAGACTCTTTTACTCAACTTTAACCCCAGCGTTCCTTGGATCTGTCTCAAGGAATTATTGCACAGTATCCTAACAGATGGCATCTGTACTTTCAAGTTTCTGTCTCATGCAGCCCTGTGAGGCCTTTAGCCGTGTCTTCATTCACTGAACACAAGGACTGAGATGGTTCAAATATTAGGGACCAATAATATCTTAACTGTAAAACAGCACCTGTAAGGTGGCAATATCTTCAAAAAGAGCAAAATAGTCATATTAATTATGAATCTGTGGTTACGTTTTATTAGCTTCTTGTTCTTTTCAATTCTTGGAAAAAAAGACAGAATCTCTAAAAACAGAAAATAAGTCGGTAACAAAGGATTACCACCTGTGTTACACCAGAGATCCACACAGTTGAATAAAAGACACTTCTCTTTTTAAACGAAAGCTTCTCATGTGTTCATGAAGCTCCTGTCATTGTTCTTTCATCATCCCACACACTGTATTTTTCTAAACACATCCCAACTCGTTGTATTGCTTATAGTTCCATTCCTCCACAGACAAAACAACACCAACCTTAATATGTGCTATTTAACTTCTGTTCATATTTGAAACCAGACATGATATGATGATAGAACATAATTATTCAGTACTATGACACACTTGCATTTAATTTGTATCCAAATGTGAAGTGGAAAAACAATCAGAGTAAGTACAAAGATAAATAAAGAGTTCGCAAAAGAGCTTAAACTTGAACATTATTGTCTTTGGTTACAAAGATACAAACATGAAAAGCAGGTAAACTTGGTAAAACACAAATAAAAGTCAGACTTTGGTTCATACATTGACAAAAAAGCCTGAAAATCCTGACTCTTCTTTGAAAACAATCAAACAGAACAGCCGTAACCTCAAAAGTTTAACAATGCAACACTCACTCGCTAAGATTTAAATATATCAGTTTGGTTAAAGGTAAAACTGCTTTTGCACTTATTTTTGTTAGTGAGAGCAATGGAGGGCAGAAGTCTGAAAGAGATTTATCTTAATTACAGGGCAGCTAGCTGGAAAAAAAAACGTATACCTCTTCCCTTTGAATACAAAAATCGATCAGTAATATTTCCACAAATAATCAGCGAAAGACGAGCGATAAAGGGAAATATAACATGTTTGAGAGAGTTTGCTCTTTTGTTTACAATACAGTGCTGGAAAAGAAATGGTTGTTGTTGAATTATATAAGATGAAGAGCCAGACACTGTCCACTCGTCGAATTTCAGTGAACATATTTCTTAGCTTATAACAATTATAGACAATTTCAACATAAAATAAATACTTGATTCAAAATTGAAGTTTTAGATATTTCTAAATTGACTAAAATTCCCCCTTAACATGGAGAACAAATGACTAAGATGGCCATCGGCCAGGTTTATATAAACCATGACCTGTGTAATTTTAGAGTTGCTTCTAAGTTCCAGACACTGAAGAAACAGGAACTTAGCCGACAGCTGTGACCGACTGGTGTGAGACATAAACTAAGACCAACAACAAGAAGGCGCTAACAGCCTCTCAGATGCTCCACGAAACCAAAGAGCTGGAGGTATTTTCAGTCGTTCTTCAACACAGCCAAGCTCGCTCCATCACTGAGATGCGACTGTGTTCTTAGCACGGACTGACGACAGTGAGAATCCATATGAGCAACAGATAAGGCTTTAATGGCTCACCATACTCAAGGTTTGGGAAATTTAGCTGACTATACCTAAAACAAACCAAAACGACACAAATACAGTGAAAAACACACTCATCTGAATGTATTGTTTTCATTTTTCCCCAGGAGTAAGGACACATCACCAGTTGTGTCCACTTCAAATCTACATACATGACGGGTACAGGGTATTTAAAAACACTTTTTAAAGTGATGAAGTGAAATAGAATAACAACAATTAGTAGAACAAATGTGCAAATCATCCCCTTTGAAACATTCTTTACTGGAGGGCTTTTCTATCGCACTGCATTAGGTTTACAGATGCTCCTTTTCCCATGTTAAGTCTGGTGTGCCTCAGGGGTCAATTTTAGGTACAATTTTGTCCTCATATATATATATATATATATATATATATATAAAATGCTAGAGCCATTTTAAATTCAAGGGATGCAGATCGTTTCATCTCCTCATTCCTTCACTATAGACAAATTTTGTGTCTGAACCAAAATCAACTTTGAAACGACTACAGACTGTTTCAGCCTGTCCTTGCTTCTAATTGGAACTAAGAGGCTCAATCACATTACACCCATTTTAGCCTCTTCACACTGGCTCCCCATTTGTTTTAGGATTGATCCTAAATATATTTTTGTCCTTTCAATCCCGTATGAAGCCTTTCAATCCTCAGGAAGTCTTCTAACTGTTCCTGAGACCAGGTAAGGAGACAGAGATTTTAAACTCAGGGCCTTAAAGCTCTGGAACGACCTGCCCAAGGAAATGTTGAAGACTGTCTGAGTCGTCATCTTTTAAAACGTACTTCTCTCGGAGAGCTTATTTTACCGTAAACCATTTCTATATTTGAACTCACTTCAACTTTTTTAAATTTACTCTTCTTTTTTGTAAAGCACTTAGTAACTGTTTTTAAAATGTACTTTACACATTAATTATTACTATTTATAACTTATTACAAATAAAAACTGGTGGATCAATGTAGTGATCATAGTTAAAAACCTGTTTGCTGTTCTAATAAGTGATTAGAAAACCAAAATATTCCCCAGCACATTCAGGTGTCACGTAGGCTGACACTCTACATGTGGACCACAATGTATCTGACCGACATAACTTGTTACTCAGTTTTTTCTTTTCATCTAATTTCAACAAAAGTCATTTTCCTGTGACACTGTCAATGTTATTGCACAGTATATGAATATATCTGCTGCTACCTAACAGATGGCATCTGTACTTTCAAGTTTCTGCTAAAAAAAACTGTCTAAATGCTTTTTGAGTCTTGAGGCATACTGTGCCTTAAAAACAGTACGTGAAACATTACATCCTCTGGTGCCATAGTAAGCTGAGAGATGCTTTAGATGACACCCGAATGTTTCCATTCAGGACAAAGTAGGAAAAAGGGTGAAGATGTTGGTGACGGTCAGACGTGTTGTATCGCCAACTCCTGTCCTATGAAGCGGCGCAGGCGCTCCAGATACTGGCTGTATAATTCAATGTCATTGTGTCCCGCTCCCTCTACCCAAAGAGGCTCCACGGCCTTGGGGCAGCGCTCGAACAGAGCCAGGCCGTGGGAGAAGTCGATCACCTCGTCCTCTGTCCCGTGGATGATGAGCACTGGAGACGAGATTTTGGACACTTTCTCAATGCTGAAAGGAGAAATAAGGAAAAGATTAAATGTGACATCAATAAAAGTCAGTGAAATATATTATAAAATAGATTAAAAAAATTCATCTATGAAGCTGTATTTTTGTCTGTACTGCAATATTAATTTGTTTCGAGCTATAAAAGATTTATTTGATTTAAAAAGAAGATACACATTTTAATGTTTAGTGTAATAGCAGTGCCATATGTAGCAGTGACTGCTAGGGTTTTATTGCCTCGGTGCTGATAAATGATCATATGTGCCAACGCAACCATCTCTAGCACAGATTTGAAAACAGATTGGATGTTACACACCAGAAAAATAAATATTTGGACTTCACAAGTTTATAGATTTTATCAGTAGAAATTAACATATTTTTTAATAAATTACATAAAAACATGAGCTGGCTTTTAAAAATTTGAAGCAACAGTAAACACACAATCACCAAATCTAACAATGAGTCACTTGATGTAATATCAATTTTTTTTCAAAGAAAACAGGTAATGAAGAATCAGACTGATACACATAGAGAAAGGCAGGATGCCAACTGCCCTCTTACTCAATTTGAAGAACAGACAAACACTGGAGCCCCTTCTCAGCTCACTGCACACACACAGTGGGGCCTTCCCTGGTTTCCTACCACCTCTGCTCCTCACCCACTTGTTGTGTTAAGGCTGACGTTGGCTGCGACTGACCTTCGTCAGACTCAGCCACTAAAACTAAACTGACAAGGAGAGCAGGAAGGATAGAGCCTCGCTAATGATAGCACCACTCTGAGTTGTTATTGTCTGGCCAAGGGAATTGTTTAGTGTCCAAGGATTAAAAATAAAATGTTACAGCACATAACAGGTAACACTCACATTACAAGTCACTTACAAAATCTCTGAGTAGAGCATGCAAGTGAACATGAAGTGTCAAACAGAAGCTCTGTAGGATACAGAGCCAAAAGTACTGACACTCATCACCACCCACCTGTATTCTGTTATATGACCAGATCAGCAGTCACTATTTAATAAACGTTATGTGCAATAGTTGTAAACATAAATGGATGTTAATTACCTCAGTCAAGAAGGATATGGTTTCACTGTCTGTCCGTCGGTTACACAAAAACTACACAGTGGATTTCTATGAAACTCGACAGAAGGATGGAATATGAGCCAAATTTTACTGAGTCACATTCTAGTTCTTTTTAGTAAAGACTGTAACAACACAGTTCTTCTCAGTAAGACTAAATTGATTTCCTGTGTCAGGCTTTGTTTATTAATATGATAGGGTATAACTTTGGTCCCAAACTTTGCCAGAGTAATGTACTTCTAGTAGAAAGGTCACTGTTGAATATAATTATTATGTTATTATTATGAATATTGGATCTTTACAGCCAATGACACATTTAGTGAAAAATATTATTACACCTTGCACCAATACAAAAGTTCAAAGAAACAGAATTTCTAAACAATTCAATACAGGAAAGTGTCAATCATTTTATATTTGATGCTGAGAAGGAGGCTTGTTGAAAAACAGACCAACATTGTGCAGAGACTTACTTGGGGAAAGCGTCAAAGCAGTAGGTTTTCTTTGTGTCAGGAAAGGCCACTCTCATGCCAGACGTCAGAGGTGAGTGAAGAACAACGGCGGCACACTCATACCGCGACGCCAGGTCTACAGTAGGAACTGTACCGATGCTTTGTCCATACAGGATTATATTCTCTGGGCTTATACCATACCTAGTTAAAACCAAAGAGACAGAGAACACCTCATAAAATGGGCCAACAAATAAAACCTAAAAGGGATAGTTCACTGAAAAATGAAAATGTACTAATTTTCTGCTCACCACTATGACGATGGATGGGTTGGTGAAGTGTGTGAGTCCCATAAAAAACACTTTTGGAGTCGGTGTTGCAGCCAAATCCAATACAATTGAAGTAAATGGGACTCCTTCTTCAGACGTAATAAAACAGAAAAAAAACACAACACGCCTCCATACTGCTCGTGTGGTCAGTCATTGAATTTCGACTTGAAACCGCGTCATTTTCACTGTGTTTTAAGCCTAAGGCCGGATATATTCCTGCTGTTTAAACACGCGTTTGCGTAGACAACCGGCTGCGTCGTGAACATAGTTGTTCACATACTTGCAGATGTACTAAGCGTGTTTGATGATTTGCTCTGCCGGATTAGCCTGCTGATGATACATCACAACACACACAGTGAGTCAATCACCCGGTCACATTCCCTAATATTACTGCTACAGCGCACCTACTGGTCAAGTGCATAGTGCATCTGGCGTGCGCGTAGCGTTAATTTCTGAGGACGTGCACAACCGACGCTTCAAATGGACGCAGGATGCGCAAGGCCGCCATCATGAGCACACGTACGCACGCTTAAAGGTCCTCTGATATCCTCCTCGGAGCCGCGTCACTTTCGCACGCACACACACACCAGAAAGCCTCACACACAAGCACAAGCACTCGCCCAAGGGCACCCGTGTCCGCTAGCATCCCTACTTCCAGTAGTGGACTTTAAGGCTAAAAGCATGGTGTAAATTACCTCATTTTGAGTTTAATATGAATGTCGGAGCTTGCAGACACTTGGATGACACCACATGAGCAGTATGGAGGCATGTTGTGTTATTTTCTGTTGTTTTATTACGTCTAAAGAAGGGGTCACCTTGGATGCAACACTATTTAACCCTGAGATTCCTAAAGTGTTTTGTGGGACTCAAACAATTCACCCACCCCTCCATTGTCATAGTGGTGAGTAGATAATGAGTGAATTTTCTTTTTTTTCTGTGAATTATCCCTTTAATCAGCAAAAATATACAGTGGCAAAATCTAAAAATATTACATTTTATTGACAATAAACCTAAACATAAAAGCACCTCTATCAACTCTTAGTTAGCAATCTTTAGTGTTATGTCCTCTCAGGGTTAAAGCCACATTAAAGCAGGTCCGCTAATGAGACATGTTATCACACCACAACATCCTGAAGAGACATGTCTCTCCCAGTCTCCCCTCATCCATAAATCTCACTCTTTTTAATTCCCCTGGCATCTGTCACTGCTTTGATCTCCCCTCTTCATCTCAGCTGTCCTAATCACAACTACTGCTTCCTTCATTCACCCTCTTCTTCACATCTTAATCTTTATTTGACCCTCCTTCTTCTGTCTCCTTTCATTTTTCACTCCTTCTTTTTCTTCTCAGAAACAATCTATCCACATTTTTAACATGGTGTGATTTGTGCCTAATCCAAACAATGTGCCCTTCTTGGCAGAGGAAGATGAAGTCTAATAAATCGTCCCCCTGAAGGACATATATGGGCCAATCATATCATCACTCACCGTGTGCGCAGGGCATGCCAGGCAGCGTCTATGTCTGCATAGAGGTTCTTCTCAGAGGGTTTGCCAGTGCTGCATCCATAGCCGGAGTAGTCGTAGGAAAAGATGTTGCAGTTGATGCGAGTGCCAAGGCCGATGTAGAAGCTGCTCATCTGGCCGAGGTCGACTGCATTACCATGAGAGAAAAGCACTGTAAACCTAAAAGGAGAGACTTGGTCAAAATATGGTCCAGTGGATATAGTTAGCACAAATTCCAAGGATATTTTCAGTATTTCTACCATTTCATGTTTTCTAGGAAATAGCATGTACACAGTCTAGACAAATGTATCATATTGGCAATGTCTACACTTTATATTGCTACAAAACAATACTAGTCATTTGCTTGATCGAAACTGGTACGAATCATATACTGTATATAAAGATGGACAACGCGTCTCCACTTCCACCCAATATATAGAAATGAGGTTTAAATTTTGGAGAGTTATAATGCCGTTCATCTTTATATACAGTCTATTGTATAAACATTGGACATACTACTGGACTTATGAAGCAGACAATTATATTATATTATTAATATAATATACAATCACAGATCTGAGCTGGTAACTAAGTTGAATAAACAAATAACAAAACCATAAACAAGCTGTTTTCAGGATAAACAAAGCCAGGTTACTGAGACTCCACACCAACACATCTTTGTCTGCAAGTGTTGCTTGCTGGAAAATTGGTTTACCACAACACAATGGACTCACATAAATTGTCTCTGACTTCAAGACATTTTGATCAACCTGAGAAGCAGCATATCGACCATAAATGCAGGGTATTCTAGCCGTGGCCTTTCATTCATGAATGCATGTTGTGCTCTCCAGAGAAACCTGATCTGTTGTCTGCAACCTGACTGTTTTGAGATCCTCCCTCAGTGGTTCTGTTTTTCAACACAGACACACACACAGACAGCATTTGGCTTTGCTCTTGGCCTTTCCACTGATAATGTGGCCCAACAATGATTCTGCCATATCAGGTTGAGTTTGGATTCATTTTTGTGTAATAGGAGATATACATTAACATATACGATGACTGTAACATAAGCCTATCCATTTCTTTTTAATCTATTTGGTAAATTAATCAGCAGCTGCACAGAGAACAGGATTGGTGTCAAACAGACGTCAAATATACTTGTATATCTCGCAAAAAAGGTGTTTCCTTTCTCAGACCAAATGATATGTACCCTATTCTCAATAACTATTTACCAATCAAAGACAGTAAAGTCAGTGACAAACCTACAGGATGGAAACCCACATAGCTGAACATGTTATGTCTCTGACTCACTGAACACTGATATCGTTATCATGAACCAGAATCCCAGAACACACAGGAAAGTCAACATTCTAGTTCCTACAAATCACAAGATAAAAAAACAAAAAAGATTGAAGAAACTGTTAAAATGGATGACAGAGATGCACCGAAAACAGAGGGATAATCTTTGAGTCAGCTGAGTCAACAGAGAAGTACAACAACAGGTCAAGTAAAGGAAGTAGACATGGATGTGTGCGCGAGAAGATTGACAAGAAAAGAGGGCGTGGAATCACTCCAGAGGTGTGACATGGTTATAAAATGAATGAGAAAGGTCGAGCAAGCCGAGATTGACAGTTTAACACATACATACAAAAAGAACTGATAAATCACCTACTGACGAGGAAGGTAAACCTTTCAAACTCCCTACCTGGCATTAGGGACACAGCGAATGTACATGCAGGCGACTTTGTTCCCCCGGCTGGATCGAGTGAGGAACACCTCGGTCATGTCCAGCTCCCTCTGCGTGTACTGATACTCTGCTCTCTCCAACAGGTGAAGCTTCCATCTACCTTCCACTTCCCCGGACCCTCCGCTTCCAGCAACGGATGCCCCACTCCGTGTCCGCGGGTTCGATGCCCCAGTTGTCCCCGTTGAGGCAGGGCCCGCCTCTGGGTCGGGGAGGAACGTGTAGGTGGGCTCGGGGGGCAAGAAGGCGAGCTTGGCCGCGATGCGGCTGGGACAGGGCGGGCAGCAGAACAGGCAGCAGATCTCGCTGAAAGAAAGGCCATTCATCCTTCACTGTGCAGGAGGAGGAAGAGGAGGAGGACAAGAGGATCAGTGTGCTGATGCGTCCACATCATCCCAGTGTTTACACAATCAGACACTTATTACAATGAAATGTACAGGGCTTCCACAACACTAGCTTTGTTACATCTCAAGACTATGCAGATTAGAACTACGCGATATCAACATATATAATTAGCACAAGCTTGTTTTCATCAATAGCAATATAACAAAAGTTTAATATAACATCTATATTTATATAGTGTTTATGCACAGTGAGGACTTATAACACATCATTTGGAAAATGTTTTGTTGTTTATCAAGTGTTTGTCTTTGCTCATAAAGAATAATTTAAAACCACAACTGACTCTTGAGCAAAACTCTGTCTTAAAACTTTGTCTTTAAACTCAAAAGAAATAATAATGTGACATTTATTAAGATAATTATTAATATCGACTGATATGAAAACTTTTATCACAAGATCATTTTTGGCCATATCGTCCAGCCCTAATATAGATATAGATGTATAGCATGAAACTGGTCAAGTGTTAATTATCTTTATTATCACTTAAATAATTTATCAGGTAATAATATTCAACATGTTCTGGTTACAGGTTCTTAATTGATGAATTATTTCATTGTACATCAATGTCTGAAAATTGTGGAATGTGTCATTATTACTTTTGTGCAATTTGATAACTTCAAATCCAGTTTTTTGTTTGACAGCCTGAATAATTTGATGACTTATGATAAACAAAGAAGCAGATGAACGTTATTGTTTGAGATCTAAACCTGATGTATTCATGTATGTGGTTAAACTAAATAAGTTGTGTACAGTTTTTTTTACAACTAATAACATTGTTATCACTGTCACTCGGACATATGGTATGTATTAGACTCTGAAGCACATGACATGGATCCGACAGCAGCAGATCTACCTGTTGAACTGAGGAGCTGAGTGGGAGTAAAACCGAGCTGAACGAGAACACAAAGGAGGAAGACTTCCTCCTCCTCTTCAGCCAAACACAGGATCCTGTGGAAGTGTCCTGTCAGCAGCTGGCAGAGGGAAATGTTATTTACTCAGTCCCTGCTGTGGTTTCTGTGAGCTGCCTGAAGTCCACGTCACATCCATGTTGTTGAGCACATTCGACGCCCTGGACGTTTGTAGGGAACCGACGAGTTTCTCCGTCCGTGTTGTTGACCTCCAAAACAAACTGTGGTCGCTCCTCGGGTGCAGTCAAACCCTCTCGGTGATTCTCCCTGGTCCACAGACGAGTGTGAATTAACAATGTCGGTGACAGCACGACTCGTTTCCCCGGACAGAGACGTCTGTACGTCTGCGTGTAGCAGCTAAACGCTACTCTGGCTTTAAGCTAACCTCCAGACATAAACACGGCTCAGATCCGCAGAAACTTCGCTCACCGACTCCAAAATTAAAAAACGAAAACGTTCAACCTACGTTCGCGTACGTCCGTGAATCGGCAGAGGACAGAGCCGCCGTGTCCTCTTCACTCCTCATTTAAACTAATCCGTGTATGTCCGGTGTTTTCCGACTTCTCCGCTGTTTCACCGCACCCGGAAGCGACAGCTGACAGGATGTCATGTGACGCGCTCCCATTGGACAATGAGGGGAAACTTGTTATCGCTCTGAGTGACGTATAGACCAACCCGACATGTCTGAACTTCATTGTTCTGTCACCTTTGAAGAAAAGAACAGGTGACATGTCGCAGTGACCCTTGTTAATGACGTGATCATGATACAGATGACTAGACCTATTAAAGGTGTGAGCCCAGCACATAGTTACGGAAGAGTATTGCATTCACTTGAGATAAGTTTCACTTGAGATAAGTTTCATTTAAAAAAAATATTAATAATAAAAAAACTTTATATAGAGCTTTTTATTTTTTTTTCAAGTGAATGCAATACGCTTCCGTACACAGTATTTATTTACTTCTTAATAATAATGAACATAATGCATCATCGTTTTTGTGTGTAGGCAACTGATAAAATGGTACTTTACACCCCCTGACCTTTCAGGCCCCTGAGTCAGTATGAAGCATACAGTGACTGTTAAAATACTCCAAACAACCACAAAGAGGCACTAAACAAACACAAAGAGACACCAAACAACCACAAAGAGACACTAAACAAACACAAAGAGACACCAAACAATATGACTATTTGTATTAGTTTTGTGTGTCTTTCAGTTTCCCATGTTGGTGGACTGGGTCGCCTTTCTTTGCAAAAGGGCCTAATTTTGTCATAATCTTTCCATGGCTGCCCCATCCCAAACACACACTTCAAGTTATCCCGGCTGACTATGGTCAAAGCATTTGGAAACCAAATTACAATAAATATATATTGTCACTCTTGAAGTTTCGAGCCATGCAGATATTTTTGGTTGCAGCTGTCCACCCACTGCCCCAATACAATGAAAGCTAATGGTATTTAATTTGCGGTGCTCACAGCATATACAAAAATCACATTTATCAATGTGTCTTTTCAGAAACAGTAAGGTAGGTAAATGACCACGTGTTTTTTTGATTTGGTAATAAGGTCCAACCATTCCAGTAATGTTCAGATTTTAGTCTAGGTATAGTCATATTTATCACAGGGTTTCTCCAGGAAAATAACTAATATTAGACTAAACACATGGGTCAAAAATGACCCATACAGTATGTATTCACTACGAAACACCTTCCATTCATTTCACACAGCTGCTTTTGCACATCTGATGCATGTAAGTGTTATTTTACAATCCATTACTAGTGAGAAAGCAAAATATGTACAATACTAACTCGCTGTTCGCTCGCTAGCTTCCTTTCTGGCTAGCTAACCATAGCTAGATAAACAAAATAAAACTCAAAATATAACAGTATATACCTAATAGACTGATTGATATGTATTTAAAAATATGCTTTTGATTTTGATTTTATTTATCCATACAAGATGAAAGAAATGCTCATCATGAACGATGACTAGCAGGAGCCCATTGACAGCTGACCGCCGTCAAAACTGACGTATTCTGGAGTAATTGGAATGGTTGTGGCAAAATGGCTCAACAGCACCACCTAAAATGCAGCAATTCTGTCTGGTTTAACCGATCTTCACGAAATTCGGTACTCACGTGTATCATGACCGGATGAAAGAAAACTCCCGCCACCAATTTGATTAACGCAACAGGAAGTCTGCCATTTTGGATTTAGTGGCTAACTGAGGTCATTCTAACACTGTCTGACCAAATAGTCACCTTGGATGGTATTAGTTTGGCCCCTAGCTCCACTGTGAGGAGCCTGGAGTTATCTTTGACCAGGACATGTCGTTTGACCCAAATATAAAACAAGTCTATAGGACAGCTTTCTTCCACCAGCGCAATATTATGCAAACATTTGAAGATTAGGAACATCCTGTCTCAGAAAGATGCTGACAAACTAGTCCATGCATTTGTTACCTCTACACTGGATTACTGTAATTCTTTATCATCAGGATGTCTTCAGTTGGTCCAAAATGCTCCAGCACGAGTAATGACAGGAACTAGAACAGATCATATTACACCTGTCTAAGCTTCTCTACATCAGCTACCTGCAAAACTCAGGATAGAAATCAAGATCCTGCTCCTCACATACAAAGCCATTAACATCCATCCCCTTCATATATCAAAGAGCTCATAACACCGTATTATCCCAATAGATCACTTTGCTCCTAAAACACAGGCTCTCATGTGGTTCCTAGAGTCTGTAAGAATAGAATAGGAGGTATAGCCTTCAGCTACCAAGCTCCTCTCCTGTGGAACCAGCTCCCACTGTGGCTTCAGCAGGCAGACACCGTCCCTACATTTATGGTTAAACTTAAAACGTTTCTATTTGAAAAAGCCTATAGTTAGGACTGGATCGGGGGAGTCTTGACCCATCCCTTAGTTATGCTGCTATAGGTCTATACTGCTGCGGGAATTCCCATCATGCACTGAGCACCTCTCCCCTTCTTTCTGTCTCTCTGCCCCCAAATTTCTTTATTTATTTTACTACATGTCACTCACTTTTAGTTTTTTCCATCCCATAGTGCACAACTGTTCCTGGTCTCTCTCTCTCCCCCTCTCCCTCTCTGTATTCTCTCCTCTCTTCCCCATTTTCTCAGCTCACCATAATCGATCGAGGCAGTTGGCCGCCCACATTGAGTCTGGTTCTGCGAGAGGTTTATTTTAGTTAATCAGGGAGTTTTTTCTCTCCATAGTCACTAAAGTGCTGCTCATTCAGGCAACTGTTGGGTTTCTCTATGCTTTTTAAGGTCTTGACCTTCTATGCAAAGTGCCCTGAGATAATGTATATTATGATTTGGCGCTATACAAATAAAATTGAATTAATGGCTGTGTAATTCTTCTGGGAGGTCCTGTTATGGTGCCTGATGCTCACTGAGACAAACTGGACTTTTCCTGCTAAGTGTTAAGTGTGAGAGTGTCTATGAGGTCAGTTGAAGCCCATGTGCGAATAGAGCTTTGGCTTTAATTACTGTGCAATTGAAATGAATTGTATGATTATGGTTTGTGATATGGAGGAAACCATACATAACAGGTAATAATAGTAAAATAATAAAACTGTGCCACACACTCGTTTTAAACATATGCACTAATGACACTTCTACCCAGTGGATTATGTGACAGCACTGTTTCCATTAAATTCCTTTTCCTTGGTGCTTGTTTTTTTCTAGTTTGAGGTGCGCGCTGTGACACCACATTCAAAGGCTTCAGAGTGCGATCTGTAGCTTGACAAAACGGACATGTTTTGAGTTAAGACACATATAGTTGGTACAACTTTTCATTAATTTAATTCTCATGATGGCAGAAAAATAATGCTGTCAAGAAATTGCAGTGATGTAATTTTGCGATACAAATGACAGAATAAGTGTATTTAATTCAGGCAATTCCTGTTACACCATACAACAAAGTACATTATGTGCTGTTGTGTTGTACCATATGCACCTACACTGTTTTGTTAATAGCAGTGAGGCCACAGTACATATATTTACCATCTGGAGAAGCAACGACACCAGTAGTGATTGCAACTGTACACCAGTGAATACAGAAACAGAACTTTTAAAACAATCTATTAAAAGATGATGGCTTTCAGCCGTTCAATATTTATCCATCCATCATCCGTCCCTCTTATCCTCTAAGGGTCACAGGGGGAGCTGGAGCTGGAGCCAATCCCAGCTGACATTGGGTGAGAGGCGGGGTTCACCTTGAATAGGTCGCCAGCATATTACTGCAGCCAACATACAGAGACACACAACCACTCACAATCACACCTACGGTCGATTTATAGTCTCCATTTAACCCAACCCCAATCTGCATGTTTTTGGACTGTGGGAAGAAGCCACAGTACCTGAACAAATTCCACAAAGACATGAGGAAAACATGTAAACTCCACACAGAAAGACCCCGGCCGAACTGGGATTCGAACACAGAGCAGTGTGTATAAGGCAACAGTGCTAACCCCCGCACTGAAATATGCATCTAATAAATACAAAAATAAATACAAAAGACAAGTGTATTTTAAAATAAACTTTGTGATTTTATTGTTTTAATACTTACTCTTACACATCATACAATCCTAAATCTTTAAAAAGAAAAACAAAATAAAAAGATATCTGGTGGTGTTTCTGGGGGACTGGAGTGCCAAAGGGACAAGAACTACAGCTTTTGTGAACATTGTAGATTTCATTTCATGTCCCTCAAGCGCACCTCAATAAGACAAAATGAAACATCTTTTGTCCTTCCTTCTGCAGTTTGCAGACTCATCACAATGTTCAGGATTATCATAATGATCAATCATAACCCCTGCATGATGAAGACACTGATTATGAAAGGCTGTGCTAAAAGATGGGACTGAAAACAACAAAATCATATTAGAGCAACAGACAGAGAAAACAAATGTACGGATAATATCTAGATTACTTAGGTATGGTTGCCATAAATGCTGGTGCCAAGTCCTTCACCACAAACAACAGTTTTAGCTATCCAACTGTCCATCGCATGTAAGAAAATTGGGCCTAATCAATATTAGGGCTGAGTAGTTTGATAGAGGATGTCACGGCTTATTGTGTGAATTATGGTGGTTTACATTCAAACTGCTCATGTCTTAAAAAACAAAACAAGGGAGGTGTGATGAGCAGTCAACAGAAAACTGTAAACCATGAAGTCCACATGATTTACAATCATCCCAAGTAAACAAGTTTTTTCTCTGACAGCACTTTCAATCTGAAAAACTGAGCACTCTGTATGCAAAAAAATATTTTGTATTGGTCGTCAACCGAGCAGGCACAATGCAGGGAACACAAATCTGCAGAGCTGCTCTGACCACAAGCCACGACAACATAATTATCACTTAAGAATCCGCATTGACTCCTTTTATGTTTTAGTTTTTCACAGCTTGGGGTTCACATGACTTATCCCAGGACAACACCGTCCCAGTCTTGTATATTCAATCACAGTCATTTAGACATGTTCACCATCATCACTGCCAAGACCTTCACATGAATCCTGGTTAAGGCCAATTTTCCAATCATAGGCGCCCAGAGTAAAACTCAACTAGGTCCAACATGATATTCTGTGTGTACAAGAGGGAAGTGTCATTCATGTCCAACCCATTCTGCATTGGCTTTTTAAACAACACACATACTCTGAAAAAACCTTGCAACTCCAGATCAAGCATCATTTACAAGGAAAGCTTTGACGATAATGAAAAAATTAAACCTCAATTGCCCGTATACATCTCACAAAAACCTTTTAAATTTTCTGTAATATTAAGGGTTATATGCTATGACTAGACTTCAGTAGCATGGTAAAAGAACGGACTGGAATACTGTGTAATTCATCGAGGTTAATTAAGCTCAAAGGGGTTTGTTAATAATCGGACTAGTATTGAAAAAAAGAAGCCACGTGGTCTGTTGAGATACTCATGGTAAAGACAGCTACTGAATGTTGTTTGAAAATGATACAGGCAGATGCAAATAAAAGGGGAAACAAGCTGGAAAAAACTAATTCTGTGCCATTCTATGCAAATTCTTTTTTGTGGATAATTATGAAAAGCACTTTTATACACAGTACTATTCTTCACCTTAGTCCCCCACCTTTATTACCTGGCAGAAATCTACAATAAGATTATACTATATGAATAGGAGCCATATGGTATTTACATTTGGAAGAAAACACTTTAGAGTCCTGTTAACTTGAGCCTCAAGGTTGCTGCCATGCATTGTGCTACTGCTGTGTGGCTTTTTAAAACATTCCAGCTTCATTTCAGACTGTGCAGTCAGTTACGAAATGGTACCTCATACGTTTGTCTGCACACATGCAAGTAGGTTGGATCTTCCTAGAAGAAGCTAGCTAGAAGCGGTCTTCGTAGTAAAAGGGCTCGTCTGAATCTGAGCACATTGTATAAGCACAGCAAGCAACTCTGCAGCATCGCAACAATCTTTACATTAGCTGAGGGTGTGTGTCAGTGTGTGGAGTAACCGCTGCGACCCAGGTCAGTTTTTATTCAGCATTTGTCAGTGGTCTGCTGGTGGTTAGAGAATTGTGGAGCTTCACTCAGACTCCATCGAACATAAAAGGGCATTCAAGGAGAACGCCTCGCCTCGATCCAACACGAACACCCTTTCCTCAGCGAGGCTCCTGCATACATCAAATATAAACTGCGAATGACCCAGATGCTGAACAAAACTGAGTAGGTGTGGCACAGTATCTTGTGATCTGAAGTTGACACACTTTGTTGTGCTTTGTTTCTAAATCCAGAACAATGGACATTTCACTGCAAAAATCTTAATTGTAACGGCTTAACTGGACTCTAATCCATCATGTCAGAGCTTGTGTGTTTTTTCTTCAATGGTTATATAATTAAGATGGAATTACTTAAATATAAATGCAAAGGTTAAATGCACATCTCAATGATTTGCTGACACATGCTGCCAATCCTCCAGCACAGACCAACCAAACGATAAAAAATAAATAGAATGCAATCACACAATTCAAGCTAACTACAATATATTAATATAGATCTTCTGATGTCATACGCTCATTAAAACAGAAAAAAAGAACACATAATTCAATCACTCAGTTAAGTCAAGGTTCTCAGTTTCCCCTACACAGTCCCTCCCCAACCTTCCCCCACCATTAGCTGTTCATGCACCCAATATCAGTATGATAAGTCAATATATCAAAGAACATTTCTGGAAAATGCTGAAACTTGGGAGTTCAACATGTGGTGACCCATGGAACAAAGGTTGGAGGGGCAGGAGAAAAATAAAATGCCAAATTGACACAGAGTTGACATCATTTTCAGTCTGGGAGAAAAAAAATAATATTCCAAAGCCCTTAAAAGGTCTCGCTGATACATGAAATCTCGCAGTTAGGTTGTTTTTTTTAACTCTCTAGACCCTAAAATTGACCTCTGTGTCGTTATCCAGGCTGCAACACATTCCTTAACAGCTTATCCCCGTCTCATTTCAACCATCTTACAGGGATTGTATAAAAATAAACCACACGATCCCCCAAGTTGAGAAACAAAAAGGGGTAAAAATCAAATGCCTTCCCTTACCACACAGCAACGTTTATGTCCACAAAGCCTCTACGGCTCTCTCCCCGACTCTCGACACACACACACGCTTTCATACAAACACAAGAACACGCACACACACTCGCACACACACAGGTTCAGCCACAGTCACCAGCGGAGAGAGAGGGAGAGGCTAGTTAGGGAAGCGTCAGGACAGTGGCTGCGACCTCACCACCCCGACCCGCCCATCTTAGACTACCATGAACAAATGAAGCCATGATATCAGGTGTTTTCATCCAAGTCGCCATTGTTCAAATTCAAAGTCAGAGAGACTCTTGTTGCACTCAAGTCCTCATAACTTCTGAATTTTCTCAGCCACCACGATCGGGTTCTCCTTGCGTATGCGGGCAGCCGCTGCACTCCGGTAATCATAGGGACAGTCGTGTTTGTCGGAATAACGGTGAATGGCACAGAACAGGTTGCCGCAGCGACAGTCAAAACCTTTAATAAAGAGTAGCAAACAGGGTCAGTCAAACACAGAAGCTTTATAATGAACATCATTTCAAGAGTTGGCACATTTTATAGAGCAGATCTGCAGGTTGAAAGGTTCATAGATGAAAACCCAACATCCCTGTCGAGGTATATCTGCTTTTAAATTGGACATATTAATAAAAATACAGTACAAAAAAAACAGAAAATGAACATAGGTGTGTAAATGAAACCAAGTTTGACTGGACCCTGAGGATACTGCCATTATCAGACTGTATTCAGTCGTTTTCAGTTTCTTAGTGAGGATCGTGATCAGGATGAGGCGTATACACAAATATAGCTATTCAATATTAAATAGTCCCCCTGGAGTTTCTTGTCAGGCAATTCTGCTTTGGAAAAAATGGAGGCCAAGCAGTTCACTGTGAAATGCTTTGGTCTGTGAAATGCACCACTTAATTGCACAATGATTCTCTCTGCACCAAAGTATTTGGGTTTGGAGTATTTAACAACAAACCATAGCCTGGTAGAAAGATTTTGAGAAGGTGGGTTACAGGCATTTGATTGTAAAGCCCTTGAAGGTAGCCATGGATATTAAGTCATTTCTAAATAAATCAATAAGACAGGAAGCTTGAATGTCAATAACACAGTGCCTCTCATATATATATATATATATACACACACACACACACACACATATATAGTTTTACACTTATCATTATCTAATCATCTTCTTTTTTTTTTACACAGCTGCTTTTGTACACATTTCCACATAGTTTTTACACAGGGTGGCCCTGCTGTTAATAACAGTGTCTCCGCTGTGGAGAACAGTCTCACTCTAAGGACAGAGGTTTATAAAGGGCTGGTGTGACTCGCTGGCTGAAATGCGGACGAGAGGGAACTTCCAAACGGGGCTCGATTACTTTCAGTAAGTGTTTGAACCCTGCTTTCTCAACAACAGACAACGGTTGCATGTCTGCTGCTATAAAAACACCTATGTCGCTCGTTTTTGCTTTGACACGGTCTGAATTATTTGCCGCGGGGAGCTGGGTTTGCACATAACTCGTTTTTTCCTTGTCCCACTAATGTTAGTGGACATCACTCTGGTGACGCCATTTCAAACAAGTCTGCATGTTCGATGTGCTACCAGCTACATGTCCGATAGCAGTTGCACAATGTCGGCTTTTGTACGATCCCCTCGTCTTTGTCCGTTGTCATTATACAGCGGACTTAAATGATGAGGGAGGGTCTTCACACTCCCGTTTGTCTGCGGTTGCTATGACTACGAGCCTACAGCACATCCGGTCCTTCGCTAAAGTTGTCCCTTGGAATTTAAGATGCACACAAATAAGTTCCGCACGTGGACTCACTGCATTCGTTCAGTACAAGTGCGTTCAGATACATGTACTGTTACACCCCTAAAGCGTAATGTCTGTTCTTGTAACACAAAGGACCATAAAACATAAGGACGCTGCACAATAACAAAGAGCTAATTAAAAACAATGTTATTTGTGTATTAAACCATTCTGAATTTCATTTTCTGACAGGTTATGACTGTCAGATAAGGGGAGTAAAGTCCCAGCAAGGGACATTCATGACTCACAAACCTTTGGACCTTACCAGTAAAAAAGAAGAATTCACAGTTTTGTGTGTGTGTGTGTGTGCGCTCCATAAACTTCCTCTCTTCCTTACCAGTGAGGCCTACTTTCTTTCGGCATGAAAAGCAGCGGTTCTTTTTCTTGTTTTTATCCGGGGTTTGGTCCCCATCAGATGAAGCCTGTGCCCCTTCCCCCAGTGGCTCTGGTGGAAAAAGAGAACAATAATGGTCACAAACAAGCATAGCATATATGTTTAACACTTACTGGTAAAATACTGAGGCTAACAGAAACCCTAAGAAAACATTGAAAATGAGGTTAATATTTTTGAAAGTGGGGATTTCTGGAATCCATAGGTAAAGGACACATACGATAAGTCATGCATGAAAAGAGCTTTACAGGTTCCAAGGTGAAGGAGGTTTCTTGCACACTGCCTCTTGATTGAGGCGGTGTTATCCTTGAATATTCTTTTCTGTTTGAATGGAGTCAGAGTGAAGCTCCATGTTTTTCTAACCAGCAGCAGACCACTGACAAATGGGGGTAGAGGGTAGCAAGTTAATTCCTTTTGTTTGTCTGTGTATTCATACGTAAGGAGTGTCCTCCAAGTGCAACTCATATCATGTGACATGTGAATTGATTGGGAAAAGAGAATAGTATTTCTACGATGTCTACCTGTGCTGTTGGAAGTGCCCTCCTCTTCTCCCTCCTCGCCATCTGCTCGATCAGGGTCTACAGCTCCCGAATCCTGGGAGATGCTCATTGCGGTCATCTGCTGTGTTACTGGGCTGGGAGAGCTAGGGCTGAAATCACAACATAAAATAAATGTAAGACCACACAGTAATTCTTTTCTAATTCATAAAATAAATGCAGTATATGTATGACAGAGAGATTCATGTCTATTTGCATGAAAATATCTGTGATACCCCTCTTAAAATTCACAGACAAACTAAGCTGCTCTCAGACATGCACTGAACTCTGCAGTTCCTCCGTATTTTCTACAGAGGAGGTGCGCCTGTGAACGCAAATGTCCGAGTGAGACTGAACTCCGCAGTCTCTCCGGGCTTTCACTGCCTGGCCTCCGAGTATATTGTCCGAAGAAATCCAGGAGAATTCGATGTGTGAACACGACAGGAGATCCCTGCTTCTAATATGCGACAGATGCAAAAATGAAAAAAAAAAAAAAAAAGACACTAAAATCTCCCAGTGAAAAAGCAGTGACAGACACATAGAAGACACTGATAAAGATGTCTAGAGAGTTTGTGGTGATTAGCGCTGTCACCAGTGTCTGCGTGATCTCTGCAGCGGAGTTAATTAGTCACTTCCTGCCTCTGTCTGCTCCAACACTTGCCAGAATAATGCGGAGGATTTGTTGCTCTTGTAAACGCATCCGTGCAGAGAAGTGTGTTGTGCATGTGTGAAAGGCAAACCCTGAGTAAACTCTTTAGCCAATTTTCCGGATTTTACCCGCAGGTCATGTCTGAAAACGGCTCTAGATGCTCTAGCAGCCTTTCAAATAATGCTTAACTATCCTGAAACTTTTTTTTTGTTTCTCGTTTTGTGGCATAAATTTGATTTGAAGGAGAGAAAAAAATAATCGTGGATCATCAGCGCCTTTGTGAAAAACTACTCTGAGAAATACTTTCGATGAGAGGAGATATCACAACTGACAAGACTCATGCAACTATAAAACAGACAGGGCCAACAAAAATGTTCAGTGGAAACAAGTATCGATGACAATACTATGCAGAAGCAGCAGTTTCAAATTTGTCTGAAAAAACAATTGGACTTTTTGACAAGATTCTGGAAAGAATCAACCCATCAAAAACTGGTGCATTGCAATGTGTGATATCTGTTTTCCATAAAACTTAAAAAATGTAGAAGTGGGTCTTATTTATTTACTGCTAAAATATTTAACCCTCAAATCTTCTATTTGGTTTTCTTTTCTAATATGTACCCTGGTCTTTTGTCTGTGTTTGTTTTATTTTAAACAAATGACAGTTGCATCTCTAGCACAATCCAACACAAACAGCAGGTTATAGTTCATTAAAAAAACAGCCGTGGGGCTCCCAAGACATCTTCATATATTTGTCTCAGCAATCACACTGTCTTCAAAACGGTACGAATAATTTAAAAAAAAAATCTATTTTACGATTTATTTATTTATTTTGCTGCAAAACAAATCCACCTATGGGTACAAATAAAATAACCTGACCTTCTTTATTGGCATATCTGCAGCAAGCCATACAAGGAGACGACCATAATGCTAAATTTTAAAATTGAATTAGGTCTGCAACTATTATTAAACATTACCCAGCAATTTTTCACAACCGGCCCTTGAGCAAGATTTAAAAACTACATTACAGTACACTTCAGCTTTTTCTTTCAGTATCAACATTGAGCAAAAGAGGATTTTCATACATTACTGTGTCTTCTAAGAACTAAATAAAATGTTGGCTCATACAAGGCATTGTATTGGCCTTGTGTTGTATTGTGCCTCGCTGACAACTATTCTAATGTGCAATATCTCAGATTACAGTGCTTCTCTGTAAAATGGGGTTAGAGATGAGCGTAGCACATTGTCGTATAAGACATTTTTGGGTAAACGGGCAAAGAGCTCTTTCCAAAGAGCAGAGTCGTCTGGAAATATACGTAATATATGTACAATTATTGTAATATAATCCCAAGAGACTGTATGTTGATAAGCAAGATGTAAATACAAAGACATACAAAGACACGCACAGACACACACACACACACACACACAGCATACCCTACCATCTCAGATTTCTGCCAAGACAAGCTGTTATACTCTGATTAACTGAGGGGGACTAATGAGAGCACATCAGAACATAATGTGTTGGAGCTGGTGATGAACTAATCTACTCATTAAGTCCATTAAATCATAGTTTAATGAATAATTAAGTACAATGTCCAATATAATGATAAACAACATGTGCAGGATAAGTTTCCACATCTTCATATCAATAGTTAGTCTTGTTGGCCACTTAAAATATTTGACAATGCACACTGAAAATTAGATTTAACAATTAATTCAATTTATTTGTAGAAAAATACAGGTCGGAGTGATTTTCCTCTCGTCAGTCAACATACCTGCTCGTTGGTTCCTCGGGTGGGGTCCCTGCTACCTCTGTACTGGGCTCTGGGGTTGTGCTTTCCACAGTCACACCAGCTGATCCTGGTGATCCTGCAGGTGATGTAGCAGCTGTGTGGGGGAAAGAACAGTCAGACATCACGGACAACAATCAGGGAACGTGTTGTTTTGAACCCTGAGCTTGTGACTTAAACTCTTATTAAATGCCACTCATTGCCTGTGTATGTCTACCAAGTTCAGGTGTGTTTTGAGTTAATGAGAAACAGCAGATGGATATGTCACTCTCTTGCTTTCTGATGCCACAGTGCAGGCAGCTACTGCTACCTCGGTTCTCCAACCCCTTTTAGCAAATTCGAGCACCACCCCATACAGCCTATAGAGATTTTGAGTGCCCCCCCCCTGCTTATCTTTTCTACTTTTCAGACCCATATCCAGCCTCCCCCAGCTTTTTATTAGGTCACGTCTCTCCCATCTTCCTACCTTTCTCTCCCGGGGGGCTGGATCGCCCCCCGCCCTGTTGTCTCTGCAGGTGTTCCTTGTAGCAGACCGAGCACATGCCGTTGGTGCGGGGGTTACCATAGAAACCGCATCCCATAGTGCAAAGCATTGGCACCTGCGTCTGATTGGTCTCCTGAGCCATGCTCCGGCAGAGGGGGTAAGGGGGATGGGAGAGGATGTTCCTGAAAATGGGGGGGGCAGAAGTTAGTGAAAATGATAAGTAGTCCATGTCTGATCACACTTTAGTCCTTGAGCTAAAAGAGCTTGGAGACTGGCATTGGAGCATGAGAGTGGAGTTGGAGCAAACATGTGGGGACTGAGGGATAAGACCAACTCATTGTAGGTGAATGTTTTCTTATTTTTTAACAACAACTAAGTTTACGCCCCAACACCCTCAACTGAATAACAGAGTCCAGTTGTGCCACTAAAGCAAATCTGGACATTGTCACACTTAAATGAGAACACACACTCCAACTAAAGTTTACAATTGAATGTGATCCACACAAAACGATGTCTGTCATTAAGGGCAACATGGGACAGGACATAAATACAAGGTCAGATGTGCCACTTGATAATAGGATGCTTCCCTGAAAGCATGGGAAAGAGGCACCAGTGGTTTTATCTAAGTATTAGGCTGTAATTCTGTTAGAAACAATGTGTGAACAGTTGAGTACAACATACACAACAAAAGGTTCAAGGTAAGACTGAGAAAAAAACAAGTTACAATCTGGGAAACCAGGAGCTAGCTCAGCAGCCCCCCGCCGCCGCACAGCAAGGTGTTTAGTTCCAGGACAAAGTTAACAATAAAAACAACAAAAGCCACAGACGTGTCTTCACCAAACCATCAGGAAACTTACACCAAACCCCAATGCAGCGATGACCTGGCCCTCGCTAACAACACGTCGCTTACGATCTCTCCACTCACAACTTACAGCTGACTGTCCCCAGCCTGAGTTCGTCCGCAGCAGAAAACAATCGGGGTCCTGTGCAGCTCAAAGCAAATACTGTAACATTAGCAAACAGCCTCGGCTGGAGGGCTTTTTGTTGGTCTGACATTAAAACACAAAACACAAAAGGGAAGGGCAGGACTTCACGAGTCTTCTTCCATCACGCTGGGGGGGGAAAAAGCAAGAAAACTAAAAAAGCAAAGCGTCCCGAGCGACGGACCGTAAACAAATCCGTTGGTTTTAAAAGCGAATAACCGCTGATGTTAGCATGCTAGCGTTAGCCGCGCCGCTAGCCTCATCAGCCAGCCCCACAACACACAGCGCCTCCCGACCGGGTCCTGGCCGCTTTCTGAAGCCGTCACCCGCAGCGGGGGCGTCTCACCGCGGGGCGGGGAGGAGACAGTACCTGGGGGTCAAAGTACCGGCGGCTGTCGATGGGCCTGGACCTCAGGTTTGTACAAGTGGAGTCCCCCAGCAGAGCGCGCGGCCTCCTACACAGCGCTAGCTCCCGACATTCGAAACAACGACCATGACGTCATCCCAGCATCAATTCAGACCGGCTATCTCTCACGCACACGCACGCGCGCGCGCACACACACACACACACACACATCACCACAACATCACCAAATATGTACAAAATGTGTGTCGGCGATTTATTGACATATCACTTGATTGACAGCTTCATGACACACACACGCACGCACACGCAAGCACACACACTCACTCACATACACTGAGATTAAAACTGCAGATCTAGAAACAAATGCAGAGTAAATAACACATGTTCATTAGTAAAGTGGTCTTAGCTCCAGGAATGATTTTTATTCTTTGAAGGCACTAAGACAAATCTTTCAAAAAGCAATACAGGTACAGATTAACAACAGATGTAAAACATATGTTGATCTTTTACGGCATCAACAGTAAAGTAAATATATTTCAAGAATAAAGTCATAACCTTACGAAAATAAAGCTATGGTTCATTTCAGAGGGGGAATCAGAAGATCTGCTTGTCGCCTGCATTACAATGAGAAATGTAGAGCATCTGGTATTTATACTTTTGTGTAAATTTCACAAATAATGACATATTTGATCATTTGGCTCATCAGTGCCACATTATTTTAAGCATCGGGATTTTAACGAGCACAGATTATCCTTGATGCTTTTTTATTCATTTTCTTTTTCATTATTTTTGCAATAATACTTTATTCCCGTAGTATTAAAACTTTTTAAAATCATTGAATTATGACTTTATTCTCATGATATCATCACTGTCTTCTCAATTACAACATTATTCTTGTAATATTACCACATTGTTCTTGATATCTCAAGAATTGTTTTTCTTCAATGTAGCCCTAATACTCCGTCATACTCTAAGGCCTCGGGCCTGTTCTTTTAGTTGTAATAAAAATTCAACTAACTTCTAAATAACAAACGTATGAGTTCCAAATAAATGAATCATGACTACAATATTATACAAATATAAGCCATCTTTCATTAAAGCAAATATATGAAATGCTTCTTTAAATGGTCTATCCACAGTAAACCTCGGTCCTCTGTCGCCACACTGATTATTAGGTGAAGGAGAAACACAACCAGGTCTTGAAATCTAGTTGTCTTGGACAGCAGGCTCCATCGCCACTTTTTCCTCGGCCCTTTCAGTGATCAGTGGGTTAAAGGGCCCCACCAGCCAGTTGAGTGGTGTGTTGTTTAGCAGATACTCCATGACGCCATCCAGAGACTGTTGAACCTGGGAACAAGTGCATACGAGTATAGCTTTTAACACAGTTTCAGTTTCTTAACCACACACATAGTCAAAGCAAATATTTGACCTACAAAACATTTTAAGCTTTATTGTGGGTGGGTAATATTGACGTTTTAGCTGTGCACATTTACTAAATACAGCATGCTTGACTGTCGTAGTTGGATAAAAACACATAAATGAGTAGATACCACTAAGACTGAATGCTACTGTAGTAATTGCATGAGTTTCCTGTTTAATTTATAGTCACTACGACACTTTAGACTTTTTAAGTGTTTGTTATTTAGCAGGATTACACAAAAAACTGCTCAACCAAATGCCCTGAGATGTTGTGGAGGGCTGGGGTACAACCCAAGGAAGAACCCCTAAGATATATATTTTTTAGCACTTTCTTTAACATTTAGAGATATGGTGTTTTTCAAAATTTTCTTTGATTTCTCAGAGAATAATTTATGGTTTTGATGAAAAAAGATGTTTAGAGGACTGATCTATGAGTGTGTGCAATTCGGTGCAGATCTAAATAATCTGGAGCTAGTGAATTTAAATGAGGTCTCATAAAGAGACTGTGGGGCCTCGGCGGAGGTGTCCATTCTTCTGAGGGCTATTCTAGTTGTGTTAAGTGATAGTATTGAAACAAAGAGTGTAAAATATGAAGCACTGAACTATTCTTAGCTGAGCCAATGCAGCAAAATAAAACACCACACTAAACAAAGTGTAGCAGAATCAGTACTTGGGTCAGGCGGTGACGGCTCCGCTCCAGAAGGACAGGTGTGAGACTGCTGGCGCTCCCCAAGGAGGAGTGCAGTTCTTCAGCTGATCGTCTTGCACTGGCCAACTGGTCCTGGACGGCACCTGGCAAACCCTGAGCACTTGAAACCACACTGGAGCATGCTGACCGCAGCTGCTCACTTAGACCACGCACCATGGAGAGGGCCCGCCATTCCAGCTGCTGTGAACCGAAAATGGCAAATAAATGAATTGTTAGATGATATCACACCATTTCCACATATTTCAGAAAAGGGATTACAACACAAAGTCAGCTTCTAAAATGCAAGTGTGTTTTATTGTTGATGAGATCTCTTGCTTTTGTCCATCTCAGAGAAATGGGATCATATTCAGTTTTTTTCTTTTTTTAATGTAATATACTAAGACACTAGAGTGTGCATCCTGTACAGTCCATGCGCTGTAAATGCTATGAAATGCACACATAATCTGATTAGAAAACATTTGTTCAATATCCAATTGCTTCAGCCCTGACCTCAGACTCATCTTTGGTCCCATCCGTCTCTGAGTCGGTCTGTCCAGCTCCAGCCTGCTTCTCCTTCCACTCTGTCCAGCGCTGCAGCAGCTGCTCGGAGGCCCCTCCTATCTGGTGACTGGCCGTACCCAGGCTGGTCCGGGCACTCTCGAGCAGGTCCATAGTACTGGTCATCTGAGCCACCGCAGCGCAGGTGGCATCCCTGGCATGCCGCGCACGGACCAGGGACTGCTGCAGGGCTCGCTCCTGGACCATGGCAGAAAGTTTCCCCAAGCGGACAAAGTAGCTGGGGCTGTCGGACGGGGTCGTCACCTCACTGGTGGCAGGTTCAGCGATAGCAGCTGAGAGAAAAAAAATATTTAAATCTTATATTTTGATCTTCCACAATATTAAAACTGGTAACTGGTTTAAATGTTGTGACTGATCAGTATACATTTTCATATTCATGGAAAATAAGTGAAACTGCAAAATACGTTTTAAATCCCATTACTGATGGTTCAGAATTAATTATTTCACAGCAGGCCACGGATGTACATCAATTAGAATTTTAATATGATTTAAAATATTTAGGTATGATTATCGCTGGTCTGCGATTTGTAGGGGCATGAGGGGGATCCATCCCCTTTAAACCAAACATCTGTTCGTGGCAGGTTACTTGATGGTTAAAGCAGATCTGCTCAGGAGAGACAAGAAGACTTGAGAATCACTTCACTGCCCCTGCCATCAGTCTGTGGAAGCTAAGAGGTATGCAGAGTAACAGCCTGTGTTAAAAGCTACTTTGGTCGGTCTTTGCCACAGTAACCACTTAAGTGATACTGAATCTGCCATTATGGGTATTTTTGCTGCTACTGCTGATTATAGTTGCAGACGAATCCTTTTCATATCCATAACCAGAGAACAGGACGGCCTCTTGCTATATTAGTATGGCAGGTTGTCACCATAACATGACATCACAGTAGCAGGTGTCAAAACTGTGAGTGTTGGAAACTGTGGATGCTTCATGGGCCAAGCTAACAGAAGGGAAGTTGACTGGGAGTGCCCTGCCTCCCTCTCTATGAATAGCATGAACCACTGATGTGTCCGGATCCAGACACTTTATCATGATCACTCCCATCTTACCATATCACACTGTCTTGCCTTTACAGTGATCATTTAAGTGGATAGCATCATTAAATTTGCTGTTTGAGCTATAGATCAATGCAGCACAGACCGAGTGCCAGCTACTGACTCTCAAAGTAAATGGAAAATAGTGCTAATGCCATCATGCTCACACATTACCATTACAATAAATCAAGTTTAAGTAAGTTGCAGTGATGCCAGTTGCAATTTGGATGCTTACTCTATAATGTAGGAAATCAATGTTGGAGTAATGTAAGTGATATAAAGATAATAACTAAATTGAAAAAATGATTTTCCTAAAAACAAAACTGAAACGTTATAAAGGCCTCACTGAAAGTAAATGGGATTCAGATTATGTTGGTGTAGCAGCTACCAAATAAAAAATTTAGGAACAAGGAAAACGTTTCACTTTGCTCTGTTTGTAATATGTAAAAATTACAATACGATACAAAAGCATAGGGCGGAAAAAAAACTTTGATTGATGGATCTTAAAATAAAGGTGTGTGACATCCTAAAATAATATTGAACTGTTGAATTGTTACTGGTTTTATGAAGCACTTCAGTGAAACTGCCATTTGTTTTCATTTATGATCGACGGAGCACAAGATTGAATCAAATTTGCAATAAAACATGATCATATTTCAGTTTTATATGGTGGAAAATATTCATAAATTACCCTTTAATCATCTGCAATCGTCTGCGACAACAAAAGAAAACTGACCACTCGTCGTCCATAATTAATTTCAATTGCAGCCTTGTTTCAGCTTCATTTGATCCAACTGTCAAAACACACCTGTCTCCATCTCAGCAGGAAACATATGGGTTTAACTACTCCCCTGGTTTTCATGGACTGATTATTTTTTCCACATTTAGGACAGCTACTGACCCAGCTCCCTCTCGGTGACTGGCAGGTTGTTGTCAACCCAGCTCTCGGATCGGCTGAGAGCCAGGCCCATCCCACTGCTAACCATCTGGCCCATCCTGGTGCCCATGACGGTGGTGATACCTCCGCTGACTGCCGCCCAGGTCAGCTCGTAACCGCCCATCACAGCCCCCATCACAGTGTCTTTGGCACCTGCCACCGACTGGTACACCATACCTACTGTGTCCGACACCACCTGGGAAACAAAAGAACAGATTATCAGATAGTCTTGGAGTTATGGTGGTGTGACAAACATTTTCTACATAGATCGTATCCTATCAAGCGACATGACATTTGGGACAAGGAGCAGCTAACAGAGTGATAAAGTAGGGTGCACCAGTAAGAGAAGTGGAGGCTTGTTTTTGTTTTTTAAGGACACCCCACAGTGTATTATCCATTTATACTCTGGTCATATCTGTCAACATTTATCTCCAATCATTTACATTGTTGCCTGTTGGCAGTTTAACCCATGGCTCGGTTATATTACAAGTGGGTAACAGCAACTGTTCATAAGTTGTTGCAATGGATACCTGTAGTGTGCTTTGTCCTAAATCAGGAGCCTGATGTTTCGCAGACTACTCGATCTATGAAGGCCTGGTGATAGTAGGAGCGGGGCAAGTTGGTAATGGTTCGTAGACCAGACCTTCTCATTTCGGCTTGACCTTCTCAGTCTACGAAGGATTCCTTTTTTTCGTCACCAGCTTGCTATTGCATTGTTAGATTCTTTGAGCTCCTGCACTTACTACAGCTCAGCAAATCGCATTGCTACCTTGTTAGCTTTGCCACCGGTGTGCAATGAATCATGGGATAAGTTGGCAAAACAAGGATCCACCCATTGGATCCTTCATTGCTCAGGAATGGAAGGATGCATTTGTCGACCACATTTGAAGGAGCCTTCAAAACAAGACAGCTTAGTCACGCCACTGTGACGCAATCCTTCCTCAAATGCAGCCTCCGATGTATTGCAGCCCCTGAATAGGGACAACGCTAACTCCTGCCGGGCTGCGCATGCTTTCCTGTTTACACCGGCACATGCATGCCCACTATACGTGAGTCGTCACATGACGTGCGTTTTCAGTCGTGTTAGTATGGACGGGGATTAAAACTGATACAGAGGCAAAATGGTCGAGTAGACAGAGATCGTTTTAGTTTGACAATGCCGTTTCAAAACTAAAGTAGTGTGGATGTAGCCGGAAAGTGAAAAGCCCTACAGTGATAACGGTAAACAAATCAATGAATCATTTCACATCCACAGTAAAAGAGGAGAAGAACAATAGCTGCAGCGAAAGAAAACCTTTTTCTGACCTTGTCTGCTGGTTGGTGAAGAATAGGCAGCTTCTCCTCCATCTTATCCAGACCTTTCAAGGCATACTCGTTTACTGTGGCAACTGACACAAACAGAATATTGTCCTTTGAATAAAAGTATAACAAGCATCATCAGCTAAATTTGTCGGAGAGGAGCAAAGCAGCAAACAACAAAAACAGTCATTAAACAGCTTCATGTTTACTGTACAGCAGGAGCTGAAAGGGCTTTAATGATTTCTCTGAAACTCAGAGTAAACATTCTGCTTTCAGAAGAAGAGACCTATTTTTAGTCTTATGTTGTATTCTAGCCGCATAGTAACAAGTGGACCCTACATTCATTTATAGTTAATTCAAATTCTGTGGTTGCACATATATTGCATCATATTTTTTCACAGGGGAGAAGAACTCACGTTGTGGTTCTATAATGTCCAGGAGAGGCCTGGACCCGGTGGTGGCAGCTGCTCCCAAGGTTCGGGCCCCACTCTCTGCTGCATCCATCACCCCCTTCAGCATGGGCACGCTGTCTTTGGTGCTTGTGTAGGCGCTGGAAACCACCTCGTAAGCTGAACTGACCAGTGTCAAGTTGCTCACTCTGGAAACAACATTCTAGGAGAAATATTAACAGAACCACCACTGTCATTGAAAATAATTTTGAAATACACAATACCGCCTCTATAAATCATTGCATATCAATATCATCAATTCAGTACAGTCTACAGTAGGTGTGCTCTTAGGGATAATGAGTGATTCACTTAAGTAGCTCATTGAAATGGAGTGTGCCAAAGTGTCAAATGAGTTCATAATAGGCCTCAGTTTTGTAATGGGTGTCATTCTGGGTCACAGCGCTCCTCACCTGCTGGTCTCCATGAGCTGCTTCTGCTGCTGCAGCTCCACTCTCATTAGTCTTCCCACTGTCTGCCATTGTGACTGCTGGATTCGATCTCTGACACAGAATATGGACAGTCAGAATCAGGGAGTCACCTCACATTGCTTCATATGCACGACGTGCGTCTTCCTCTCTGAGATTCTTTGTTGAAGTGAAATGGAAATTGCTGTCTGGTCAGAGAGTGTAATAAAGGCAGAGGCAATGCAGCCATGTTACATTTATTTATCAACACTATGATGCAACGAGGAAGAAACTGCCCCCTAAAGTAAAAATGTTGCAGCCATGTAAACAATTCAAGTCTCTGTGTTTTGAGATAAAAATTGGATAATGATACCATTTAGAGTGTTAATTATTTGTCTATTTTCCCACAGCTGTATTTTTGCATCATAGCATTCTGAAGTATAGAGAGGAGAGTGGGTGTACAAAATTTAGGATTCATTCATGAAATGTTACATTTTTTTTTTCTGTAATGTTTGGCTGATCAAGGTTTATGCACATGTGAAGTTCCCTACGGCACAAGAAAGTGAAACACAAATTAATCAAACAATAGTGGCACACACACACACACAAACACAAACACACACACACACACACACACACACACACACACACACACACACACACACACACACACACACACACACACACACACACACACACACACACACACACACACACACTCGGATTGAGAGAATCATTACATCCCTGCACTGATAGGACTAGTTGTGTGGTAAATCTGCAATGTAATGCTATATATACGTGTTATTTCTGTCCCTTATCATGATAATTATTTACTTAATTGACCAAATAAACATTTAGAAAATAACAGTCCAAAACCCTAACCCTAACCCAGCTAAATTGCTTTGAAGTGTTATTGTTAAATGTATATATAGAACGTGTTTGTTCTACAGTGACATAATACGTCACAGATAAAATATAAGATTAGATATGCTTTGTTGATCCCACACCAAAGAAATTAACTCGTTACAGCAGCATATAGTCAGAATTTGACAAGACAACGTATGATAGTACAAAAATACAATAAAAAAGATTTTTCCAAAATAATTGAAATACAGAGAATATGTACATAGTATACATGTTTCACTTTTAATGCAAAAAACTAAACTAAATTCTAATACTTTAAATCTGGAAACAAACTGGAAGATTAATTGATAATTTTAGCAATCAAAGAAATGCAGATGAGGAAACTGGAGTTAGCAGATAAGAAAGACCTCCCTGCAGTAACATCTTCCTCCTCCTCCTCCTCCTCCTCCTCCTCCTCCTCCTTCGTCTTCCAGCATGTGGGCAGCATCTGTCTGTGTTCTACCAGATGGTGCAGAGAGACAGAGGTGGACACCAATCCACCTGTCTTTACCTCAACACTGTTAACAAGCATCTGACACGTTCCACCTGATGTGTATCGGGCGGATGAGTCAGAAAAAAGGACGTGACCTCTGTGATCACACTGCAGGAGAAACATCAGCAGTAGCATGACGACTGAATCCAACAAGCTGTGACCTGTGATAAATATCATGTTTTTCTTGTTCTTTTTCTTCTTATTAACACTATCGTTATTATTATTTAATGTTCTCCCTCAGATTTGTGACGTTTTATGTTTTGTGTTAGAGTTTAAAACAGCAACCTTCACACAGGAGCAAAACGTCTTTGAACTTAAAAGAATTACGAACGTGATATTTACGATAACTTATTATCAATATCAATTCATATAACTCTTGGCCATATCGCCCAACTCTAAAAGCGAGCCTTCCTGCCCAACAAAATTACATGTACGTTTTAACCACAGATGACCTTCGTATACATAGAGCCATTGTTTATTCTTCTAGATGTCGACAGTGAATAAAATACTCTCTCTGAACCTTTTCATGACTTCTACAGTCCCAGGCGATCTCTCTGGAATTTTGTGTGATTGCGAATTGCATTTTGTTGCGACAGCTTTGTTGAGCAACTTTTTTTTCTGAGAGGCAGTTGACGATAAAACTTTCACTGGCTGTATTCCAAAGCAACGTCTTACACTATGCTCCCCGATATCAGATTGCGATGGACCCAAGATAATTTTCAAAGACACAGTTCGCATGATGAGGAAAGCTGTTGGGCAACACGGACAAACGGTTTCTAACTTTCAGAAATCATCATCTCACTGATGTGAGTCCAGCTAAAGAGACAATGTGGCCTTTCCCTCATTCGATGTAAGATTGTTTGTCACATCCTCACACTGTTGAGCCACATCATCCCCTTTCGGAAAATGAATAGTGACTAAGCTCGCTCAGAAAGTGAAACACTGTGTGACCTTTGATAATAATACACAAGCTGATGTATCGCCAGGAAACTATTGAGACACTTGTCAAAGGGGACAGTGTTAGAGCTGAAACAAAAGAAATATCACAACTAAAGAGTGGGTTACAGAGACTGCAGCTGTCCAGGATCCAAACAGACAGAGAGATATTTGCTAATGTGGACATAACTAATAGAGAGTGGACTATAAGTCACTCAGTAGAGCGCATACCTCTGCCAAGGCCAAACGGTCACCTTAAATTCACACACTTACAGAAATCAATCCTCTAAACATTTTTCAAGATCGATGAATTATTCCCTTGGAAATCAGTGATGACTTATAGCTCACGAAAATGAGCTATAAGAATTTACTGGATCCGACCCTGATCTGGATCTACACCAAAATTTAATAATTTCTTCCCCGACACATACCACATCTTTGCACCAAGTTTCGTTGTGATCCATTTTGTAATGTTTGCGTAATCTTATTAACAAGCAAAAAAAACAACAACCAACAAACAGACAAGGGTGAAAATATAACTTCTTGGTGGAGGTAATTAACCAGAGAAGGAAGAAGGGTTAGGTTCATTAAAATGACACTGTCTTTTTTAGTTTTATCATTTCTATCTATAATAGTGTAGACAGACACAGATCAGTGAGATCAGGCAGAGATCCTTCAAGTCACCTCGTGATAATTAAAGCACGAGGAGGTCGCGACTCTTTTTTCTTATGAAATAATGGATACGCCATTTGTTCAGGCCAATCAATTTCTCTCACATGGATCAGTCTGAGAAATTGAAAATCAGTCATTGGATGAGCTGCTCATAACTCATGTCGACACAGGAGGTTGCTTCATTTTTAAAGCTAAAAGGTTTGGAAATCACCACTTCAGCCCAACGAATTAAACAAGGACATGTGGTACGAAATACACTGGCAGTCACTGAAGTAAATTCCAGAAGGAATCCAGTGTGGAGCAGACACAGGTCACGTCTGCCACAACCTTTTTAGAACATGTCTGATGTTGACTGTGCTCATAACCCTGATCAGGGGTCAGGGGAATTTCCAGTGATCTCATTTCAGCTGGTGTTTTTCCTTTTACAACTTTATTAAAAAAATTATATATATATATATACAAACGTCGAAGCTAAAGGGACAGTATAGTTAAATAAACAGACATACACATAAATACATATTAGAAATAAGACGTTACATACATTAGGTTTATAAATGATATATAACATAAATCTAAAGAAAAGAAAAGAAAGTGAGGGAAACTGAAAAGTTGATTGTACATTAGTAAAGTTTTGATACTTTTTAGTGTCTATAAGTTGCAGAGTCTTGTTATATTGTAAAATATATCTGGATAAATATTCCTATAAATTCACATATTGATCTTCAGCTGGCTTTCTCTCAGGTGAGGGCGCAGTGTGTGACGTCAGCAGCTGTCACCTCTTCTACTTTATGGCTGATGAACTTTAACCGACAAGAGGAACAAGGACAGACAACCGAACTTCAACCACACAATAAGCACACACAACTCGTCCAACCTGTGTTTACTAACCTGTGTTTACTAACCAGTGTTTACTAACCTGTGTTTACTAACCTGTGTTTACTTCTGTTCACACGTCTCCTCGGCCCTCAGAAGGAAGTGATTTTAGTTTGACAGCGGCTAACTTAGCAGGTATGGCTAACACGTGGAGGTGTTGGTTTAAAGACGATAAAAACAGGGGGAAGCCGTTGAATCCCTGACCTCTGGGAGCTGGTTGTTGTTGTTGGTCTGTCCTGCGGTGACCTGCTGGTCAGTGAACCGGTGCAGTCTCCAGATCAGCCCCCTGTCTCCCCCTGTGCGGGGCTGAGGTTCTCACACACAGGCTGACCAATGAGGACGGAGTGTGGGACTGTCTTAGCAACTTTGAACCAATCACATTGCAGTACATAGAGTCAGAGGAGGCTACGAAACAGATCGATTGGCTACACTACAGATTTATATCAGATTTCCAGAAAAATATTTTTAATAATAATAATTTTATATTTTGTATTATATAATTTGTCTTTGATTTTAAATGATGATACATTATTTTAACTTTTTGTTTTTGATGTTTTATTTTCTTGTTTGTATTTTTCTCTTTGTAAAGCACTTTTCATTGGCTCTTTTGGAATGTGCTTTTATAAAAGACGTACATAAAAGACTATAATATGTTAATTTTGCAGTGGTACAAATTTTTTGTGTGTGAATTAAGTAACTATTGTGTCCTTGTGAGAAATCTGCATATTATCCGTGGATTAACAAACTAATCTTGGTGGAGGAATTAAGTGTGAACACAGGTCGTTGCGCTGTTTTGTTTTGTTTTCCATTCGCTGATATGATGAAATGCTGGATCATTTTGTGACATTTAAAGCTATCTATCTATCTATCTATCTATCTATCTATCTATCTATCTATCTATTTATCTATCTATCTATCTATCTATCTATCTATCTATCTATCTATCTATCTATCTATCTATCTATCTATCATACTGGATTCCAACACAATGTACACAAAAGTACATTATTTATTATATATTAATAGAGTGCAAATATATTTTTATATTACTTTTTCATGTTCATGTTTCAAGTTTTATTTGTCGTACGTAAGTTAACAAAGGGTCAATGGTACAATCAAAAGCATTGGACGAGAAGGACATGTACTGTATAAGTACATGTATATATAAGTTATTGCACATTTTCTAGAGGAGAGTTAACAAGCACTTGAAGATTCCATTAGGATTTCACATGCAATATATATGAACAGTTCAGAGAGTAAGGGAAACAGTTCAAATAATCTCCATCTATTGCTCAGATATTAATGTTCATGCATCAGTCATAATGTCCAGAGATGGAATAACTATTCCAATCATTTACTCAAGTAAAACAAACAATTAAAAAAATATCCCTTTACCCTACAAGTAAAAAACCTCCATGGAAAAAGCTGCATATTACTGTTGTAGTAGCTGGAGGTGGGTGGAGTTGGTTTGAATGACTTTATATATGGTTTTATAAACTGGGACATCAGATACATCTGAGGGGTCACACATGATTAATGGCAGAGGAAAATACAACAAAGGCATCTCTGATACACATATCTGTTTTTTTCAAATTTTTTTTGTGACATTTTCACACATTTTCATTTAAGGTGAGACATTGGGTCATTTTAATGTTCATTGAAATGAAAGTACAAGAAAAATGCTTCATCTGGTGGAGCTGTTAAGAACACATAGACCTCTGTAATGTGACCGAGACAACACACTGCTCTTCATTAGACTCAAGAAGTTAAAAAGGTCCCAAACAATTGCATTTTTATTTAACAATGTGTATTTTAAAAGCTTGGTATGTTCATCTTTAAAGTAACTAGACACTAACACTGTCCAATAAATAAAGTATAATAGACATTACAATATGTATATCTCAAATTTAGTTGAGTGGAGGTATAGAGTAGCATCAATATCTCAAAATTATACTTGTACCTGAGTAAATGTACTCATTTACTTTCCATCATTGATAATGAAACGAAATTATAATAACACTAATGCATATTTTCAGAACTGAAATGATCAGATAAAAGTCCTGTTGTCTCATTAAACTGTTTTTGCTGCTTTTACTTTTCACTAAATGATCTGTATACTTCTTCCATTATGCTGGGGAAATTATAAATGTAGCACAATAATGTAGCCAGGATACTTCAGTCCGCATTTCGTATACAGGTGAGATTTAAAATAACAAAAATCCTTGCAGAACTATTGTTTATTTATCAACTTCAGATCTTCTGTACAAAGTCCACTGAAGATTGAACGGGATTTCAGCAGGATGGCTCAGCTTTATCAGTTGACCTCAATAGGACATTTATATCATGGGGAGGTTGTATTTGTATGATACTCATATTGCTGTAATGTTATATAACACAGTTATATAAACAAATAAACGATTAACAATGTGTAACAATAATTAACAATTAACAATAATTTACCCATGAATACTTTATGTTTACTGCAGTCGGACACCTTCTGCTGAGGAAAGCCACAAGATAAGCTGCAGAAATCCAGTGAATATTTTTTGGTTATAAGATAGTAAAAAATAATTGTTTATAAATTCATCCATGTTTATCAACAGTTTTTCTGATTTATGCACATTTTATAGTTGGTTAATATGAGAATTAGTTCATACAGCTATATAATACAATGTTATTGATCATTCAGTAACTGTCTATGCATTAATTACTGGAGAAGTTAGAGCTGTTGACAAACATAAGAATTTTTACCACAAAAAAAACTAAACACATAAGATATCCTTATTTATGCTAACAACTTCATTATGCTGTGTTAAAAACTGCTAATTGTATATCTAAACAATTCACCTCAAATCAAGTAAATCCTGATTGAGAGTGTGTCCATCCCCCTGTACAGTTTATACAGCCAGCTGACTGAGCTGGGTGCAGAGTCAGATGACCATGTTAAGTGCAGTTGATGTAGTGAACCCTGAGAGGGCAGTCTTTACCCATCAAGTCAACTTTTTCCCCCTCGCCTCGCCCACGCAGAGCAACAACACACATTCACATTTACATCCTTAAGATCTCTTCACTGCAGATGCACTACAACTCCACAGCAGTCTTTTTTTCTATTAAATATTCATATTTGATATTTAAATATTTAAAAAATCTGCAGGAAAATGGGGGCACGCTTGGTAAAGGAGAACAGGCTGTGACGGTAGATGCATTAATTGAATGTACTTATTAGGTCTGGGATGTCATTGTAACATAACTGTTCCTCTTGATGTGGAATTCACATAATACTTTGGCATTGTAAAACCCACACAGTGGCTTGGCCTTCTGCTGGATGCTGCCTGTGTATCATCCTCACTGAGATTCTATTTACTCTGCCTTTTCATTTGGAGAGGATTTTTTATTATTCAAGCCAGTTTACAGTTTTCATTACGTGCCCCCTTTGTATTTTCCCAAACGCCAGCACCGGGCTTCAGAGAAAGGAAACAGATTACCTCTAATGTTGCTATCAGAAATTCATTGAATAATAATCACTGTAGCTTTGTTTTGGCCGAGTTTAAAATCCAGACTGTGCTGACAACAGTCCAGTTTACAACATGAGTCTGACGGGTCTTGACCACGCACTGTAAATAAAGATGGATGACATGACAGCTCCACTTTAATGTTGCTGAAAGACCAGAAGAGTTTGCTTGATAATGAAATGTAAATATGGGTTGTTGTCATAGATATAAAGATTGAGGACATGAAAGCTCCCGTAAATTATTAATCGCCACCTGGATTCTGGCTGCAGTGTAGGTCATAAAGCCAGCCTCCTCCATGTTAGTAGATGGGAGATGAGCCAAATTAGAATATCAAATAGATTTTTCACAAAGATGTTTTTTGTCATGATAATTCATTCTTATCACAGTGATGTTCAAGTGCTACGTTTTGCAGTAAGTTTGGTTTAAATCAGCTATTTGATGCTATAAAAATGGGGTGAAACATGATGATGGACAGCTGAGACTGACTCACGATTGGTCAAGAACATTTATAGGTGGCTCCAAGTGACATCTTCAGCCCAAAATGGCAGTGTTCATATTATAGATATTTTGGCTTGTGGAAGTGGACACACGTTGCACATCTTTATATACATTTTATGGTCTTGACTAGTTATATGGCTCCTTTCCTTCTTATCGTTCGATAGGTTCATGAATTACAAAGCAATTTCAACCTCTGCATAATGTGCCCCTATCTAAAAGACACACACACACACACACACACACACACACACACACACACACACACACACACACACACACACACACACACACACACACACACACACACACACACACACACACACACACACACACACATTAGAGTCACCACACTCTTGTGCAAAAGAGACCAACATGTGCCCCAGAGGCTCTCATCTGTTCCTGCTCAACTCTTCACTCGGCTTCAACGGATCAGTTATTGAGGCCAAAATTGTTCTGGATATCGACTAATTGAAGATTAGCAGATAAGAGGGAAATCACTCACCCCTCAGAGTAAAATGATCACTCCATCCTCCCCCACTCCCCTATCTCACTTTCTCTTTCCTGCCTGAAGACATACCTTTCAAGATAAGGGCAATAAATTGGCAATTTGACCATATTTCCACAGATATGAGAGCAGAAGACATAAATCTTTTATAGAGATTTATCTGGAGACACCTGAGCCTTTTCCACATTAAATTGAAAGCCTATAATCAGTTGGTCATAATAACAATGGAAGACACACACGAGAAATGAGATGGACTGCCATCTGCATGCGTTCAATATAATAGCCATTGAACTAGTTTATATCCCCATTTAACAAAAAAAACAAGACGATGAAAAACCACAACAAACCGAACAAATGATGCCAAAGAGATCACCATAAAAGATTTAAGACGTTCAAATCCCAGGTGGGTTTTTGGGTCCATGCAGCATTTCACAAGGAAAATTAATAGTTTAAATAAGAAATCCATCATTATCAAAGAGCACATTTGTTGAAGGCTTGCGTCGGTCTGTGCTAAGCGGTGAAAGCAGCAGCACAATTGCACCGTAATGAAAAACATTTGCTCTGTTTCATGTTTAGTATTAGTACTAAAGTCTCAGGTGCACTGGGAACAGATTACCTCACAGAAACCTTAATTTCCCCTCCTGTTTACGCCTCCTGCTCCTCATTGTCTGCAGCCTTGAAACTATAGAAACGACTCCCCATACGTTAATAGCTGACCTGATCTGCTTGGTTTCCTCTGCGCCACGCCATTGATGGGAATCTTATGTCCGACATCCTGCAAATAATTTCCGGAGACTTGCAAAGCGAGGTATCTGTAACATACAACATGGTGACAAATCATCTCCAGGTTGAAACTGGATATGCACCTTTGCCCTTGCTATATTTTGCCCAATAGCATATTAATAAGGCATAACCAATGCATACGTTATGTGAAGAGAACCACTCTGTCATGCTGGAATGATAAAGGGAGAGGATGCTCACTGTAAGCATGTGACAGCATCATATGGAACTGAAACAAGGTATTAGTAACAATATAGCAGTTGGGCAACATTTAGAAAAATGTATCAAATATGTCAAGGCATCAATTTTCGAATATTTAAGTTGATGAAAACCAATATGGACACATGCTATGAGCAGTTATTTTGTATACCCGGGATTTGGACGAATTGTAAGAGTGTACAGTCGGCCTGCATCAAGCTAATTCTATACATGTTTTTCTTGTTAATAAGCCCTTGGAAACTTCCTTGAAATTTAGGTCTAGTCCATTCACCACAGGCCACATATTCAAACTAATCTAATTGTGTGCATCAGAGTTGAACATTGCAAGAGAGTATGTTCATTTACAAAGTGTAGGCTCAAAATGAACGCTCATAAAAGTCATATTGAACGTTTTTTTGCGACAGTAACGGTCTTTAATCTTTCGGGTAAAATTGCCCTGTGAGGAAAACTTAACTGGCTACAGACCTTTTACGACTGTTGCGCCTTCAGCTTAAAGGATATTAGAAAAGTGATTTGTGGTGGGACCTCTGTAGTAGACTTTAAAAACACATACTAATCCAAAAGATTTGTAACCACAGTCAGAGGGAAATGCCAGGTCAACGAATGCAACATACGAAATGAAGAGCAACACATAAAAAGAGCTGCCACGGCCAACAGGTAGTCTTTCCTGTGCTTCCTCAGAATATGCACAATTTCCTCACACTGTGTTTTATGATTTCCCATTGCTTCTTTTGTTTTTTTGAATAGCGACAGCTGCCTTTCTATTTCTCTGGGTCTCCTCTGTTTGGTTTGGAGAGCGTATTTCACCCTGGAGCCCTGACAACGGGTCAGCCGCCCCGGCGGAGGTGGAGAGGAAACACGGAAAGAGCTGACTGGCCCTGAAATATTTATGGTTCTTTAGTGTTTTGATTGTATGAGTTTTGACAGCGATGGCACATTACTGGGACCCTTCTCCAAACAAAAAGGCCCGTCTGTTGTGACTTACAGAGGTGAGGCAAAGTGCATACTTTCCATCTCGTATACGTCGATTTTCCTGACTGAGATTTTGTCCCTCCCTCCTCTCTGATTACAAAAGAAGTCTCTGAATGTTTTGGTATCGATCCCCTTCCCTTTCAGAACAGTTTTGCTTCTTTTATCCTTTTTCCCAATGCCATTTTCTTCAAATCTCTTCATAGCAAAGAGTCCTCATCCTTTCTCCTCTCTCCACCTTTTCTTTACACTCCGTATCCAGCCTTGTTTCCTCCACCTTGACATCTCTGCACCACATTCATTACGACAGATTGATGGCCGCCTCTGCAGTACGTCAGCGTGACACAAAGGTCATACTCCCAACTAATTTACAACAAGTTGAGGAAGTCTGTTTACACACCAACTGTAAATCATCTCATGTTAAGTGTAAGTAATCAACATTTTAATTAATTACAGTGTCATCTTTGGACTCTGCTCTGAATAATTAATTAAATTTATGAATTGTATAGCTGTGCATTTGCTAAAAAAAATAGAAAAGTTATATAACAGTAAATATAAAACCGAGTTTGCTTGCTTTCACATACAGGAGATGAAAAAACATCCATCATTTATGAAAGCCAGACTTTCCGTTGCTCCTATTCACAGCCAAACAAACCTTTGTTATTCAGACCTTTTTGTGGTTCACTGTTTACATGTCACACTGAGAAGAAGAACAACTCCAAACTGTGTTCTCTGCCTTAATGTCGTGTTTGAATACTGGAGCAGGCTCACACCAGGGACTGTCGCTATCAAGGTCAGGTTCTGTTATTGTTCCTTTTGCTGAAGATTCTCACTGTGCTACAGGCTAGGATCAGGCATATTAAATTTGAGGTAAGGAAATCTGGTAACCAAATCAACTAATTTAACAATTCAAATTTTTCCTCTCAATGACAATAAAAAAAAGGATCTTCTTACAATTTTGCATTGGATGTGTTCGGTCAAACATGATTCTTCATAAAAATCTCAATATTTGAATCAAATTAAAAAGAAATTCTATCTAAATATTGTTGAGAAAAATTGTACTTATTTAAAAAGTTGGAATTGAAAGTCCTCCTGCCTATGTGGACTTTGGTCTGTTCCTGATTAGTACCTCTAGTTGTTACTTTGAGGTATATTTGTTTTGGGGCATTTGCTGAAAAGAATGTTGTTCACTTGACCATAACTGGTTGCTTAACAACAAAACGTTAATATTGGTCGTATTCAAAAACTGTATCTAAAGATGGACAACATGACAGCTCCCTAAAAGTTAAGCCAAAGCATCTCGATCGCCACCTGGTGGCTGGCTGCAGTATAGGTCATGAACCCAGCCTCCTCCATGTTAGTGGATGGAACATGGACCAAAAGTCAAAGTACACATCAATTACTTTGTTCTCAGTATTCTTATCACACTGATGTTTGTTCAAGTGCTAGTAAGTTTGGTTTCAATAAAGCTAGTAGATTGCTTCTGCGCAGACTCTGGCTCCAAATGGCGTCTTTGACCATGGACACTGGAAGTCATTCAGATTTGAGAATGCAGGGACAAAGTCTACATAACGATGATATTTTAAATAGTGTGCAGGGTTACATTCTGGATTTTTGTATTAATTTGAAAAGCCAACAACACTTTACACCAGCTTTAGATCATTTAACATAACAGAAAATATATATTTTTTCTTTATTATAAATTGCTTCTTAATTAATTTATGTCATGTTAGTAAGTAACATTATTTTTTTGTTTAGTTACTGCCCCTCACCAGTGGAGAGTACTGCAGCCCCACTCAGTGCATCTGCTTCCTATGTTACAAGATGACAATGAACCTATCAGGGATATTTTTGGCTTCGTTTCTGGATAGTGGAGACGCATCACCCATCAGTCTATGGTGGCAATGAGCAACTTGCACAAAAAGACTATTGGGTTGTTTTATTTGTGTGATCACGTGAACCCTGCACACAGTGTATGTGTCTTTGTTGGCAACTTGGTGAAGCATGTGAGACAGAAAATGGTGACAGAGAGCGGAGACTGAGGAATCTTTATTTTGCGCTCATACTTTGGGTGAAATGGAAGTTAGCAGACAAAAGCCTCATCTGAGCCTTGCACAAAGCATATCTCCTTCTCCACACACACACACACACACACACACACACACACACACACACACACACACACACACACACACACACACACACACACACACACACACACACACACACACACACACACACACAGGCCCCATGGGGGAGGATGGCTGTGCTGCCCGTCCCTGTTCCCTCATGTCGTAGAAAGATTAAAAAGTGCATTCCCCATCAAAGCCTGCATGTTTTTTTCCCTAAGCTTTCTGATGGCAGCTCCTTTGCTTTTATCTGGCTCAGGTCTCCAGTCTGCCTGCACTGACACACCGAGTGGGATGAAAGCGAACGGATGAACAAAATGAACGTTTCTTTATTTATTTTGCACCAGCACACAAACTTTGACAGGAGATGAAATGGTGTAAGTTCCTCTGTTGCACATGGCCCAAAGCTGCTGTGTCCTGAATCATTTGTATGCAAAGTAGCTGGAAACAGAATAATAAGCTGATGTAGGGATTTAAAAAAAAAAAACTTTTGGAGAGCAGTTTAATTTTAGAATAGAGTACTGTCAGCAGTAACTACAGTATGTACACTGAGAGTCATTGTGGAAGTCTTCCCTCCCTCCCTGCATCTATGCTGTGTTACACTGCAGGGTTTCCCTGAATAGCTTCTATTTTGGAAGCTGTAATACAAGTCAAATACAACCACTACTCTCTTACAAGTAAAAGTCATGCATTCAAATTTTACTTGAGCAAAAGTACAATGGTATCATCACAATAATCCGGAGAATTGTGTCTGGAGCTACCTGCAGTTTGCTTTTCACACATGCACAACGCAGCGAGAGGCTTTTCACGACAGCAACAAATCCACATTATTCAGGCGAGAGATGGAGCGGTCGTGTGCAACAGGCAGAGGCAGGAAGTGACATATTACTGTAACTCCGCTGTGAGATCACATGATTTTCTTTACAAACCACAGACTCAAGTGTTGGCTCTTATTGCCTTTGATCTTCATTAAGCAAATAAACTATTCTTCTTTGTAACTACGGTCAGCTCGTACAAAGACTTACATTAGGTGTCCTCTGGAGACCCTGCATGGGCAAAGTTAACCGGACGGCAGAATCTCTCTTTTTAAGCTTTAATTGTGGAGGCTACAAAGTCACAGGCAGGATAATGAGGTGAACAGTATGAAAAGTATAACAGTGCTGGTGCAGGCACATTTTGTCTGTGTAAATTCAGATAAGGAAAAAGAAAACAGCAAACAACAAGCGGGACCAAAAAAAAGGCCCACAAAATATCAATGTTAGATAACAGTCGGCTTTAAGCTCCACAGAATGTCACCTGCTTAACAATAATCATTTGTTTACCGACTGGCAAAGAAGCGGCCTTCCAACATCCAAAATCACTGCTGACATGAAAGAAAATAACTATTTTAGGACCTTTACTTCTTTAATGCACATTAGGTATACAGAGCTCATATGTTTATGGTTTAAATCTTGAAGAAAATAACTCTAGGCTTCATTTCGTTATGTCATATCAGGGGACTTTTTGCCTTTTTCTCAGAAAATCAGAGGTTGACTCATCCGCTCTGGCACCAATGATTATAACCGAATGAATCAGAAGGGATCCTGGGAGTACAGACGGTAAAGAGAGGGAGCTACACACATGAGCCTTCAATCCGGTACAAGTCATTATTTCAGGAATTAATTATTCATGAATCAAAGCTTAAAAGTGGCTTAGATTCCCAGCAATTTGGTGGAGAGGTCTTAACGCCCTGAGCACACATAACACAGCACCAGTATTATCCAGTGACACTGCTGCACATGAAGGCTTTTCCATATGCTACTCAGGCATTTGTACTGCGGGCTGAGTATGAGGATGAACAATGCTTGTGGGAGAGTCACCGAAAAAACCCACAAATGATTGAACACCCACATCAAACATAAACTCCAAATTGCAAAGAGCAACAATTATGATTCGCTGAAGGCTTATTGAGATTTAATGAGACTAAATTATTCCTCTGTTGTGTTAATTTAGGCCTCGATGAGAAGATGCAAATGCAGAGAGACCTTAAACTCAGGGAGGGAAACATGTTTTCGAGTTCACTGAATTATTTCATGTCATTACAGCAAACAGGACTCAGAGGAATTATAATTAGATTTAAAAAAATCCAATGCATTTTCCTGTCAATATTTATTATCGTTGCAAGAGGGGCTGCTTTTTAATATTAGAGATGCACAAACAATAGTAATACTGCCAAAGAAAAATCCCGAAATAAAAATGTTGTGAAACTAATATCATGCATAAGAGAATGAGTGTTTGTCAGAATCTATCACCTCGGAAATTGTTTTAATCCACGTTGTGTTGAGTGGGACTTTTTTCGAGTACTTCCCACGTTGCTGCACCACTTGACTCTCCAGAAATATTAACTATAAAGGTCACCATTATTGGAAAGACTCTTTGAATCCGCCTTGTGGTTTCATTTTAACGTCAGCACTGTAATCTTTCAAAAAAAACATTTTCAAAACCGTCGGTTGTCTTATAAGTGTAACTGTCCCTTGGGTTAAACTGCACCCGCACAGAAGAACAGTGCTCCCTCTCAGGTGCATGCGCGCCCCGGGTGGACTTTTAAACCAATTTCGCTTGTCATGCTGCAGCCGTTAAACCCAGTCAACGCACAATGACCATGTGAGGATGTAGTTTTTTTTTGACATTTGCGAGGTCTTGCAGGGATTAAACGCCTCCACAAAAAAAACAAAAAAAACGAAAACCCCAATTAGACGTTAATCAATTCCATTCCAGTCGCTGCGTAATTCTGCTTCAGGTTTTGGCACTGACAGGCTCCAGGAGTCTCTGGTGGATGACAGCAGGGAGCAGTGGTGGAGATGCTGTAGCTCACACTGCCGCTAGAAGACCAACGCCGTGGTCCCACCTCAGCAGAGCTCCGGAGCGCAGCCCGTGGAAGAGGAACAATTTGTTTCTTGTGTGAACCGATGAGTGGGGCTTTGCGTATTTTCCCCGCGCTGGATCCAGACCCCCGGCTTTGTGTGTGTGTGTGTGTGTGTGTGTGGACGTGTGGGGCGCATCAGCGGACAGGAGGAACAGTCTCTCCCCTCCGAGCCGGAATGAGACGCAGCAATGACAGAGCAGCAGTCGCGCGCTGCAGCGGCGAAATAGAGCAACTATTGTGACAGGAGATTGATAACACACAACTGGGCCGAGCAAACAGCGAGCGACAGATGTGATCTTCGAAAAACGTCGCAGCTGGTTTGGTGCCAGTGACGTTGCTGGATGGGTCATAATTGCATTTTGCACCCCCCCACCCCCCTCATTTCATCATCCACTGCTCGCAGCGTCTCCACATGACTTGAGGGTCTCGGGCGGCTGTCTGTGAGGGAGTCGTACTGCTGCAGAGACCAGCACAACAGCGGGGAACTGCCATGTGTCGTTGCGCGACATAGAAGCTCTTTGTGGGCTGTTCTGCACCGGGGGACAGGTGGTGCCGCGCGCGTGTGTGTGTGTGTGAGTGTGCGCATGTGTGTGTGTGTTGAAAGTAGCAGGGGGCACGGACACACAACCCCCCCCACACCCCCCTGAGACAGTTGTCCTGGGGATGTCAGGCCGGCGCGCTGGATCAGTTTTTGCCAGAGACAGGTGCGACAGGGAGGAGTAGTTTACAAAGCCCTGCGCAGGATCTGGCAGCGCACTAACGAGCCCGCGCTCTCCTCTGATCACTCTCGGATTTTTGTTGTTGTTGTTGTTGTTGTTTTTGTTGTTGCCAGTGGGACACACACAATTGACTCGCTCACAGTTCGGCTGCACCTCTCAACCCTCCAGGACAACCAGAGAGGTAAGTGACCCGGGCTGCGCTGTGGTTGGGTGGGTAGGTGGGGGGGGGTTCGTGGTGGTCGCCGCGGTGCGCTGCGCTCTGGGCACAGGCTCCGCGCCTCGACGCTTTGTAGTGACTCTGATCAGACCAGGGCATTTAGTCAGAGGGGTTCTAAACGGAACCGAACCATCGCACCACACCACGCATCCTCTGCTGGAACCACTGTCACGTCTCGGCTCCACGGCAGGTTTTCATTGTGTAATTTTTTCCCATTTCATACTGCGTAGCTCGCAGCCACGCATAGAAACACGCAGGTTTCTGAAAGCTGGAGATGCGCCTCACCTCACTCATCCACCCAGTGACTGGATAATGACACGACCCAGACTCGTGGTTGTGTATCGATTATAAATTTGTCGTTTGTTACCTAATGTAACAGTTATTGTCGGTCCTCACGTCCCAGTGTGGCTCACCCACTTCAATCGAGCAGGTTTCAATCTGAAATGTGTTGCTTCCCTTTTTCATGCTAAGATCATTTAAAATCCAAATTTAAAAAACCCAAATACCGGTGTGGCTACCTGCTGGGCCCCTGGTGTCCACCACCACTGCTGCCTCCAGGCTCTGCCATCCCTCCCTCTCCCTCTGCAGTAGCTGCTGTCTTTACAGTACATTGAGCTCGTCGGTTGGATAGTGTCAGGATCCCATTTTTTTTCTTGTCTTCTTGTGCGAGAACCCGCCGAGTCTCAATGGCTGGCTCCAAGTCTCCTAAAGTTTCTCCATTTGGGAGCTGCAGTGTTTTTGTTGTGGCCCCTGTTTCAAATTCAAATTGCCTTTCAGCTGCCTTTTGTCCGACGCCGAGGTTTGTGGACTGGAAAGAGAGACAGAGAAGTAAGTGAAGTCCCCAAGGGTCAGAGATTTTCTATAATGAGCCCCAGTGTGTGTGTGTGAGGGAGAGAGAGAGAAGGGTAGGAGGACAGAGAGAGCGAGGGAGAGAAAGACACATCTAAAGAAAGTGAGACAGTCCCCCTTGTCCAGTGTGAGGGTAGACACAGCCAAGGGGATACCAGCACCTCCACTAACCCCTCTGTCACTCTGACTGTGTCACTTTGCCTCGGAGGCCAAGAGCCTCTTTAATTCCACCTCCTCAGGGCTGTCACCTACTCCTGACAGCCAGGGAGCGGGGGTTTCTGCCGCAGGTTACACTTTTACACTTACAGTAAATCCTTCTCCTCTGCCGCTCACATGCTACATTGGGGAGAGGGGGCGGTGCACTGCACCGGACTCTGTTTCAGACCTTTTCCACGGCAACAGAGGGGAGAAACAGTAGTTGGTGATAGAATTTTAAACGACGGAACAAGAGGCAGATGAAACTAGATATTGTCTAATCATCTCTGTGTCGTTGCTTTGTTTGGCATGACGGAGGAGGAGCGGCGCCCCCCTTTCCCTCACATGTCCTGACATCCTCTTGTATAGGCCCATCACACCACCAGTAATTACAAGACAAAGTGCTATCAGAGGGAAGGAATTAGTAGACAACACAGGAACTGCACCTCTGATATGATCTCTGATCTTATTGTGCTGGGCCTAGTTTTCATTTGTGCGGGAGCAAAGGACAAAAGCGTGACTTTAGAGTTGCAAACAGAAGCATGTGATGCTGTTGCCAGAGCTTTAGGTCCCCCTATAGAAAGTTACAGGGGGAAATCCAACTATAAATCACACTTATTACATTGTATTATACTTTCACTAGGTCCAGCAGGAGATAGAGGAAAGAACAAAACCAAGAAACGGCTCCTCGGAGCTGCGGCGATGACATATGCTGTAAATTTTTCTATAACCACAACAAAATGCTATAGTCAAGATTTAACTCTAATAGTTTTGCGAAAGCCAATTTTGTTTTGGCGATATTGAAGGAATTTATCATAAGCTTCTTCAAATGGGTTTAATTTCTTTCTGCAAGTGCTGGTGAGGGGGGGATAAATGTTCTTCTCAGTCAGTATGTAAATAACCAGGCTGCAGGAAGCGCTGCTCCTGCCAAAAGAGATGACTCAGTGGGGGGTAAGATTGCACAGAGAATTATGTGAGGCAAGCATAGGGAAAGCAATCGTAGCAACAGTGTACCTGACGATCGAGCTGATGTCCTGAACACTAAAAGTGAGAATTGGTGAAACAACCCCAACAGAAGACGAAACAATTGCTCAAAGTACAAGCCTCATATCGGAGAAAGATTTTTGTGTCAATGGAGAACTCTGATAACGAGGCTAATGTGTGCCCAGGAAACCAGGCGGGATGGTTCGTACCGTTCCAAGGTCCCAGTGCTGATGTCAGTTTTTGGCGGCGTTTGCTCCCCTCCCTGAGTGCTTCTCCTCGCAGCCTAACAAAGTGCTCGCTGGAGCTTGGCTAATCCTCGGCTAGCAGTGCCCAGTGATTTATTATAAAGTTAGTTAATTTGGGGGAGATCTGCAGCATCCCACTGTAAGCGCACGTCCTTGACAGATCCCTGCTGTCTTCACCGTGAACTGCCAATTAGCCTGAAGAAGTGTTTGAGTGATTGTGTGTGTGTGTGTGTGTGTGTTTATCACACAGAGAAACATAAGGCAAATTGTTCATCACATTGTGTCTGTTTGCCTTCCTGTCCTCCTCGGACCTTTGTGCGTGTGCATGTGTGTGAGTCAGTCTGTCTGTGCCCCATACAAGTGTGATTCAGAACCGTCCAGCCTCGGTTGAATGGACGCCCTGTTTGTGCCTCGCTTCGGACGCCAACAGCCGCTCTGCACCCCTTGCGTTGGAGCAAGTGTTGGACCCATATGCGCTGAAATAACAGGTGCCTTGACACAGGGACTTAATCCCTCTAACACCACCTCCCTGTGCTGCAGCCCGCCGAGGCTTTACATCACCTGTGGACCTGGGGCAGCTCCAGTGTAGAAATAAAAAAAAAAAGATTTAATTTCAAAGCAAGTTCGGGCCGAAGTAAAGGAATAATGTTTCATCATTTCTAGAATCTGTTCTGTGCGTTAAAATTTCCATTATGTTGAAACTTGATTTTAAAGCGTTAAAACCTTCCAGTGGGGAGAGGGGGAATGTGGCCCGGGTTATCAAGAGTGGTCTTTTTGTTAGAAACCCCCTCTTTATCTCCATGTTATCATCTACGTTAGAAGCCACTACACTTATAACTACACAAGGAGTAACAACAAAGCCTGGTTTGTAGGGAGGCTTCCAAAGTAAGAAAAAAATAACCCAGTTGATGTCATCAGGGTTTTCTCTGATTTGGAATTGCGTGTGTGGTTTGAAACAAAAAGAGGAGTTCTGATGAATGAGGCTATTGAGTTGCATCGTGGGAAATGTAGGATCTGGTGTATTTGGACCTTGACCAACACAAAGTAGACACGTATCTCAGCCTTTGTTGCTTCAACTTTGATTATTCTTAAGTAGTCTGTGTTTTTAAGGTGCTACTTTCAAGTGATCTACTCATGTTAACTCTCCCTTGTTGCAGAGATGCATGTTGTCTCCCTGATCTCAAACAGTACAGGATCTAAACATGGTGCATGTTTAGGTTTTATACAATAGAGATTAATGGACTCTCATTGCTCACAGCTGTAAAAATAACTTTTCAAAACTTTTTAGAGAACGTGTCTTTCCAGAAACCCTCACACTCTGCAACATCAACACCTTGTCAACAGTTTATAATCAGGAGTATTTTGTTGGTTGGGATTAGGTCCAATGAAAACTCCACATACCTCCAGAGGGTACTGGAGAAAAATATTATTTCCCGGACCAACTTTTCAGTGACCCCCTCAACTTATGTTTCTACTTGCAAAAATGAGTCCCGAGAGTAAACATTTAATTTCCTCAAATTACATTTCAATATTGCACCAAATCTGTGCGTGAACACCTGCGTCCCTGACTCCCATGAGCTTGTCCGTCTTGTATTTCTCTGGGTTTTGGCCAAACTCAGGCAGATTGATTAGTAGTGAGCCGAGCTGTCGCCATCTACATCAGTCTGCTCTGTGATTGACCGACTGGTAGGAAATACTATTGAGCTGCCCCAGTCTGTGGGGTTTGTGTTCAACCTGGCACCCCGGCCTCCTTCTCTCGTTTTTTTCCTTCTGTCATTCTTTCTCTCGCTTGTTTTTTCGCGCATTTCTGCCTCCATACCGCTGCTCCCCTCATTACCTCTCTACTCCTGTATTTCCCTCCCCCTCCTCCTCCTCCTCCCCTGTTGCCCTTCGCTTTCTTCCCTCCTCCCCCCGTCTCCCCCTTACTTTCCTCCGGACCTTGATGTCAAGGCCTCTCAGGCAGTGTGGTCCCTGTCTGTGGGCTGTCAGGGCAGGGACACTGCCCACTGTGACCCTGAATGGGACAAATTGACCGTAACAATGTTCCCACTTAGCATGTGGAGCTGGGAGAAAGAGAAGGTGAAAGGAAGGGCCCGATGATTGAGGTGCAGGCCAGCCACACTCGGGGGGGTAGAGAGGGAGAGAGAGTGAGGAGAGAGGGGGGAGAGAGCAGGACCGCTCTTTGAAATGTATAAATTGAAGACTTATATTAAATCACACACCTCGTCTTTTTAAATCCCCTCTTCGCATATTCTCTCACTCTCGCACACAGACACGCACACACAGCCTCTGCTTGTTGTTATTTGCCCAAGGCTACTGTGAGGGGTTGCCATAGCAGCAGGATAAACACGTTTGCCTGTGACCCTGCGAGCCCTCACACATGCACACACACCCCCACCCACATTCATACACACACACACATATAACACACCTCATTTTCAAGGCCGTGAAGCCTTCCGGGGGGGCTCGTCAAGCCTGGCAGTTTGAGCCGCACTAAGGTGCTACCGCTGCCACACATAGGGTCAAGGATCATCCAGCCCCCCCATTAAAATGCAATAAGGGCTCCAGCCCAACAGGACCACCTCCGCCATTTAATCACACACTGCTGCTCCCTCGTCATCTGCTCTCTCCCTTTTATCTTTTAATCACTTGTTTTTCTTTTCCAGCCATGTCCTCCTCGCACCCTCATTTCTCCGTCTGTTCGTGGATCTTATACATCCAGCGCTACGCCACAGCAGCTCCGAGTAGATGAGGGAGTTCAAAGAGGGAAGCCTGATATAGTCAATAATAAGCAGTCTTTCATTTTTCTTTGAAAACTCTCTCTGCTTGCTGTCATTGGCAGCCACAGGCCGGCCTCCTCTCTGGCTTTGCAAAGTGTATGATTTCAATATTTTTTTGTCTATGCCCTTTAACTGTGACAGAATGTCTTGGAGAAGTGGGAGCGGTATCATGTTGTTTAAGCCTGAGGTGGCGCAGTATGACAAGAACAGAGAATGCGGCAGCTATCACCAAAGGCCAAGTGGCTGTTGAATAAAGATGCTTCCCGTTGGTAAAACTGGCATCCCATGTAGGCCTATTGTACTTTCCAATGGCAGAGTGTGTTCTTGCGTTTGTGTCTTTTCTATATCTGAATAAAGTAGGCGCCAGGGTTTCTTCCATTCTATGCAGCAGTGAGAAGTGAGACATTTCCATGGGTATAAAAAAAACCTCCATCCTGCTGGCAGCGGTCCACGAGTGATACTGTGGGAGACGGGATGAAAAGACAGACATGACAGAGACGGACATTGACGTTTACTTCCTGGACACGACACGATTGAGCTGAATGGTTTTCACGGCCTGTTTGCTGGTCATTAAGTTGCGCTCACGTAGCTGCTCCTCCCCTTTTCTCTTCCTCACGCACGCACGCACACATACACACGGTCTCCATGACTTCAGAAGACATTACATAGACTTACATTGAGTTCCTGGTAACTTACTCTAACTGGAACCATAGTTACTTACTAGGGTTAAGGTTAGGATAGCTAATGTAATGATTTACATTATGGGGACTATTTGCCCCCATAAGGAAGACAAGTCCCCATAATGTACCTGCACACACACAAACTTTGTGTCTCTGTTACACATTTGTGAACAGGAGAAGAAGAGACTAATCAGGGACCGTGGTCAGGAAGGGACTGGACAGGCCCGTCCCATATACCACACTGGAACAATGATTTGTGGACTTATTGCCAGACAAACATACACACACAAACACAAACACAAACACACACACACACACAATCAAAGCTAAGTAACAAGCCACCGCAAGCCCCAAAAGCCCACAGCAGCACATTCAGCGCTAGCAGCGATACTGCAATTATAATATTTTTCTTCTCTGACATGATATAAATAGCAACACTTATTTCTATTATAGCAGCTGCAGACAGAGTGTGTACACCTCCTCAGTTGTATTTACCACGGCAGGTTGCTGTGATAGCTGAGCAGATAACTAATAAGGCGCCGTTTAACCACCGTATGGTCGGAGACTTTGAGGAGAGGATACTGGTCACACACATCCTGAATCATTTCCCACAACTGCACAGTGTGAATCTGGAAAAAAACCACAACAACCATGCCCTGTGGGCCTGACTGGTATTATCATGCTGTTGTTTTATAGCTGATTCATTTCTGAGGGGAACATCCAGCCCAAATGTCTCCATCCTGTAGTTTTATGGTTGCAGAGAAGCTGCAAAAAGAAAATGAGAATGTGCTCATTTGGCATTGCCCGTCCCGGCTGGTGACGAATTTGTTTACTTTTGGAGCTGTGGCTTCAGCTGTTGTTATTCTGGCCTCTGTTTATCTCACCAGTGTTCTGCCTCCACATTTGTGACTGTAGTCTTTTTTTTTTAAATGTCTTAACAGTTTGCTGCCAAGCGACCACTTGTTCTGTGCTTTGAGGTAATTAACAGCTTAATTCGTTCTGTGACCTGGGGGAGTCAGTCATGCTGAAAAAACTAAAAAAATACTCTGGTCGAAAAAGAGTAAGAACATTGTGATTCACTGCAATTTATAAAGTGGAGGCATGAAGCACAGACTGAGGCTACATCCACACTAATACATTTTGTTTGAAACCCTGCTACGGACAACGCTTGGCATTGACAATACTTCAAACTTTAGAGCTGCTGAAACTTGGAGACGTTTGGAAACACTGCTGGCCCCGTTTAAGTCTGGACAGACAGACACTCACAACTGCTTTCTGATTGGGTATTTTTGATGGTAGCCTTGGCTGATTCTTCAGGTTCCCCGTTCTATTTGCGAACAGCTGTTGTGCAATTAAACTCTGCATTTTACAATCAAACAATTACCCCACATGTGTAGGAGACAATTCCTGTTTACACTGGCACACACGCAGTGTACATGAGTGGTCATGTGATATACATTTTCGGGTGTGTTAGTATGGACAGGGTTTAAAACATAGGGTTTGATACAGAGCCAAAATGCTGCTCTGGACAAAGAACACTAGTATGAATGTAGCCTGAGACCCACTGTGTCTCTTCACTTGGTAAAGTTAAAGGGATGAAGAGCAGTGGAGGCAAGAGGGGTCACAGAGGCGTTGATGGTTTGTGGGTGAAGCTGAATTGTAAAGTAATCAGGAAAAGTACAGAGGCGTCGAGCAGAGAGAAGGCGGTGAGCTGAGAGAAGGAAGGAGTGGTGGAAAATGGTGGGGTCTTGAGAGGATGCTTATTCATCCTCGCTGGCTGTTGAAAAGTGGGTCCTCGATCGCACTCGCCTAAATTAACGGCTCAGAAGCGCCAATTAATGTACAGCCTCGCTCTGGGTCTCTGCCGCGCCGAATCAAAGAGGTCTTGCTGTGCAGTGCGTCCGCTCATCTTCCATGCATGTGTGCATGCAATCAAATACACTCTGGCACAAACAATGAGGGGATCTCAGCCAAGAAACTGCATGGAGCCAGTGAGTGAGTGATGAGACACGTGGAGCTTAAAGCCTGAATGTCAAGGTTACGGAACAAAAAGGAGGGTGATTTGGGTTTTGTTAATAAGTTGTGAAGGGATGAAGGGAGGGTCACGTTTGATGCGGAGCTGAAGAGATGAAATAAGAAAAGGCGGAGGAGTGTCTTCTCTGAGGGTGGGAATCACAGACCCAGGACCCATCTGGAGGCAACAGGTCTGGTGACAGCAGGTGGGATCCCGATCCAAGTATCCGACAGCCAGGACGTGAGCCGGGGTCTCTCCTTGTCCAAGACCCCTGGAGACCCAGCCAGTCCACCAGCAATCTGTCCCCCGATACTAAATCACTGAAAACGAGTGGTTCGTACGCATGTTTTGTTATGATGGATTATAATTGTTCAAACTGAACGCGGATGATTGATTACATGGTATTAACGCTGCTGTCGGAAGATGAGTGTACTGTGTGAGGGTGGTCGACGGTCTGTATACTGAGGAGTTATGTGGAAATGATAGAGGATTTCAGCTTCTTCACAGCAAATCTGTTAATGCAGTGCATCATGTCCCTCTCTGAATTCATTAACATTCATTTTACTTGATACAAGGCGCGGTAACAATGGCTGTCACAAACCAATAAGGCACAAAAGCAAAAAGATAATTGATATCCTAAACACATAACAGCGACTTCAAAAGCCTGTGTGCAGTTACAATGGAGCCGCTGATTGGCAAGTCCTCTGTGCAGGGTTTTTCGGTGGTTACTGTGCATTCAGAATGCCATAGCTAGCGTGCTCGCAGGAGCTAGAGGGTCACTCGTATTTGCATGTAAATGTTTTTCACCCCTTGGCTCGACTGGTGGGGCAATCAGAATGGCTCTCTGTCTGCATCGTTTAGAGAGAGGCTGCAGTGACTGACTGTGACATTCAGAACCCGGGCCGGGCTTCGCCATTCGCTTTCACTCACTTGTTTGCTCACATGTTTCTTTCTGTGGACAGGAGAAGGCAAAAGACAGCAAATTGTGTTTTTTTTTGTTGTGTTGTATGTGATATCTAGCCAGTCGATCTTTTACCGCACATTCACAGTCTTCAATGGCTCGATTGGCTCCAAACATCCGTATCAGCCCCTGTCATCCCACATCCTCCCACCTCATCATCATCCAGCCCCGGAGCCTGAGCAGCGGCCACCTCCATTGTCCCATGGCGCCACTGAGATGGACACTTTTTCTTGCTCAGACCAGCATGTGACACACACACACACACACACAAGCACACATATACACACACCTCCCACATGGCGATGATGGATGCATGTGCAAAAACGCTTATCTGCACGACGGAGGAGTGTTTGTGCGTGACTCATGTAGCACATCCCCCGGTTTAGCAGTCTGTCAGGCATCTATCAGCCTCTGTCGTCAGATGATACATGGTCCTTCAGGTCTCAGAGCTCGACTATCTTAGTTTCTCTGGTGGCTGAGCAAGGCAGGCAGATGGGAGTTGGGGGATAAGGAAACTCGGGATGGAATGATTGATTGACTGAGTATGTTGAGAGAAGGCAGGAAATTGATGATGTGGTTGAATAAGAACGTAAAATATTAGCTGCCCCAACTGATGGAAGATATATTTATGGTTTGAATATATCCATTTAATTGACATTATTTAAAACCTTTCTTTTAAGACAACCACAGTGCTCCGCTGTTGAGATGTTTTCAGATATGAACTTTGGAGGATGTCCACACAATTGGGCCCAGACATTGTCTGCATAGCATAGCAGACAGAGGCAGGATGTAAGGTTTTATTTACCGCACATCTCGTTGTCTTTCCAAGTTGTCGTGACTCGTCACTCACTCAGACATTATTACGAGTTTTTGATGGGGATGGCACGTGTCCGCACAAACTGACTCAGTGTGAAAACAACTTTGGATATTTCTGCTCCACTTGTTCAAATTGGCTAAAATATTTTACGTCTTGTCTGAGTATGTGAGCATGTCTCTGTCAATATGTTTTTATGTGTGTGTATATAAAACTACAAACACAGAAACTACTCAAAAAGTTTCCATTTCCAGTTTATGCTGGTTTGTGTTTGATGTGACAAAACATCAAACATTACTCTAATCCTCCTTGACATTTGAGCGCTTGGTTGTTTTATTATAATTATGGAATGTTACCGTATGATTTTTCTGCTGCTGGGTAAAATGGAAACATTGCTTTGTTATTACGTTCTTTTGTTGTGTATTGCCCGCTCTTCTAAAAATAGCAAAGCGGTGGCAACTGTTACGATTAAGACATCTGCATATTGGCCTTTTGATGAGGCCAAAGCCTTAATTCAATTGTGGTTGTGTTGTAGATGGTTTTTAACTCACTGTGTATTGATTTAGACAAAATACCTCAGTAAAAACTCTCCCTTGATCCCTGGGACGATTTAAACAGAGGGGCCAATTATATGTCCAACATCCATGCACAGTTTCTGATTCAGTAAGAGTATTCCTTGTTTACTGTTAGCTCTGTTACACATCATTTAATATATTTTGATTTGATTCTTCATTGTTCAAGCACATTGTGTACTTCAAAAAAACTTTAGAAATAAAAATTTGTAACAAATTGTCCTATTTATTGTTGGTATCATCAGTATTTGCCGTGCATTTAAAAAAAAATACTACTGGCAACACAGGGGCCAAACTGATTTCCTTGCCTGCTGTCGTCATCGCCATGCAGCCTCCACATCCTGTGTGAGCATCAACATGCAGTTCACTTGTTGTCTGCTCTGGCTACTCTAACCTTTTCAACAATTATCCGCTTGCTTCTTATAAATAGCCTTGCTTGTTCTGTCTGTTTCATTTCAAAAACCAGCCACGCGCTTTCCCCTGGCTCAGTGCAGTCGCAGCAGTACCGGGAAACTCAATCCCAGAGTCTAAACTGAAGCGATAAACAAGAGAGAGAATGCCTGAGAGCCTGAGACATGTCATGTACCATGAAACATTTAAGGAAGCTGTAACAAGGGAAAAAGCACTGAAGGACTTTTTCCACTCACATGCATTTTGGAGAAGAATGGCAATAAAAGCCATGTTGTTCCTTTAACAGCAACAGGGGTCTTGGCCAAAATAACGGAAGTCATCACAGGAACATGACGCCAATGAGTAAACTTTCAGATCTGCCCCCCTGCCTTCCCAGCAGGCTCCTGACTCGTAATGAAACTTATTTTCGCCGCAATCTTTATGTTATTGATGACTCAATGAGCGTGTCTTTAATTGTGCTACCCTGAGGGAGGGAGCTGAGTGCTTTGTTACAGAAACACTGGTGAGTGCTGCTCCTGCCAAAACTTTAAAATGGCAGTAATTCTTGAATGAGTTTTTATGACTTGCCTGCCGGACAACGTCACTCCTCTCTGGTCGATATAGTCCTGTACATTTTTTTAAATTTCTTTCTTCTCTAATTTTTCCCCTGCTTTTTTGGCTCGGGCCGCTTCACCTGGCATAGAGAGCCCTCTCCGCTGTCATCAGCACCATTAATGGCCACAACAAAGTAGCTTTGAAGCTCTGCAGGGCTCAGGCCGTAATAGGAGGACAGCACCAGGCTCCCACCATAATGGATGGAAAACTCCGGGCCTCCACTGTATGCTCCTTAGTTCATATTTCTGTCCCCTTTCATAAAATAAGGCTCTAAAGACACCAGGACCAATTACTGTGTCAGTCTTGTTCGCCCTAACTTTCTCTCTGCATCTCATCTCTGTTTGACCAGCCTCTGACTTTAAGGGTGATCTCCACAAAGACAGCAATGCACATCGTAACTATACAGACTAAATGGCAGCAAAGTGGTGAATGTGTCACAGTAAAATCATCCCCCTCTGGAGCTATTTTCAAGTCAAAGGTAAAGACTGCTGGAAGCGTGTTATTTATCGTGTCTCTTCTGTTAATTGGATGCATTATGTTCATTTCCTTTGCCGCTTTTCAAATTTTAATCAGTTGGTTAATTTGCTGCCTTGCAGGCTATAACCAGCTGGCTCCAAACACAGACGTTTTTCATGTCTTCATCTCCGTCTCTTCATCTTCACTGTGTGTGTGTCTCCATGGTTTCCTCCGCTTGTTTAGTCATCGAGCGGGTTGGGTTATGTGTGTCAGAGTATGTGTGTGAGGGTAGGTGGGTAGGTTAATATGACAGTGTCCTCTAGCTGGTGTGGTGTTAATACGAGTGAAAATGGGATGAAGAGTATTTGTTGTGGCAGCTCTGAGTCAGTCCACAGTAGAAAAGGCCAAGACGCTGCGAGGAACCTTCATTAATATAATAACACTAATCGGTTTTAAAAGCTAGGATGCTTCACACGCCTTATGTGGCATGTGACACACACACACGCACACGCACACGCACACACACGCACACACGCACACACACACACACGCCTAATGACCTGCCTCACTCCCTATTTATACATTTTTGCCACCTCACAAAGTTAACAAAAAGGAACGAAGGGAAGCTGATTATGCTCGCCACCGTCACTTCTGCTTGTGTTTTACGGGCCATCAGCTCAGCACTTCCCTGCCATTGTCAAGTTGGTTCCCTGGTGCTGATAAGGAGTAATTGCCAGCGTGGCAGTTGACTTGCTTCTTCCGTGAGAGTTGCCATCCAGGCAGAAGCAGGCTTTGAGACACTTTTTTTTTTGTTCCTATGAAAAGTCTACATCCATATCTTTGTCTGGAGGTGGGGAGATTTCATTTGCATCTGATAATCCCTTTTCACTCCTGAAATTAGTTTCTCTCTCTTGAGGCTCACACGCAGAAGCAAAATTACAAATGAGCGAGGATTACAAATGTAAAAGTGTGAAACAGAACAGATAGGGAAATGAGTGGAAAGCGTGTGTGTGCGCATGCATATGTGTGTATGTATATATGTGTGTGTGTGTGTGTGTGTGTGTGTGTGTGCGTGCGTGTGGAGGAGACCTCGTCAGCAATCAAGGACTATTACCTCGAACACTCACCTGACTGAAATGAATTGATTCCTGTACAGTGGAGTGGAGGAGGGGAGTGGGGAGTGTGAAGTGGCAGCCGCAGGACTCTTCAGTCATCACATATACAAACACACATGCATACACACACGCACTAACACATGCACACACACACACTAAGCGTAGCTCATTAATGCACCTTAGCACCATCGGCTACACCAGGCAGCGAGCCAAACCGAAAGCAGAAGCTAAGAGGTGATGCTCACCACCAGCCACCCTGGGCTGGGTATGGAGCGGTAAAGCTGAGCCTCTGGCTGGTTTTAGGTATCACACCTTAGTGCCCATGCACTAACTAATGAAGAGCCTGGGGAGGAAGAGAAAAGAGAGAGGATGATGCACAAATCAAACACGTTTAAGACACAAAAACACACAAACACAGGCTTAAGCAGAAGCACACACTTCTGGCTGTAAAAGCAGCTCCGTGAACAAACACCAATGTTTTCACTGAGGAGTCGATGTCTGGTTAGACTTAAGGCGTAGGAGTGAATGTGTAAGTATGCAGTGTTAAATCTTAAAGCAGACCCCGTTCCCCAAGCTGCTGCTGTGTTTTGGTGAACTAGATTTCTTTCTTAAGTGCCAGGAGACGCTCACACACACACACAGGAGACTGGTTAAAGACATGCTCTGGATTTTATTTTTCATAAACAAAACTCCTGTGTCAGCGTGATGAACAGAGGATATTGATTTGTTCAAAGTGGTTTGTTGTTTAGTCTGTGTGTACATCAGGATGTGTTGTTATGGTTGTCAGGCATCTCACTGGCCTCGCTCAGGAAAGATCAGAGCGGGGTCGCTTTATTTGTTAAGGCTCTGCGAGTCCACGGCAGAGGCAGCTAGTTATTCTCCCAACTAGGCCTCTGGAGACCAAACCCCAAGGACCTGGACTAATTTTTCTGCATCACATTAGCATTCTCATTAATGTGACTGATCATACACTTGGAGAGAGTGGGTTATGGTTGTGAGCCAACCGGCCAAAGTGTTTGCTGGCATACAAGAGTGAAAAATCAGACTGCCCACTCGTGTTGAGTCATTTGTGTCTTATATCATTCTGACGGCTGTGAACAGACCTCTGACATCTCATTCCCTGTCAGAAATGAATTTCCATCTTATTTAGATGGTGATTTAGTCGATGAGGTTGTGTTTGTGCGTGTCGGTCTATTTCTGTCCGCAGTGTTGTTTTTGATGCTTATGAAATTAGAGATTGAGCTGAAGTTAGAGTTAACGTTGTTGAGGTTTATTTTTTTTAAATCACGCTCTTAATTAACCTTTCTTTATTCCCAGCTGAAATGTGAAGGAGAACAACTTCATGAACTGACTGTGCTGCAGAGATGATGCAAAAGTGCCTAAATACATTGTCATGGCAACAGGGCTCAGGAGGTAAAGCGGTAGTCGTGAACAGGGTTAGATCCCCGGTTGCTGCATCATCAGTGTGTTTGAACGGGTCAAGCTTATTACGGGTCCCCTCAGACCGTACCTAGAGTAACACATGCAAGAGGTATGAGGGACGAAGGGAAGAGAGGATTGAAGGGATAAGGGGAAGGGATGAGGGAAGGAGGATGAAGAGATACGGGGAAGGGATGAGTGGAGGAGGACAGACAGGCAGACAGGCAGACAAACAGAAGGACAGGAAAGGACAACACAACCCCCCCAGAGACATCACACTCTCCGAACTACACCCATTATGTGTTTCATTACAACTGGAACACATTATAAATTGCCTGTTATTTCTGGAATATCTGTTTGTGCCCCTCATAATAGTAAAATGGACATTTATCTGGGCCTGTCTAATGTTTGGATTAGGGGTATTTTTGATCAGTTGCTCCTTAATATAGACCTCGAATATTGACTCCCACCACTGGATATGTCCTGTAGGCTTAATAAAGAACAGACATCCCATCTGCTTAATTCAGTTCTCGTCTTTATTTATAGTGCAGGGACACATTAAGTAGCAAGAGTCACATTTGAAATTCAAAAACCCAGTCCTGCAAAATGTAAAAGAAAGACAATGAAATGAACTGATTAACATAAAAAGGTAGTAATGTCAATATCAATAGTTTAATGGAGCTTTTAGTGGGTTCCCTGAAACTACTAGTGTAAAACTTCAAAAAATGCATTATTCCAAGAGAATGGAGCAAAGTGGGTGAGGATCCCTCTCTAATGTACTGGTGTGTCAGTCTGTGAAATGCAAACTGGCACTTTACCTGGGCAATCATAGAGTCTCGTGCTTTGGATGGCCGACGCTTTTTTTTTTTACTAGAGAGACGTAGATATGATCAGATCAGGCTTGACCACTGTTAGCTGCTCATGTTGTATTTATAGAGCTGCATGTCCAAATACAAAGTGAGTGAGTGGTTTACTAATAGGCAAACAATGTTTTGTGTTTGCTCAACTCAATTACAAACAGGAATCATGATGCAGTGTGAAACGAGACTGAAACTGGTGACAAGAAATTGACTTTAAATATAAAAAAACATATTTCACAGTTTTCACTAAAATATCATCTTTTAGTCTTTTAGGCCCAGTCCCAATTCCTCTCCCTTGACCCCTAGATATGAAGCGTCCTTCGCTGGGAGCGTCTCCCTCCAAACGGAGCCACAAGGGAGAGGGCTCGAAAATCTTTCCCTACGAATTATGACACCACTCGCTTCGTCATCAGCAGCCAACCAACTCACTAAGACTGCTTAAAGGCTTGTTTTGATGGCGTTAATAGCGATTTTCCTGAAACTCTTGTCGAAGCGATTAAATTATGTTTTCATCTGCTACTGGGTTAAACTTAGATATTCCACTGGGTTTAAAGATTTCTTTTCATGGTTCTTTTGTAAAATGTCATACTTACATTCATGAGCATTTTACCGGCAGTGGGGGCCATTTTGATTAACGTCATCCGTTCGTGAAGCATTTGGGAATTTCCGTCTACCCCTTCATTTTTAGTGGGGTCACGGCCACGTGCAAAACAAAGGGGTAGGCCCATTGGTAGGGCTAAGGGGTGAATTGGGACAGGGCATTCATTTTCAATACAAGCAAGACACATAGTAACATGAGGTCTAGCATACAATGAAAATCTGTATAATTATGTGGATGCTTCAGACTGTTCTATTGAAACATTTACTCAGCCCAAGTTGTCAAAGTCGGACCAGGTAGGATCAGTAAAGGTAACATTACTTTAGCAATAGAGATCCACAATTACGTATTTTCATAGGACACATTTTGTTTCTCTTACCTGAACACAAATGCCTGTGTAGCAATTGCCCTCTATGCAGTGTCACACACATAATGTAAAATTGGGGTAAGAATCTGGCCCACTTCTGCACACATGGCTTATTGCCCTTTGTCTTCCAGCAATTGACCTGACTGAAGCCCCTGGCAATCAGAAACAATAATCCACATTGAGTCAAAAGAGTTAGTGAAGCAGGTGAAGGCATCACCCTCTCAGCCTAGGTCCTAGGTCAATGGCAGTGAACGAGTGGCAGCTTAGCCACAGAAGTTATGTGCTGCTCCACAGGGGCCACTGCACCAAGCTGAGCAGAAGAAGAAACCTCTTTCAGAAGAAACACAACACAGTGTTTGTCTCTCGATGAGTTTGTGTTTCTGTCGATTTTTCGACTCCACTGTCCAAGCTGACCCGGAGTGTGTCAACAGGTCACACTACAAGAAGTTCCTCCTCGCCTCTCCTCTCCTCTCCTCTCCTCGAGTCACAAATAAGGAGAAGAGTCTGGGTCACTTCCAAAATGATTTCCATTGCTGCATAAGTGCCTTTGGAAGAATGCAGCCTGGTCCGTGCCAGAGAAGTAAAGAAATAAATGACCCTAGAGTGAGGGCTTGAAGTGCGCCAATCAAAGTTTGGTTGGAGGAGGACTGCAGGTCGTCCCTTTCCCGGGGCCCATGCAGGGACAGTGGAACAATTTGGAACAGCAGAGAGAACTGTGTGAGGTGCAGAAGGAGAAAAAGCTAGAATACATGAGTATAAACGTTGCTGCTATCATGGCCAAGCTGGATGTCGTGTAGTTTTGAGTCACAGAATGGAGAGGCCACAGTTGCAGATAAAGACTGACAAGGAGAGAGGTTTGAAAACAAACCTCCATTAAATTATAACAACCTGCCTAAGAATTGAGAAGACAGCAAATTGAGTGGGCGTGAGGGATGATGAAAACAAGAGCTAAGGGGGTAGCAATGTTCCCCCTTTGCATGTTTGTAATTGTGTCAATGTGTGCATGCTCGCTCCCCCCTGTTGCCTTTGCAATTATCATCCTGAGACCAGGGGCGGTCTCCCTGAAGCTTGAGTGCTGGAGACACTTGGGTGGCTTGATGGAGTTCTGGCACCTAGCGGTGCACAGACAGGGCCTAGAGACACCACTTGGTTAATTAACCAAACGGACTGAAACAGATTCTCCAGGAATGAAGTGAACGTTTTCTCTCCCACCCCCAGTTTGCTCTCATGAGAGAGTCTCCAGAGAGAAAAACTCTAACAGGTAGTTTCAGGCTGTTTGCTTTGGAGTCTTATCAGGGGGGAGGGAGGAGGGGAGGTACCAATTTCAATATCATTTGTTGGTTTTTTTGTTTCAAGTCTCTACATTTACTTTATATCACCCCACTCTTTGAGACACATTCAAGCCGTTTTCAGACATGAACTCTGGAGAATGTGCCAAAGATTTTGACAGTTTTTCTGTCACTTATGAAGAACGCAGCAGGAGAGTGTGCAGTTCAGACGTGTTCACAACAATTGGAAAATGTCCGGAACATTCAGACGATGAGTGGCTCCTGAGAAGACACAGCACCAGGATGGCCCTAATTGCCAAAATCCTGCTGTATACTCACATGGGCTCACTTGGACATTTTACTCCGGGACTGGTGGGAAAAGTTCCTGCAAATGTCCGGTGAAACTGACTCTGACGTTTGTGTTCTCACATACCTTTGCAAAAATTTCAGGAAAATGTCCAGACTTCAGTGCTTGTCTGAAAGTAGCTTCAGCATATCATTTATGGCCATTCTTCTCCATGCTATTTAACAGTGACTCCCTGCAGGCTTGCTCTGTCATATTTGCCCCCACAGGATTTAATTCCACTGAGAAATGTACCCGTGTGTATGCGTGTGCCCACGCTGTGCACGTGGTTGTGTGAGCAAGTCTTTTTATGGAGCCCAACAAGAATGTTGATGAGTATGGGTAAATAAACGGTGTGGGAGCGCTGGCAGACAAAGCATGCTGGGTTCCTGTAAACCAGTGGTGGAAATGATTAACATCTTCACCGTCCCTGAACGAACCCCAACCGCTTCCCCACCGCCTCATTTGTTCTCACTGTCACTCCGGGGCCCTCATTTTTGCTCGGAGAAAGAAGGTGGTGTATAATTGTTTTAAAGGAAACACTTTGTCTCAATCGTTTTAGCATTTCTCTATCTTAATTACAATCTTAATTTTTCATTGTAATTTCCTCAAATCTTCTTCTTCTCCTCTCCTTATTCCCACAGTGCCGTTAAATTAGGAGTGTGATACGCCAGAAGATGTCTAATACGCTGCGATTTAGCTGTCTCGCTATCTCTCTTCTCCTTCCTCGTCTGACAGTGGTATTTTCTAAACAGCATCCTGTGATTTTGGAGACAGATTATGCTCCGGCCGCTGTGTGTGTGTGTGTGTGTGTGTGTGTGTGTGTGTGTGTGTGTGTGTGTGTGTGTGTGTCTGTGCTCTGTCACTGCTGACTCCAGCACACAACCTGCAGAGTGTGCAGACATCCTATGACCCCTCATTTCGACACAATTTGCAGTCTTGGCCCTGTATACCGCCTGCCTCCCGTGCCCTGACATTTTAGCTTTGCCCTCCTGTTTGCCCTGTCCCATCTCATTATGAAACTGCATCCATTGCTGTCACAATGGCTCTTTCAGACAGTCTAGCTTGTGTCCTCACCGCCGTGAAGCGGCTTCAGCTTTATGTGTTCTCGTCTTTTTTTTTTTAATCACTGCCTGCACACTTAAAATATTCCTCCCCCCTTTTCTCCCCAAGCTCGCCCCTTCGCTCCTCCACATTATGTGCATCCCTCCCGAGCCTCTCCTGGCCTCTTGCTTCATGCTGAGATGTTTGGCCCCTGCCTGCGTGACTGTGGTCTGTGTCTGCTGAAATAAACTTTTCCCTTCATTAAGCCTTGTTGCGGTTGCTCTGCAAATTGGCCATATAGAAAAGTAAGTTGTTCATTGAGCTGCCATGTCGGTAATAGTTTCCTGGCACCAGCTTTTGTTCCCCTCTGATTAGGGGATTAGGTAATGATATGACATGGGTGAGGGCGTGCCACCTGTCATCCGTCACTGGGTGCATGAGAGCTGTAACAGGATCTACTGTGAAGTGACGTGTCTCTTTCTTGACATGTCTTAAGTTGAGACCGCAAGGCCTTTGGAGTTAATCACCTGCAGAGTGAGACTGAATAAAAATTAAATTCAGATCAGGTGCACTTGAACTCTGCTGCGCTTAAATTTTTTATGCTTTCGCCTGCTACAGGGGTGACTGTTGCACCTTTTTGTCTCTTCTCTTCCTTGCATCTCGTGTTTGCACAAATTTTGTTCTACCACATCTCTCCGATTCTAAATGTCAGCGATGCGGTTGAGCGGTAAAAGCTGTTATTTCTGGCCCGCAGCAGGCTTGGGAAGAAACACACACACACATAATGAGGGCAAATGTTGATAAATCAACACATTGCAAATACAAATGTGCACAGGCACACAAGCTACCACCAACCGTGAACAACCAGAGCCAGCTTTCTACTCGAACAAAGTTTTCTTTTTCTCTGTACTTGGCTTTTCTCCCCCTCAGCTGTTCATTAAAGTGGCATAAAAACAGAGGACAAAGTGGGTCCTTGGAGTCTCGACACTTGAATGGCTTGATTTCCATTCGGGCATAAACGTTGTGTCCTGGCCTGCCAAGTGGCGTGTAGACGGGTCAAGGCCTGGCTCCACCTCTGTGAGGAAACCTACTGTACACATTGTTGACTGATTATGAGATACACTCTGCATCCGACAGCGCCCAGTCTTTTCAGTTCTCGTCTGTCACTGTGGGTGGACTCGCTTCACAGACCAGCTCTGAAAAACACATTTAAAAGGTGCTAGCCGCTTCCTTAACAGCTACACACACATCCAAAAAAAGGTATATATCTGCTCACCGCAGCAAACCCTCAGTGAATTAAGTCCACACAAAGAGGCAAACAGAAAGGGACGGGCTAAGAAAGATGCTGCTATTCGACTCGACTCCGATCGCGTTTAACTCCATGTCCCTTTACAAACACATCGGAGCATCTGCAGATGGCATCCTGCCCTCTCAGTGGGAGATGAAAGAGGCTGGTAGAGGGTGCTTCACCATACGGGACTCCTTTACTCACTAGGCACGTATCACACATACACGCATATATACACACACTCACTGCCACTTACGTCCCTGTGCAATTTACAGTGGAAATGAAAACACTCAGATGGCAGTGAGTTTGACAGGGTGTGAGTGCTTTTAAATATGGCCCCTTTTCTTTATTAAACATTCCTTGGGTGAGATGAAGGCGTAAACACTACTATTACCTAAATTTCGGGATCCATTTGGGCTTATTCATAGCTCAACAATTTATGCTTATGTACACTTAGGTTCCATTAGCCACCCAGCCAGGTACTGACAACAAGCCTTTATATAGAAAAGAAGCTAACAATAGATGATTTGTTGTGTGTTTAAAGTCTAAATTATAGACCAGTGTGTTGGATTCAGGAGGATCTATTGACAGAATTTGTGTACAATCACCTGAAACTAAGAACTGTTCTTACACGTTATCTTCCACAGAGCCTGTCATGTTGCACCACCTGATTCTGCAGTAGCCCAGAATGGACAACACAAACACTGGCACCAGAGAGGGCCTTTTGTACTTTTACAATATTTAAAGGCCACCATACATGCTAGGAAAGGGAGAGGTGAGGAGACAGTAATTCAATTGGTATCAATCTGCAATGTCACCACTAGATGCCACTAAATCCTACACACTCGTCCTTTGACTTTTTTTAATGTAGACAGTTATGTCGACTTCCTGATGGAGTTATTGTAAGTAAACTGGCATAAGATCCGAACTTTACAGCATGGTAAACTCTGACCAGGCGGAAGTCTCCATTATTGCCTCAATTAAAAAATAAGGTGCCCATCTTTTCACCTCTCCCTTTCCAAGCATGTAAGAACCTATGGTAGCCTTCAGGTAATCATTTGGACACTGCTCCCTTATGTATTATGTTGTTAGGTAGACTTCTTGATGGAGTTATCGTAAGTAAACTGGCATAAGATCAGATATTTATCTGTGACCACTAGGAATTCTGGTCTCAGGAGACAGATTAGCTTGAATGCAGCTTGACTGTAATGTTCTGTCTTTAAATCAAAAGCCACCCCGCCTCCTGCTATGATGCTGAAGGGGGATCTTTCTCACAGGCCTGAGCCATCCTACTCAACCTATCAAAGAGCACCTTGGGTCCTAATCTGCTCACTTAGCTTGGGAACTGCTTTCTGCTCTGCCTCCCAGCAGTCTACCACATTAATGCTGCTCTTTACGTTAAACTGTTCTACATGAGCTGCTCTGATGCTGGAAGGCAAGAGAAAGATAGACTGAGCTTTTTTCTGTTTCAAAGCTACTACATACTCAAATGTTGCTCTAGACCTGAGACTTGAGGATGCAGATAAAATCCTGTGTAGACAAAGTAGCAACAATACAGTCAGTAGAGTTGCCTCATAACATACCTCTGGTGCTACTATTTGTACATGACTAGGACTACTTGTGGTAATACCTCCAATATAATAAAGTGGGATCATCGAGCTTGTGCTGATCAGGTCAGGTTCTGCTCGGTGGGCTTTAGGAGGGGGATTGTGTTGTTTGGCTTCCGTACAAGTATCAGAGGTGTAGGGACGGATGCCAAAGAAATACCAGAGAACTGCCAAAGGACGGTGGACGGGTGTTTAACAAAGTTCCCTAACACGTGTTTTTTTTGGCCACACAACCCAACAATACATATGACTCCCATTTGTCCTGTTAACTCAATCTCCCTCCTTCTCTCCCTCGCCTTTCATTTCTCTCCTTCTCTCTCACACAAGTTTAGTATCGCACCCTAAGGGCAGAGTAGTTTCTGATTAAGGAAACTGAATCAGCCTCAAACTGTCAGGGGTACAATAGGGACCAAACAATATTACCAGGCTACAGGATGGCCCACCTTTTCCTGGCCTTCCAGGTTCTATAACATCAGGTTTTTTGAGTAAGGTCGTGACTGAAATTTTAAGATTAAAATCTGGTTTATACTCCTGTATAGGATTGATGCAAAGCCCTGTAGTCTACAAGTGACCCATTCTGTTGTCAGCAAACTTGTGTGCTGGTGTATCAGTGTCACTCTGCAATTATACAGCCGAAGCACTAGTTGGCGAACAAGGTTTCCATGCCAAGGTGTGTATACTTCAAACACTAGTGACTGAAACTGAGTGGATCATGTGGAGCTGGAGCTACGAAACATTATTAAAATTACTGCAATGCAGAAAAGAGAGACGACGTTAGAGGAGATGGTGAGTTTGACCATTTAACTGACCCTAAACCTAACCCAGCAGGATCGGGTTTTCACACACTAGTCGGCAAAACTTCTGACAAAAATGTTGAAATGATATATGGGTTCGGTTTGAGCTTGGGCACGTTGGCTGGGGTATGTACTTCATTTTATACACTGCACATGCTCATAATCAGGGAAAAACATTGGGCTTGGACACAAAAAACAGAATGCCAGTCGGGTTCGGTTGGGATTGGACAGAAAATTGCAGCCAGAGCCACACAGCAGGAGGAGGGTGAGTTTCGTGCACTTTTCAAGCTAGAGGCATGGGTGAGACATACTTCCAAGCGGCAGTGTTGTTGCAGTCTGTGCCACATCAACATATAGGTATATTTCTCAGGAAGCCGTTGTCAGACTTCAGTGCAGGCTACAGCATAGGCTACACGGCTACGCCATACCTACAGTGATGGTCTAGAGCAGAAATATAATAGAGTTAGTTGTTTTTCCACCTCCAGTCTGCTCCCAAAAATTAGAAAATAAGTTTAAAATACACTTGAGTTATCATTCACAAGTGCATTGGAATCCATTCGTCTCTGAGGAGCTGGCGCCAGCAGATGGTCTCTTCGTCTCACAGCCATCAGAGCAGTTTATTTAGCTGTTCGTCACGCCATAGGACATGGAAGACCTCAATCTCTCCTGTCTCCAACTACCATGACCTGCTGTGGCTCCAGCCTGAGAAGGCCCAAATGGAAACTCTCATGTTAGTGCCGCAGGTTTGACGGGCAGGAGCTGCCTGACTGTCACTGCAATGGAACGTTGGGTAAACAAGGGTCAAAGGTCATGTTTACACAGCAAATCCTCCATTTCCCTCATGTCATGTCAAACAGAAGACATATGGCAGCCAGGAGGAGGGAGGACAGGGATGCTTGACTTAATGCCGCATCGTGTTGACTTTTTTCTTTTTCGGTTGGTTCAATCAACAAGCGAGTGCCCCACCCTCCTCCCTCACATTTCACAAACATGCACACAGGTTTTTGACGCCTGATAACAAATCGCTTTGTCATAAAAATCCACACAGACCAGAGCAAACTTTAATATTAGCATTTAAATAGAGTGGTCTTTGGGGGATTCACAATATTTCTCTGCAAACATTTTCTCCTCTTCGGCTTCTCAAAGGCTTTTCTTGGTTGTGGAACAGGAGCAATAACCCATAATGTCTTCCCTCTGGTATGATTAAGAGCTGTCATGATTGATTTCCATGCCGACTCTGTCTTCATCCTCCAAATCTGTCACTCCTTCTTGTCTCTTCTCGTTCTCGTTCTCAGTATGGTTCAGCTCATTCTCCCATAACTCATTGAAAATACCTTAACGCTGTTGGCGATTGTTTGTGGTCCGCTCGTGGTGTTCTGGCATGAGCAGATGTTTGGATTTCAACTGCCTCGGAGATGAATGCTAAAAATGTGCAGGCGGTTGCAGGCAAACGCTCAGCAGTGGTTTTAAGTCAAAGTCAAGGGAGAAACTTCTTATTCACAGCAAAGTAGTTTCTGAGCTCAGCGATGAAGATCACAGAGCATAGACATGCGAATGGATTTTTTTAAAACCCATTTTCCATTCAGGTTGAAAAGAGGAAGTGCTTTATCTTTGTGTTTTCATGTAAGTTAGCAATGCAGTTTTCATTATTAGAACGCAGCAGTAGATAGTCCAGGTCAGACGCTGTCACAATCAAGCCAGGATATAACAAATTCCACTGTGGAAATCTTTTTGTTCACAGGACATCGACACCGGCATCGGCCCTTATCCACAAATGCACTCGAATATCATTTTTCAAGTTGACATCTTCTATTTTCATCCCGAGATATTTATATTGTTTTTTGTTTTGTTTTGTTTTGCATCTTTCACGTGTTAGAAATGTCATCAACACTCGCTTGTGCTCTATTCTCATGTGGGCTCAATCGGACATTCTGTGGAGTTTTTATTAAAACTCTGGAGCAACTGACTCAGACATTTGCATTAGGTGCACATCTTAAAGGCAGCTCTATGGAGAGAGCTAGAGGGGGGAGAGAGTAAAGTGAAGAGAGCAGGGGAGATGATGTTGGAGATGATTGGCCACAGTGGTTCACATGAGTCGCACAGATCAAGGTCAGATCACTGATTCCCCGCGGCTGTTCGGGTGAGATCGGGTGACTTTTGCTTCATTAAATCCGTAATTTGCCTGTAGCCCTCCCTCTCCCTGTGTGTGTGTGTGCATGTGTGCAGCGTGTGCGTTTGTTGGTCTGCTTCTGCTTTGTTTGCGTGCATGTGGAAGGGTGATGGAAGGTTGTTGTTAATGAGGGAGACGGCATCAGGATATGAGAGTAAAGTGAGCAAGAAAAAATGAAGTTTTTACAGCCAGCGTCTTGATGCAGACACCCTCCTCCCTCCTACTGACTATCCTATTCCCTTCTTCCAAACTGAAGAGAAGGGCTGCAGGCACAACAAGCAGACAGGCTTTTGATCTACAGGATGATGGTTACCAATTCCCCCTCCTCCCTCTCTCTCTCTCTCTCTCTCTCTCTCTCTCTCTCTCTCTCTCTCTCTCTCTCTCTGTCTCTCTCTCTCTTTTTACAGCCATACCACGTCCTCCACAGATATTCACCTAATCACAGTCTAGCCAAGCAATAGCACAACCCTGCAACTTTCTTTTATTTTTCTTTCTGTCTATCTGTCCGTCTCTCTCGTCACAACTTACGCCACCCCCGCTCCGTCTCCTCACATCATCTCCCTCCCACTTCGTCTCCTTCATGCAGCGACTCTTGAGCGGAGTAAACACAAGTTGTCACACAATTCATCCCCCCACCGTTCGTCTCGCTGCAGCCGAAGTAACGCCGCATGCTGCCGACAAGCTCAGAGGCAGGCGTGAAGTGTTAGCGACGGCTGGCATGCAGGTGGAATCTTGGGTAGTAAATGAAGGGGATTTGGCGTCTCTGAAAATAGAGCAGCTTGAAACTTGCCCAGACTAAAATCACTTTAGGGCATAAATTGCAGCATATACATACCTTTTTATTTGCTCAGACGTTCTATGTAAACCCAGATTGATCATGTGTTGTTTTTTATACCTACCTGGGCTTACATTTCAATGCAACTTGGTTTAATTGGATTAGACAGAATGTTAGGATTAGAGCGGAATCACATTATGGAGTGAGACCTTGCTAACCGGCGCCAAACTACTTCTAATTTACCAAATGATTATACAATTTATATTATGTCTATACGCAAAATTCAGCCAACGTGAGCAGGCCTGTTAGTAGATAGTATATGTTATGTAGTAATCAACTGTAAGCAAGGGCTCGGCTTGCTTTGCTCCCAATTAGACATGTTTCGTGTGTGTGTACTTTTGTTTGTGACGGAAAAAAAGGATTTTAACAGCTGAATAGAAAATGTCACTTGAGGACTGTCAGGATTACAGAAGGCTGGAGGCTATTTCAGAAATAATGACTTGGGTCACATGCTGACAAACTAAATTAAAAAAAATTATAAAGTCCATGATGATGTAAATATGAAGAAATTGGAGTTGACTGTTGAGCTGTGACTTATTTTGCTGTCACAGTTTTTTTGTTGTCACATTTTTAAACATCACTCGTCCAGTTGTTACTGCCGGTTTCGTTTGATCGCAATAAATAACTGGTTTTGTGCTGACAAAGAAAATTAATTATTGATTTAGATCCATTTATTTGGAGATTACCAGGCTGAATAATATCACCACATTAATGCAGCTGAAGTGAGAGCGGAGACTGGCAGCAGTGCACTAAGTGCTCTCAACTCACAGGTGCAATTTCCATTGGTATTCTTTCCATTCACCCCAATAAAAACAGGTTAGTGCTGTCAGGATTCAAGTGGGATAACAGGGGATTATAGGGCAGGATGGTGTCTTTTCCTCTTTGGTCTCTCTCTCTCGCTTTTACTCTGTGTACCTCTCTCTACCTTTCGCTCTGTCTGCCTCCTCTTCCCTCTGTTCTTGTGTATGCTGTGGGAGTGTTGTGTAGACCCAGCAAAGCCACTGATCAGGGGACTGTACCATGAAACAGCAGATAGCTCTGTTTTTCGTATATCTCCCTGGAACGCAGGTGGACAGACTGATGGACAGACAGATCGACAAGTAGGACTCTGAGGGAAAGTTAAGAATAAAGTCTATTTGAGATGAAAAAGCAGCAGGAGAGAGAAAGTGGATGAGGTGAGGAGCTAGAAACGTTCAGATGATCTACCAACAAGTAGTTAACTTAGAAATAAATGCCTGGAAACTATTGCAATAGCCCACATGATGGATTCATTCTTAAATAACGTAAATTAAAGAATTCTGATGTCTCTTGAAAATATTAGTCATACCAGTTGTAAATCACGTCTTCACCTCAAAGTAGCCAAACCCCAGGAAGTCACTTCCCCAGGCCAAGAAACAGTCCGGAGATCCCCTGTGAAACCATGACGTTTCTACTCTTTTTGTGTGGATTAAGTGAGAAAGAGATTAGATGATATTTTATGAGCTTCAGAGTGGAGGAGCTGCAGGGAAATTTCTTTAACTTTGGACGGAGCCAGGAGAACTGTTTCCAGTGTTTCTGCTTAGATAAGCTGCAGGTGGTGCAGGTTCGCCTGTTCGATCCTCTTGTGCAAGACAGAGGAATATGTGTGTTTCCCAAAATGTCGAAATATTCCCTTTAGTTCATTTACATCTGCGATCAAAGACTGTTTTTTATTTCAATAATCTGCACCTGCTCTTTATGGGTGGAAAATATGTTCAATGTAATTTATTATATCTGGTTGTGCCATCAACCGCATTAGTTCTATATCATCACTTTATTTGCACAGTATAGGCTGAATTCACAGCTGACTGTGTAATGTTAATAAGAATTTTTTGGAATTCAATTTCATTTGATTTGTTAAAATGTGAACTAAGTATTGAAATTATATTTTTTGCTAAACAGAAAAGGAGAGTTAGTTAAAATGTTGACTTTTACAGTTGATACTACTCATTTTTAAATAGCAAATTACTTAATCAGTGTATTTTGTAAGATGAATTTATTTTGTTTGGTTCAACTCAATGTTTTTTGGGATCATTACTGAAAAAAACACCCAAGTTATAAAGGTGATTAAAAAGTAACAGTTCTTACAATTTGAGTTAAAGTGCTTAATTGATGAATAACATAATAGTAAAGTACTAAAGTTAATCTTGCTCTCAGCCATTACATTTATTCAATGTTCATTTTAGAACAAGCTTGTATTAACTAAATATCAGGGATAATATGGAAACTCCAAAACCTCCTCACTCACCTACGCAAGTGAATACAAATCCTAATTAAAAAGACACCTGCACGCCCACACAGATACACAGTGTAAAAGGTTTCAGTATTATCATTTCAATATTAATTCCTGGCTGACTCTGGAATAGTAAAAGGGGCGTTTAACAGTGTCTGACTTTCATCAAATATATTTTCACCATCCACAAAATGGAGAAGAAGGGGAGGGAGTTGAATCTTCGAGTCTCTTTAATACACCATTGATTTGCTGATATTTCATTTGCTCACAGTCAATAGGGAGTGCACAGTGGTCAGCGGGAATAAAGTTTGACAACCAAAAAGGCCCAACACATTTTAATGTTATTGTCTCAATCAAGCCCTTATTGATTAACAGCATCTGCCAAAGAGGGAGTTTATTCAAACGTTGGCCCCCTGTTTTTTGAGTTTTTTTCGAGGATTTCTGGCTGATACAGGTGCAGAGAGATGCAAAAATAGTACATGAAAATAGTGAAGCCGACATGGTTAAAGCATAAGAAACAGGCAGTGGCAGGTGAAGTGACAGGTTGGGTAGTTAATATGACAGAGTTCGGTACGAGGCACGTTTTGCCGACAGGACAGGTGAACCGCTAGTTGAGTGAGGAGTAGTTATGTGGAGCACATACTAGCTACAAGAGATGGAGGTGATGCATCAGACAAAGTGATATGTAGATTGGGAGCTGAGAAGCTGATGAGTGTTCATTAGCTTCTTTGCACACACACACACACACACACACACACGCACACACACACACACACACACACACACACACACACCTCCTCAATTTAAAGTTAAAGTAATGGAAAAGAGGATAGAGAATAAAATCTCCAGAGAGCAGCCGTGAAGGTGCTGCTGATATACCACAATCTACTTTCACCTTCTTTACAGTTTAACCCTGTCCCACCTCCTCGCTCTGCTTCGTTCTTCCTGTGTCTCTCCTCTTTATGCAGCCCTTTCACATCCACTCCTTCATCTTTCATCTGCCTGTCTCTCCTCATAGTTCTTTTTAACTTTTCCATACTCGTCATACTTTGGCAGAGGTTTTTTTTTCCATCCTCTCACAGACAGAAGATCAGGACTCATCCCCCAGTCCATTAACGGACTGACACTCGTCTTTAAAGTGAATAGCTCTGCTTTAGTAACTAAATAAATGCAGCATGAAAAAACAGAGGGGCCTCACTTTATCTTTTTATTTTATTTAAATGTCTGGAACCAATTTTCGGGACATTTTCCAGATTTGTCTTTCACTTCTGAAGAATGCAGCAGGAGCTTGTCCGAGTCAGATGCGTAGAGGATGCTGGCGCCTGCGTAGAGGATGCAAGAGTCAGGACTTGACGTATAAATTCAGCTGTGAAATTTACATGTTTTTGTTTACACACTTCGACATATCGGCCCTTATTGTCAAAAGCTCTTGAATCTCGTTGTCTTTCCAAATTGACATCTTTGTCCTCTAGGTGTATGGCAGCTGTTGTTCATGCTGAGATAATTTTTTAATTTGTTTTCTATTCACTTTTGCGTCCATCAAGTGTTAGAAACGTCATCGACATGCCCACTAGCTCAATGTTAATTTTCTCCACCATTTTCCTATTGTAATCTCTCATGGGCTCACTAGGACATTTTACTAATTCTGGAGCCACTAACTGACTCTTGACATTTGTGTTCTCACCGCACTTCCAGAAAATCTCAGGAAAATGTCCAGAGTTCAGTGCATGACTGAAAGCAGCTTTAAGCATGAAGCAGCCCACAAGTATTGTAGTGAGTAATCCCTCGGCCACAGGACTTTGATGCTGTGAAGTCTTTTCTTCCGTAACCTAAGCAGCAGTTTGTGATCTGGCAGACAAAAGACGAGTTGGGATCAAATTGCGATGAAATATGTGTTTAAACAACCACATTCCTTAAATGTTCTGAAGATCCAGACTGGTGGGTATGTTTATAGCCTGAGGACTGACTCATTTCTTTTTCCATTGTGCAATTTTAGCTGATCACACAAAAGCACTGAAATGGATTTGGAGGAGTAATTTGACCTGTGTCAGATAGTCTAGCCCTGGGCCCTGCAGTTGCTTTACTAGCTAGTGTAGTTTACCTTAGAACAAAGTAAGCCGGGCCTAAGCCAGCTGGTAACATGATCTGCCCTGCAATGATTCCCAGGCATCTGGGGGTCACACACACCAACAAGTCTCTCAAAGATGATCCCGCATCAGAGAGGTCCTTTCCCTCACCACTGGCTAAAAAAGAGAAACCTGATCCAGCAAACACACACACACACACACACCCACACACACACACACACACACACACACACACACTTGTGCGCCCCCTCGGATGGGTACAAGAGTGTGAGAGGGACAAGGCTGAGTTAAGTGTAAGACCCTGCGAGAGAGCTTGTGTGTGTTGGCTATCGATTAGAATTTGATCCCTGCCAGTCGCTGCTCTCCTGTGTCTCCCTGCAGGCTCCATGTTGACCTTCTCTGACTGTTTTGTCCATCCACACACACACACACAGACACACACACACACAGACACACACACACACACACACACACACACACACACACACACACACACACACACACACACACACACACACACACACACACACACACACACTAAGCATGAGCATTGCCTCTTGGCACGAGCGTGATAACTTAACCTTGATGGAGATGGTGTGAGACGGTGTGGGGGCGTTAAGGGCAGAAAAAAAAGACAAAAGAAAGAATAGACTAGAGGATTTGGCTTTGGGCATGTGATGGAAGACAAATGGAGTGACTCAATAGGTCCATTATGAGTTGGGGAGGAGTGGTGGTTGAGGGATGGGTGGCAAAGACGAGGCTTTGAGACGATGTGAATAGATGTAGAGAAGCATAGTTAGATGAGGCAATCTGCTTAACCAGCTTACCGCTCCTGGCCCTGTTCCCCCACTCTCCATCCTCTCACACTTTCAGTGTGTAGTCAGACGTACTTCGATAGCAGTCTTTATCGTAACTGTGCCAAGTGTGCATTAGCTGTCTGCCCTACTATTGTTATTAAGCGAATTCTTCAGTCGTCTTACATTTCTGTGTACCACTATCTTTGACTTGGGGTCAGAGGATTGGAGATAATCTTCAGTGTTTCGTTAGTCTCCATATTTCTAGCATGTTCCCTCCACCTCTTAACTCCCTTTTATCTCCGCCAACCCCTCTGTGCCCTTCTCCTCTTAATCTATGTTCATCTTCTGCTTCATTTTCACCCCGTGTCCCCTTTTCCTCTACATCTCCTCCCTGTATTTCCTGAGCCCTCTTCATTTGCGCTTCCTCTCATCTCTGTAACTGTTAAGTCTTGTTTTATAGTTCTATTTGCTGGCTGGCCCAGCTGCTGTAATAGAATTGCTCCTTCCTACATGGACAACAGTTTCCAGGGTAACAGAGAGAAGGCCACAGAGTGCACCGCGGTGTAGTCAATTTTATCAACAGAATGTTTTGGACCATTTATGATACATGCTGCCTCGCTTCGCTGGCAACCTGAAGTTTGAAGATGAAAATGTAGGAAAGCAATGTTTCTATCATTATTGCCGATTTCCATTTACGTGATTACATTTATTTTTGCAGAATGAGATAAGTGTTAGCGGCTCATTGTAGAGGTTGAGCAGGTGATGCAAGTCAATTGTCAGATGTAACCCTGACTGGCATTTGAAAGAAGGAGTGAGCTGGCGTGCCTCGCAGCCATTCACTGGAATTTCCCTAATCACGCCATCTCATCTTTTATTACCTCGGAAAGTCATTCTCCTCTCGGGTGCTGGCACCGCAGATGTTTCCACCGCCTGCAGTACTGGACATTTTGTCAGTGGCAGAATAGAGAAGAACAGACAGCCCACAATATCACTGTCAGTAATATTTTCACTCTGCTCCCGGGAATTAATGTTCGAGCGCAGGATTGCAACAAACTCTCACAGGTCTGCAAAACTACATTAAGAAAATAGTCATCCGTCAAATCTTTGTCACCTTTGGAACTGAAGATAGAATCACTGGGTAAAAACCACATCTTCAGGACAGCCCTGCAGATGTTCAGGAAAAGTAAATCAGTCACAGCAATAAACCATGAAGTGATATGATTTTCATTGAGTTGAGCCATAATCAGATTTTCAGCTCAGCAAAATTACAACTAATTTAGGTTTTACTATCTGTAAATCAATCCTGTAACATTATACACAATTTTCTTTACAAAAAAAGTGTATTGTTGGACGGACAGAAAATCATGAAGAGGGGAGAGGAGTATGGAATTTACCTGGATTCTATTCATTCATTATTTGTATTAAAAAAATCATTTATTATTTATTTTCTAAAATGCCCAGAATGACCAAGAAGCCTCTGCTGAATAGATATATACCTACTGTGTGTTTCATACTGTTTTATAGTAATAGCAAACTGTTAAAGTTCTAAATAGTTCTGGTGCCCCACAGATTTAATGATAGATGGTAAAAGTTTAACTTGAGATATACTTTGTAATGTATTTTTAAAAACAGAACGAGGACTGTAGCTTTTGTTCCCCATCACACACACACTGAAAGAACGAGAGGAGGAACCACGGGGGATGATCCCAATAGTCTAGAAAACTCCAGATTATTACATTTTGGAGCCAATTGGTCTGGGGTGTGGGTGCAAGATGACGCCCTTGCAGTAAAGAACTGTATGCTTGGTGTGTGAGCTTGTACAGAGAAAGTGGTATCGGCTGAATTTATGCTGAATCCTGCTGAAGATGGTAAAATCTTTATGGGTGGACACCGTAGCGGGTAGGATTTCTGTCAGTGCGGCTGATGGTCAATCTGACAGTGACAGATGGTCAGGTTGCGAGGGAGAGTGACAGTGAGGCAAACAGTGCTGTCCTCCTGCTCTTTTTGATGCCGTTTGGTTTCAATTTGGGATGTAGTTGTCAGCAGTAACTATAGGAGGTTCAGCTGCACATACAAATTCTCTATATGCACACAGTCATCCCTCCCATAGAGGATGGCTGAGAGGGGATGGCAGAATTGCAGGTTGTTTAAGGGGGATTGTTTTTTTGGTTTTTTAGTTTTAAAGCTGCAAGCAGCTTTCTTACCGACACCTGACATGCTGTTGTAAGTCAAACCTAATCAACTGTGAATATATCCTGTAAGGGCTGAGTGGGCCATGGTTTTTAGGGTGTTTTACATACATACAGTCATAGAATAGTAAGAAATATATCTGTAGTGTTTTAAATTTCAAAAATCTGAAGTTTAAAAGGGAATATCAACTGACACTTAAAGTTCAGCACAAGTTCAAGATGTTTTTTCTCTGTTCTGCTGAATCAAGACACTGTTCAATGCAGTTTACAGTAAACAAAGTACCTCACCGTATGCTGAACAGTGTGTAGAATATACCTCATGTTATAGAAAATTAAGGGGACAATGGCGAGCAAACTCAAAGAGGCTGTTGAGGTACGGTTTGTGCAAAGAAGACTTTTATGTGATTTTCATCATAGCATTTACTTAAAGGGGACATAGCATGCCCATTTTACCACAAGTTGATATGGTTCCTTGGGGTCTTAATGAAATGTCTGTAACATACTTTGGTCAAAATACCACAAGGATCATATAAAACAGCACCCTTTTACCCTGTATAAAACAGCCCTCCACAGAGTGACCTGTTTTGAGTGCCTGTTCCTTTAAATGCTAATGAGCCAGCTCCCCCCTCCCCCCTCTCCCCCCATGATTTTAAACGATATAAATTACATATTTTATATGATATAAATTATCAAATATGCATACCATACTTTGTATTCCCCTTCTGTTGTCCTGGAGTTTTAATTTTCCCAATCACATAATTAAATGTCCCCTCTGCCCATCCACTACAAGCACACAAGCAGACAGACAGAGAGAGAAAGAGAGGTGGGGGGCTATGAAGACCATCATTTACCCCCGAACCCCGACATTCAACGGGTACAACAACAAGCGGAGAAAGCAGAATCGCGGGCTGACCTTATATATACAGTCTATGGGGCTGACCAGCGCGGAGAAATGCACGTCCCGTGTGAACAGCCAGGCGGCTGCGCGCTTGAGAACGGCGCTGCGCTGCCTCGCAGCGGCGCTTCCGCGTCCGGTGTACCCCGGCATAACGAGTGGGGGGGCTCGGTGTGTTTGGCCGGTGTTACAGTAGCGCTGAACACTGCGGAAGTCTTCCACACTGCTGGCTGTGTGGCGTTGACACAAATTCCAGCTCACGCATGGGAGAGCGAGCGGTCGCGCCCGAGCAACTGCTGCAGCCTCCCAGTCCCAACGATCCAGACAAATGCCACATGTGAGTGAATCGTGGGCTGACCAGCGGAGAAATGCTCGTCCTGTGGGAACAGCCAGGCGGCTGCGCGCTGAGAACGGGCGCTGCGCAGCCTCGCCATGTCCGGTGTAAACCCGGCGTGACGGGCGGGGCGGGGGGATGAGGTGGGGGTGGGCCAAGGCCATGTAGGGAGACTTCCAGTGCCTTGTTACGACACAAAACCCAGGAAGCTCAATCGAGTCGCTCAAGCATGACGTTTCTGACTTAGAGGAACTATAACAAAACGCGCAAGTGTTTTTTTCCCAGAGTTTTTGGGTTGGTAGACATGCCAGATACCCACATTAACCTGTAGAAGCACTAACAAAGTGGAATTTGCATGCTATGTCCCCTTTAACACACAGATTACTTCCAAGATCATAAAATAATATTAAAAACAGATGTAATTATTCAATGCTTATATGAAATGAGACAGTGACTGACTTTTTTTGCCTGTCCAAAGATAGCCTCATACGTACAGACATCACCGCTATAATCAGATGGGGATCGGGTTTGCTGGCCACCTCTCTGGTGCCAACAGATCCCCCCTCTGTTATTCCTGCCTACTGTAATGGCATTATGTTTCTATAAAAGGGGACGAGATGAGAGAGCAATAGTGTAACTTTGTGGGCAGGCCTAACCACTGTAACTAGTGAGAGACGTTTAAAAAGAGAGAGTGTGTGTGTGTGTGCGCAAGTGCACATAGCAGTGCCGTGTGGGGCAACAGAGAGAGTGAGACAGAGAGTGGGAGCATGGCTATATTTAGTTCGACCTGAGTGCCCATGAGTAGAGGAAGGCCGGGCAGAGAGACAGGTGCAGCGGCTGGTCATTATGGAAGAACACAAGAGTCTTGCAGTCAGTGGCTGATAATGGGGCCTCGTCTGACAACTACCTATAGCCCTACCTCACTGCCTATATTTAGCTCAGATTTGAGCCTAGTGGTCGGGCCTCACAGCTATGTACATGTATTTGTGCGAGTGCAAGTGTGTTTGCTGGGACTCCAACCATGGGCGCGGGGGTGGCGATTGGACACTGGCACGGTTGTCTCTGGGGAGACTTACATCTGTTTGAAGACGGCGCACCGTGATAGCAGTGTTTGCTCAGGCGATGCGGCCAATCACAGATGTGTTTCTGACCTGCAGGAGTAACATGTCTCAGTATTACACAAGTATGAGCTGCCTTGCAGTTTGTGATATCTTTGTAACATGTGCTGGTCTGTGTAAGTATGAGCTACACATGTCTGCTTTGTGCAGCACACCCCTGACACGCTACTGATGTTACGCTACAGGGATACTGTTTCACAGTCCGACAAATATCTAAAAGTTGTCTCGGCCGAAATCAGAATAATTTAGAAGGGCTTCAGTTTGGTTCACTCAGAATAAAAAATGTTCAGATAGAAATCTAATAAGGGATGGGAGCACACTGTGTGGATGTATGTCTTCCCTGTCTATGCCTGTACTTTCTGACCCAAACAGCTCGTCTCTCAGTTCAGAAAAAATTGTGGTTGGCATGTATCAAGTGGAGTCCATCATATCTGTGTATCCTCTGCCTGTCTGCCTGAGAAGACCCAGCACCCTGAGGCAGAGTAGGGAGAAAAAGGAACTAGTCAAAGTTTCAGTACTGCTCAGCCTTGGACTGCTGTCTGAGACAAGAATGCTGTGTCACCAAACTGAACTTAATAACATGACATTGCTGTAACTGTCTAAAGTTGAGTCTTGTGTCTTTCCAACTGTAAGGACGGTTTCTAGGGGGCTTGTCCAGTTTGTTGTTTTGGAAAAAAAACGTATTCACTTTCTTTCCAACAGTTTTATGAAAAGGTCAACACCACTCTCAAGTCTGTACAGTAAATTATAAAATTACCATGAACCGCTAGTTAGCATAGCTTAGCATGAGGACCTGCAACAGGGGAAACAATTAGCCTGGCTCTGTCATAGCTGTCCAAAGGTGACAAAATGTCTACCACTCTAATAATAATAATTATTACTAATACTATTATTTCTCTACCTTGTTTAAACACCTAAGAGTAAAAGTGACAAGTTTTGGTTTTACTGGTGGTTTGTGATTAACAACCTCATGGTCAAGTGGAGTGATTTGTTGTGATGACCTCAAGGTTGCGAGGCAAACTCAGTAACCCAGGTCAAGAAATATTCCAGCACACCATCACCCCATCTAGCCAGCCAGGCTACTGTTGTCTGTATCATGCTAAGTTAAGCTAGCCTGCTGCTATCGGTAGCTTTATTTTTACCGTACAGAAATGAAAGAGGTATCTAACTCTGGGCCACAAAGGGAATTAACATTACCCACAAAATGGTGAACTATTCCTTTAATTACACACTATGTACTATTGTGTTGGATAATGTAAATTGTGAGTGTGAATAGTCATTTGTTTCTGTATGTCCAGGTTGTAGCCCTTGCAATCCTTACACGATAAGTGGTATAGATAATGGATTGATGGATAAATGGATGATGGATGGAGGGATGGATGGAGGGATGGATGGATGGATAAATTAATGGATGGACTATTGTGTGTCTCAATGTCTGTCAGGTGCAGTTATGTGTTTGACACCCTGTAACTGAATCTGTTGTTTCAACATACTTTTTTTACTCTTGTATATTTCAACACTTGTTTGATTTTTACTGTACTTGAAGAAATATTAATAAAACAGTTAAATCAAACTGAAAATACAGTTCATCTAAGGCTCACTACTCCATTGTGTCAATAAGACTGCCTTGAATGGGAGTCAGTCAGGTTAAAGCTTGGCATCAAAGTGTGAAAACAGAACTCGAGCCCCCGCACACTTTCGGTAATCCAAGGCGAGAAAGCCGATAGCCCCTGATAACTATAACATATTGGCTCTGTCATAATGAAATAATACCAGCTGCTCAATTTGCAAACAGTGCACAGAGCCAAAGAGAGAATAAATTCAAACTTTGGCTGTTTTTGATTTTCACAGAGAAAGACCAGTGTTTTTACAGCAGAGATTAGAAAATGTGTTTTTCATGGATGCACTGGGTTGATCTGTGCATTTTTCTGTTTTCTTGCGAAACAGCGAATGAGTCAGTTGGAAACACTGCACGTCACAGGAGATACTGTTTTATCTGGCCCTGCCTTTTGGCTGCATTTTGCAATAGATGAAAAATGTTTTATTCACAGTACATGGCAGCGCTCCGCAAACTCGTCTTTGTGCTTGCGAGAGAGGAATTTGTTGGAGCATGAGTTGTGCTGTGTTTACTGTTGCTAGGTGAAGCTTCATAATTTAGGCGCAGGGTTTACCAATGACCTTTAGTTGACTCATAAATCGCCAGCTGGACCCTTCACCCCGGCCCCATGGAGTCCGCCTTAGATCTCACGGGGAATGCACCATTTAAACCATTAGAGTGTAATCTGAGCATATGGGGCAGGTTGTGTGGACGGGTGGGTGGACGTTGGTGTTGGGAGGCAGTCAGTGATTCTTTATCTGTCTTCTATTTCAGTTCAGAAAGCCAAGGTCACCGTCACTTGAGGAGTTCGAGTGAAGACACTTTGCATTCTGGGTAAAGGGAGGCTCAAAATGACGGGGGGGTTGTGAGAAAGAAATAGAGAGAGTAGGAGGTTGCGGGGGGAATTTGGGGATATGGAGGCTTGTAGAGGTCTGACCTGCCTGAGGCAAAGAAAGAGAGATGGAACGGGGCCAAGATGATAGAGGGAAGGAAGAGGAGGTGTGTCAGTAAGAGTTTGTAATTTAATCTCTGGTCACTGAATTGAAAGTAGGAGCGCCTGGCAGTGAGGAGAAAAAAAAATCCCCAAAAATTACTTTAAAGTGAATAAAAAAGTAGTTTGGTGTAGCTCTCATTTATGCTCCTTTCCTACACTTTTTTGTCTTTGGTAACTTAGCTTGTGTGTGATCTGAGCTGAAGATGCATGAATATGTATGAGTCAAGTATTTTTGAGAGTGCTCGCTTCCCGTCACATTAGCCCATTCCTCTTCTAACATATTTTTTTTTCTGAGAAAGGGAGCGAGGAGCCAAAAAGAGGCAATAGAGCAAAGGCTGCAGGCAAGAGCCTATAGGAACGGGGAAGTATATTACAAAAGGCTTGTGTGAATAGTAAAAAAAAGGGGAGTTGGCGCTGAAAGTTATGTGCAAATTCTCAAAGAAATGTAATAATGAACTTTAGCCTGTTAAAACCACCCTGGAGTTGAGCTTTGCCTGATAAAAAATAGCTTAATAACCTGGAGGGAAAACAAGTAAATCCTATAATTTGTTTGTGGGCAGCCTAATACACTATTAAAATCACTTTAAATTAGATAAATAGATACATCTGCTGGTTTAACAAACGTAAGAGACCAATTAATAGAGTGGAGTGCTGGAGTTTATTTAGTCTGCGTGTTAGTGCACGTGCTTGTTTCTGTTTACTTTATTGATTTAAGGGCCTCCGGTCCTGGCAATCAAGACTTAAGCTCACTATTGATTTCTTTATGTAAATCTTTCTGCACATGCTCATGTACACGGACAAACAACCCAACACAAACTCCCTCCTCCCCTCGCTCCTCTTCACAGATGAGTCTCCGACAGCACCGAAGCACCAGCGTCTGTATCCAAACACGATGCGCTGTCCCACTTTTCTCGCCCGCGGCCTCAGCCTGAGCAGCCGACCTCCTCACCGCCCGTTCATCAGTCGGCATTAGGCTGTGGTAGGTAGGCAGACAGGTCAATCCGCCCACAGATGGGCCCATTTTAGAGACGGCCGCGCTCCATCCACTGGAGCCAAAACTACACCCAGGCTACTGCTGGGAGTTCACCTGCTTGAGTGTAAGAGCCCTCGACGGGAACTCAATACACCTGAATACACTGAATACACCTTTTCTTCTCAAATCGATCATATTTTCTCTCAATGTCATTGGCCCATGTTTGCAGCCACCTCCTTTTCCTCTCTCCCCACTTCTCTCTTTCTCTGTCTTCTCTGTTTTCCCCGAGCCCATACAAGTTGGAGCACTTTAATAGGCAGATGAAAAGGGGAAGACGAAGCCTGTGATGTGATGGAGATGAGAGAGAGATGATGAAATGGAGATAGATTGGTTTTGGATGGGAGCAACAGGTGTCAGGTCTCATCCTCTCCTCCCTCATCCACAAAACCTTTGTTTTTTTGTTTTTTTTAATCCTCTTTTGCAAATCCCACATCTCTCTGCCTCTCGTTCCAGCTGTCTTTTTCTTTTCACTGCTCACTGTCTCTTTTTCTCACTTTCACTCCCTGCCTGCCGCTGTCTCCACCGTCTCCTCTCTCCTCCTCCCGTCATCTATATAGGACGTGCGTGGTGTGGCGCAGAGCTTGGATAATTAGCAGTTGTTCATTAATTATGAACGAGAGCGGGTTCTGTGGGAACCAGTGAGTGGGCCTCTCGCAGAGACTCATCAATTAAACAACAGAGATTCGCAGCCTTTTGATTAAAGATAAAGAGGAAATCGGATGATCAATAGAGACCTGTTAGAGACTGGCAGAACAGATGAACAAAATGCAAGGAAGGAACGACCGAAAGAGAGACAGACAGTCAGAGACACAGATGAGAGGAGGAGGGAGAGACAGCACCGCCAACGCACGGCTCCCACTGCGATGAGGTTCATGTGACAGCATTCAGAAGTGACTGGATGGGCCCAGATTGTGGAATGTGTGCATTGAGAGGAGCTGGTGTGTGTGTGTGTGTGTGTTAACGTGTGAACATTTCATTTGACATCGGCAGCACGGTGGGAGAGCATCAGTCTGCATCAGTCGTTGTACTGCCCACACAGACCGATGCTTGGACCGAAGCCAAGGTGCCAGTGCGCCGGAATGCCAAAGCCCGCTGTCTCCTCTCGCCCTCCTTCTCCCTCTCTTCCTTCGCTCTTTTGTTCTCTCGTCTTCCTCCTCAGGCTTTCTCTCCTCTTTCCCGTCTGTTGCTCCTCATCTTTTCTCACCTCCCCGCCTCTCTCTGCCACTTGCTTCTCACTGCGGTCAGTTGCTCGACACGTCCCCCCCCCCCCAGTCCACGGGGTCCTGTGTCTCATTTTCGTCCCGCGGGAGAGATTTAGAGGACTAACCCACTTTCAAGTAATTTTATTAATGCACACAGGGGTGATTATACAAAAGGCTCAGCTTTGGCAGCATGGAATGGAATCACTCTGGAGCTCGAATCCTGTTGTTTCAGACAATGTCACACATTCACTAGCAGGCACAGCCACCAGGACACCTCCATACAACCTAGGGATTACACACACACTCACACACACGCACACACGCACGCACACATCTTCTGTCTCTGAACATATGGGCTTTTTGCACAGCCTCCCACATGTTCCCCCACTCAGCAGCCTTGAAGTTCAGGCCAACTGAGCAGTGAAAGGCCTGATGGTCCGCCTGTGCTCACGCTGTTGACGCCATGTCTGATTACACTTTTACACCATGCGCCGTTGCTAGGCTGCTGTCCAATAAGTGCCTGTGACAGTGGGTGGACGGTGCTGTCATGCTCGTCACAAGCACACACTTTCTCTCTCCGGCACATCCTCCCATCCAGGTGAAGCGTGAAAGGAAATTAACTTTCGCCCATATTTCCAGTTCAATTACTTTTACTTGCTTCAGAAATTGACTTTCAAGCTCACATCAACTGTGGCTGCTTGTAAAGATGTGTCAGACAAATCTCTGGAGTGAAGCCAGCAGTTTTGCTCTCACATCAGTCGAATGTGAGCGAGGCGGTTTCACAAAAATAAAGATGTATAATTCATCTTAAGCGTGAAAGGTTATCCACTGTAAACCCCAAGGGTACAGCTCATCTCAAAGCTACACTCTGTCTGTAGTGACACCTCCAGACAACACATGAAAAAATGTTTCAAACAAATCCTTGAAATATTTCTTAACATTGTTTTCTGAAATTGCTGCATTCAGCACAGAATTTTTCTGTGATTTCAGATTAAACAAAGTACATCGTAGATCGTATTCTTAGTTTTCTGGCTTTTGGATCTACATTGTCACTGTTCTGTTCTCTGTATTCTCACTGGATTTTTGTCTATTAGGAGGTGGCTGTCTGACTGGGCAGAAAAGAGGCCTATGGAGCCATTAAAGTTAGGGTTGGCAATCCTGGAAAAGCTAGCAAGAGCAGGCTGGACTTAAAAAAACTAAATCGATACATCCCACCCCCTCCCATTGGCTCTCTTGTCAAAGCCACGCCCCCAAAACATGTAAACGTGCCCTATCTGACAACTGCTAGAAGACTTTTCCACGACTTGCTCGCTAACTTCTGGCTATCGTCTCTGCTTCAGTAGTGTATGTATCCCTGCCTGATGACTTCAGTCATGCATAGAGAGAGCACGAGCAGGGTGCACGCAGGTAGGCAGGTCGGTTAGTGTCACACAGGTACGCCAGCCAAATGTTTGATTCGGTCGTGCTTATTACAGTCCTGCGAGGGCCACAGACGCCGGCTCTTTTTCATTTTTTCAGACAACTTTATTTATTGATGGCTATCAGGACGTAAAGAGAATTTCAACATATAAGATAAAAAGTATATGTATAAAAGTGTTTCAGAAACAACCTACCAACCCCCTTAAGTCCAAGTGTAGTTGCTTTGATATTAATCTATTTCACTCTCTGTCGACTCATCAATGTCACTTGCTTCTGTTGTAAAGCTTTGATATAGAGTAAAAGCTTATTTCTTTTTCTCCATCTTTCATCACTTTATACAGCATTTGCTACTTTTGGACTTTTATCCAAATCCCCTCAAATGTAGAGGAAGAGCAGCTAATAGACAACGCATCCCGACATCTGGTCACTGCTGCATATTAACTCCACTGGAAGTTAAAACTGAACATGTACAGTGTTTTGTGCATTTTGAAGTTCAAGGTGCATTTCCTGCCCTCGCTGTCTCTCTCTCCCCCGCCTCAGGCTGCAGCTCCTCTGTACTGGCAACCTCTGGTGCAGCAACTTGCCAGGTTACATAGCATTACCCTGATTACTCCAAGCCCCTTCAAAGCAGTTCACTCATCATGGCTGGAGGATGAAGGAGGAAACATCGCTGGCCTCTTCGGGGAGCTGGAGCTCAGCACCTCGATTCGGGCAGCCACATAGAGCAGCTTCAGTCACAGCAAAACTTCCTGCTTCACTGATGATTCTTTTAGGATTTCAGTGATGTTAGTGTTTTGCTGTCCTCGCAGGTTCTCAGTCTTTGCTCACTTCACTGAACTTTGCTCATTTTCAAGAGAAAAAAACAAAACAAGAAATCAAAAAATCAAAGCGCTCTGACTCTTGGGTTTTTGTGCCTTAAGAGAAGAGGAGGCTGTGTTTGTTTTTACATCCTCTCAGATAACTTTTAAGACTCTTGACTTTTTTGTGTGGGAAGTTTTCTATCATTAGCCACAATACGATACGATAATTTATGCCTGGCTGCATTCGCAGGGAAACATGGCCCGAGGCTGACATCAGCATGTGTGGAACGGCCAGACGATGTTTTTTAAGATTGAAAGAAAAGAGCTGATGAGAGCTTAATATACAAGGATTTATACTTATATTGTTTTGACCCTGTTTTTTTTTTTCACTCTCTCATAGAAAAAGATGAGATGTATAAAACTGCCTTTGTGCTGGATAGAAAATAGCATGTTTTCTTTTCTTTTCTTTTTTATTGCATGTGTAACTGTAGAGCTGTAGATCAGGCGGCAGAGAGGTCAGTGGTTTGCTTTCTGGCATTCTGTAGTGTCCTTGGGCAAGATACTGCACCCCAAGTCTTATCTTCCAATATTGATAGGAAAGAAATGTGTTTTGAAGAGCTGTAGGAATGTGTGCATGAATGGTTGAATGTGATGCTTGTAAAGGGCATTGAGTGGTCCATAAGACTGGAAATGTGCCATATAAATACAGTCCATTTAAATATAAAGGTTGATCAGTCGTGACTAATTGTTGGTGTAAACTCCATTCTGTTAATAAACTAATTGTAGATATAAAACCTAATGATGTATCATTTACTGTTGGAGAAAAGCTTGGTTAAAAACATCATTTAAAACTGTGAATTTCGTCCATTATGAAAGAAAACTACCAGAACGTTAAGCTTAATACCGTGCACCTTCCAGGTTCATGTAACTACCACTGTCAAAGTATAAAATCCTCCAAGAAAGACGCATGGATGTTAGACAGTAATGAAAAAAGTATATTACGTGTACTTTTTTTTTAGTTTGCTCCATGTCCCATCAACTAACATGGAGGAGGCCAGATTCTTTTTTTTTTTTTACCTATGTTGCAGCCAGCCACCAGAGGGCGATCAAGATGATTAGGCTTAGCTTTTGGGGAGCCGCTATGTCGTCCATCTTTGTATATCGGGGAATTACCAACACAGGACAGAAAAGAACAGAACAAAGCTCGGAGAGATCCTGTAACTATTGCTAGCATGTATCAGGAATGCTAATGTGGTAGCATTTAGTTCGACAGTGACAGTAGTTCATAAACTACCTCTGCCCTGCGCCACTAAACCTCTGGCGTCGTAGATTTCACAAAGGCAACACCAAAATCCCTCAATAGAAGGTGGCACATATGCATGAATGTATTCAAACACACTCACAACACAGATACACACACACACATACACACACACACACGTCCATTGGTTCCCATATTCACTGAGACTCTGCCAGAGTCAATGTCTTGTTGCCATAGCGCCCGTTGGCATTGAGGGATGCAGCAGGGCTTGACTGTAGAAGCAGGGAGAGCAAAGACACAAAGAGGTGGAAATACACAGGAAAGAAATGAATGAGAGCACAGTGAGGAGAGGATGTTCAGGTTAATGAACATCATACAGTTCGATGTTTGGCTATTCAAACCTCGTTCATGGCTTCCTTCACCTCTGCCTTCACTTCTTTTTTTATTATCTCTCTGACAGATTTCCCACAGCATGACTCCCTCTGATTAGCACTGGGCAGCCATTTCAAAGCTGCACAGACGGATTTAACATATAGCCTGAAACAGAATCGTGTCCTTTCCCCTGCTCACAAGTCTGCAATATGAGAGAGAGAGAGAGAGAGAGAGAGAGAGAGAGAGAGAGAGAGAGAGAGAGAGAGAGAGAGAGAGAGAGAGAAGAGAAGGGAAATGAACCAGCCATTACGGCCTCAGACTCATAAAAGCCAGCGGTCTAATTCAGGAGCGCACAAATTGATGGACTGTGTCTGTCCTTTCGCAACGGTCTTTAAATTCCATTTAATGCCACTGTAACAGCTAATCAATTGTGTGTTTCTCTCTGTTTGCGTGAGATGGTGTCTGTCTGCGATTTTGAACAATAGCACAACCCCGATAAGGGTTGTACGGGGGGTGGGGGGTGGAAGAGAGTTCCGAAAGGAGTGTTATTCCGCCAACACTCGGGATGCGTAAAAATGGAGGCTCAGGTTGTGATGGCTGTCCTTATCTTGTCATGAGCCAAACTGTTTCAGCGAGAGCACGGCATTACCACACTGCTGGCGAGGCTGCCTCTCCACTATCTTTCCATTTGTCTCCAGCCGTTCCAATCCAACCCTCTATTTCTGTTTTTATCTCCCTGTGTCATCTCGCTCTGACTCCAAAATTCATTTATGCGCACTTTCTCTCTTTCTCTCTCTCTCTCCTCGCTCTTTGTTCTGTCTCTCTATTTCCTTCTCCTTACCTCTCTCCCCATCTTCACCTCTAGATGGATATCACGTCTCTCTTTTTTCTCCTTTCAATAAGGGTTTTCCGGGCTTGACAGCTGTCCTTCAGCTGTACGTGGTGTTTCCACGGCTGCAGATGGAAAATCTTTGGCCGAGTAAGACTTGAATTGTGTGTGAACAGAGCTACTTAACGTCTTCTTCACAGCGTCATCAGCACTGGTTTTAGTGGCACAGCTTTGCTATGCTGGGAATCTTGTTTTGATCGCACTATAGCCTTAAAATGACTTGGTAAAACACATTTTCAGTTTCAGTTTCAGTTTCAGTACAACCTAAAACAATGAAGGATTATTTACAGCTAAATTTGAGATTAAGGTGCCTTTTTAGGTTTTTCCCTTTCCTTGACTGTGTCACAGTTTTTTGTGCATTTAAATATCTGCTAAGGTACAAAAGTCTGCAGAACAGAGGAGTCCTTCTCTCTCACAGCAAACACTTCTCCCGTAGAGCACGAAACATCTTCTTCCTGTTTTTTTATCCGTAAAGCCTCTACATCATTAAGCAGCATGCCTTTCTGCAGAACTATTGCAATAGTTACCATGGTTACAGTGATGTTTACAGATTATGAGCCTGACATTTCTGACACACACCCTTGATTAGTAAAAAAAAGAAAAATGGGTGAGTTAACCAATCAGAGCAAATTGGACTTTTTTGGAGGCGTGCCAAAAAGCTTAAATAGAGCGATTCAGACAGCGGGTGAAAATAGTACGGTATAATTTAGATTATTAGGCAAATAATATGTATTTTGAACATTACATCAGCAAGTGAACCCATTCTTGTAGACCTTGAAATACAAAATATGAACCTGTATATTATCTTTGGAAAATGTTGGTTCTTGAATGCTACTTTCAGCATGTTAACATTGACATTAATATTTGCCCCATACAAACAAACAAAACTAAATTGGGACATAATGATGATGCTAGAGGGTAAAATCAGTGGATCATCAAAGTCATTTGGATAGATCATCTGGGAAAAGTGAATGTCTGCACAAATTTGTGATTTGTTGTGTTCCACACACATGATTGTGGTTGTTTCCCTGTGTATGTTGGCCCTGTGACCTGTCCAGGGTTTGGCTCCAGCTCCCCCTGCGACCCTCAAATGATTTGAGGTATAGATAATGGATATATGGAATATTCAAAGTTGGTTGAATTTGTATTTTATTATTGTTATTGTATTATTGTTTATTATTGTTATTATTGAAATAAAGTTTGCACATCACAATTATGCAATAGATGATATTCACTTGAGACACACAGAAGCAAGGTTTGTCTTTATCAAACTGTTATGTCAGTGTTAGAATTAAATAATAACAGCCTTCATGCTCTGAGGCCGTCTTTGTTAATAGAAAAACAGTCTCATGTTGGCAAGATCATATGGAATTGTACGCTTTCTCACATGGTCACAAAGAACAGAGAGTATGGGAGAGAGACGCACAAAGACAGAAAGAGAGAGAGAGAGAGTGCGAGAGGGAGAGCCCAACAAAGTGGCCCCAGGGCATCTGTGCAGCAGTGAAACCATGGAGATCTGTCGATAAACAGGCAGGTTGTTGTTACAGGATCAATCCCGGCCTGGAGCATTGCTTCACTTCTAATTGCCATGTGCGCTGTCAGCGCAGCACATGCACCCTACTTTCATGTCTGCCAAAATCTTTATGGCACTTCTCACATGTATTCAGAGCGTTTCCTACTGCACAGGACATGATTTCATTTTCCCTCAGCCAGTGTTACGCATCGCAGGAGGAATCGTTAAAACTACACACCACAGCGTTACTGTACTTTTTTGTAAGGTTTTGCCTAGAATGAAAAACTTCCTAACTGAGCAGCTGCTACTCAGTAAAACATTTTTTGGTGATTTTCTTTTTCATATTGTTGCGGATGACTGGCCTCAGGTTGTAAGAATGTCAGAACAGGTATTTTAGCTCGGTGACATATTTTACAGCAGTTTAACAGCTGATAAATTATCAACCAACCAGCACATAAATGTTAAATGTCACCTTATGAAGTGTGAATGTTCAGACGGGAACATGAACATGTGCTGCACAGATCGACTGATCATCAGCTGCTGCTACCTGCTGTTCACTGACCAGGTGGAAATGAACTCATACATTATTCATTTAACTCACTCATCATACTCGTATGTATTATACACCAGGCGTTTGTGCCTACATTTTCAATCATATACTGTAGTGTACTGTCGTGTGTGCGGCCAACACAACGTAATGACTTGGCTCCATTAACACATTTCCCACAGAGTGGTTTTGTTTTACCCCAGTTTGAGATGGCTGATATCTGAGTGGGCAGGGAAGCTGCTTGAATGGAGCCATTAAAATGTAACTGTATTTTCACCCCTCAGTAATAAACTATGACAGGAATGTGTCTAACTGAATAAACGTCAGTCACAATCAAACAGTTGAGTTTCTATACAACAGTCAACAGTCAGACCACTGTGAAAAAAGGCAGTGGCAGTTGCCTCCACTGTCCAGAAAACTGCAGCCTGAGGTTATGTTGTGTTGTCGATGAGTTTGTTACCGTATTACAGCTTTTATTGTGTCCACCTACACACACTAAATGCATCTCATTCCCTTTCGCTCAAATGTAGGAAACCTCAACAAAAGTAGAATAAAGTGGTCGAAAGACAAGTAGGTGCATGCAAATTCATCAAAGATTGAGGATACACAACTTTATAGAGCTGCTTACAGACAAGCCCTGAAGTCCAGGCATTTTCCTGAAGATTTCCAAAGGGGCTGAATGTGAGAACACAAACGTCCGAGTCAGTTGCTCCTGACATTTTACAGAACTTTTCCTTTCAGCCATTAGTCCATGTCAGAATAAAGCAGAACAATTATTGGAAAAATCCTTAGCAAGATGATGACATTTTCAACACAGACACTTAACAAAAAAAATACACAGGGAATACAAATGTATTAGTATGAAAAAGAGATCCCACACACGTAGATGAAGAGATGCAGGTGAAGATGTCAACTTGGAAAGACTACGAGATTCGAGAGATTTTCGCGATATGGGCTGATGCCGGTGTTACTGTGCCGTTCTACAGCGAGATTTATACGCCATGCCCTTCACATGCTTTCTCTACTCAGACGTCACCTTGTGCCTAACTGTTCCGCACAATGTCCTGCTGTGTTCTTCATATTTGAAAGTCAAGCTGCAAAAAAGGTCCCAGATTGATGTTTGAAAACAGCTCAGTTTCCAAAGGTAGAGTAATCATTTCCTAATGCAAGTTTCTGGTTATTTACAATAAAATTCCAGATTTTTTTCTCTGGATATTCCTTCGGTATGAGAGTGTTGGAGGAAAAAATCTGGTGGAATCAAGTCGGGCAATTTTCCTCAGTGCCTTGTTGTTTGTCCTCTTCCCCGTGTTTTTAAATGGCAGCCTTTGTCAACATCCGCAGCGGGGGATTAGTCTCCTGTCTATTTGGCTGTGCAGCGTTATACCCTGTTGCTCAAAAGCCCGGAGAAAGACCAATCAGTGAATGAGCCACTTACCCTGTTATTCAGAGAACAAAATAATGTCTGTAGCTACCAATCTGCGAGAATGGAAGGAACACAATCGGTGTACCAGACCGGTGCTTTAATGGAGAGATGAGAGAGAGGGCTGATGGAGCTGTGTGTTGGATTCTTGCTTTTGTTATGTGGGACTTTAAAAACGGCCCCAGATAAGCTTTTTCATTCCTCTCCGCTGGCTTCATGACAGGTAACACAGAGAATAGCTCCACCATTCAGCCCCTGGTATCATTGAGCGTGCACTGTACTCCAACCTTCTTAATCAATACTACGAGATGTCCTGCACACCTCACCTGAGCTGCTCCTCTGTAAATGCGTTTCTCCTCTTGGGTCTTCCGTGTCGTGGAGCTCGCTAAGGTTTTTTTTTTTTCTTTCATTTCTCTCATTTCTTCGTCTCTGGTTTTATTGAATTAACTTGACATCCAGAGCAGGGGCCATTGACTTCCGAGGGAAATTACTTTTATTGATTTGATCCGCTCCGTGGGATGCCAGGTACTAAATGACGCTGTTGAACATCACCAGCGATCGCAGACCGGACGACGACGCTCGAACTCGAGCTTGTGTTATGCAAATGGGAGTGGTTGTTTCTGGCTGAGTGAGCAGAGAAAACCCCCATTGAGACGTTATCTGTGAAGTGTGTCATGAGAACGCATTTATTTTTAAGTGCGACTCGACAAATGGAGGCCAAGCCCAAGAGCCTTGTGTGCTAAAATAAAGAAAGGAAGCTGTCAACCATAACACGTCTTCTTTGAGCGCCTGCCGGGATCATTCAGGTCAAGGAATCAACATTTCTTTTAATTTGTCTCATCCTTGCACCATTGTTTAATAAAGCTAAGGGGCCTCTTTTATGCTTTGTACACATGTGAAGCTATTGAATGGACACGCTCCTCTCTCTAAATTGAATATACTCACCACATGCCTTCATCTTCTCCTTCTCTACTCTTCCCCCCTTTTTGTCCCCAATTCCCTCCACTCCCTCGTCTGTCTCACCATTGTTATCGCTGTCTGCACGGAGATGACCACCTCCCCTCACTCCCTCCCCCGCTTCATGACTTACAACCGTGTTCTCGGGGTAGAAATCTCCCCAGGAACCGTCTCCGTAAACACATAGCCGCTATATATCTCTCTGCACAACTGTCTCTCCTCTCGCCGCCTTCCCCCATCCTCCCTTCCTCTCTCTCGCTGCCCTTCAGCGTTCAAAGCTCGCTCTCTTCAAAACTCGCTCTGTGAAACTCATCCAGCATCCCACAGCCACCCACCCCAATTCCGTCAGCATAACCAAATCCACTTTAACGTCAGGCACAAACAGATCCCAATGCCTCGGGAAGGGGATGGAGGGGTGACAGGAGAAAGGGAAGGAAGAGGGCAATAAAATGTCAGGCTGGTGGGTAAAAGTGAGCTGGCTTCGCTGAGCAGCACCTCTAAACACACCATCCACTCTTTAGTGTCTTAAACCCCCATCAGTCTTACCCAGGGCATGGGGGGTGGTGCATTAAAATGTAAGAGCAAAAAAGAAAGATGTGATTTGCTGTGAAGCTTGAGCAAGAAGGAGGAGAGGAATGTGAGATAAATACAGTGAGGTAGAAATGGAGGAATGGGGGTTCGACAGGAGAAAAGACAGATTGGAGAGAATAGATGCAGATAGAGACAGAGAGACGAAGACATGGGGAGTGAGAGGGAGAAAGATAGAGACACATACTGTATGGCTGAGCTGGCAGCCTCCTCCACTGATTAACATGCTTCTAAGATACGGTGTGAGGGATCAAACTCGCACACAGCCAAGCCTGAGAGTTAATCCTGCTGTGCAATGGCAGTGCATGTGTGTGTGTGTTTGTGTGTGTGTGTGTGTGTGTGTGTTTGTGTTTGTTTTGAGTATGGATCTATCACTCGGCACAGGCATAGGAATGAATCTTTGTTCACAGCTCAGATGGAGACATCTGTAGATCACTCAGTGTGTGTGTGTGTGTGTGTGTGTGTGTGTGTGTGTGTGTGTGTGTGAGTGAGTGTGATTGTGCGTGCGTTCATGAAATATGACATTCAAAGCAAGAAAAGTGAACCCAACAGGGGTGAATCCAGGGGGAAATCTGATTAACCCATGAAGTGCCCCTGTCCTTTTAGAATAGTCCCATTATAACAATGCTAAGAATAAATATGACAATTTAAGAATGACATTTTCTAAGCTTCTTTAAAGAACAAGGAACAATTTTCTAAATATATTCAATGATGTGTGCCTATCAAGCTAATATTGAACATGGAATGACTTAAGTGTTCACCTTACTGAATCAGGAGTTGTGTATAGATGTTGTACATATAAATGTGTGTGTTATGGCCCCCGATTCAAAACGATCTTAGATCCGCCACTGGAACCCTGAGTCACTGTTGTGTGCGGACTAAAAGTGATGCAGGTCGGACTGATTGAATGCGCAGGTGGTTGAGAGAAGATGGAGTGGGGTGGGTGAGAGAGAGAGAGAGGAAAGAAGGGTAGACGGTAGCGGGGGGGCTGCATGTGTGAGTGTGTGTGCAAGCTTTTGTGCAGGTTTACAGCTTGGGTGCATACGTACGTGATTGTCGAGTGCGAACTCAAAGGCGGGGAACTTGCAGGGATGCTTTTCTGTGTTTACCAGTGCCAGCTGGTCGGCCCTCCACAGGGAGAAGATCCCTGACAACAAAACACACAACTGCAGTTTTAATACCGTTTATGATGGGGGGGGGGGTGTTCATGGTGGAGCATTTAAAAAGAATACTTATTTTTGAAATTTGCTATTATAAATAAAACATCTGGACACTGCTGAGGGACATATTATTCCTGACTTGTACGTTGCTCCTGGCTTATATAGCCAATTATGCAGAGTGAATTTTTCCACCATCAGTTTTGTTTTGAGTATGCCGATCTTGACAGTAAAAACCGAGCAGTGGCTTCATCTGGCAGAGCATCGTGCACTGTTCAGGGAGTGTAGTGGAACAGAAGGTAAACACCATTAGCATACAGAGATGTCATTGTGAAGCCCAGAACGTATGCATACCTCTCTCTCTCTCTCTCTCTCTCTCTCTCTCTCTCTCTCTCTCTCTCTCTCTCTCTCTCTCTCTCTCTCTCTCTCTCTCTCTGTCCTCCTCGGCTGATGGTTCTTTTCTCCTCCAAAAAACAGAATTGCTTAGGTAGACAATTTCACGCTGGCCTTTTACATATTTTATTATTTAAAAGTACCTGTGTATTGTAGGATCTGACCTTGTCAATGCTTTGTCCAACCAGATTTGCGGTGTTCAAGAGACCAGGACAATTTTTCTTTATCGCTGACGGCGACCTGCCAGTGCAGGAATTTAAAGGGATAGTTCTACGTTTGGGGGAAACGTGCTCATAGGCTTCCAAATGCACGAGATGAAAATCTCAGTGGCACTGTCAGCATAAAGACTGCAAACAGGGAGAGACCGTGTCAGAATTGCCTCTCAGTACCTCTAAATCTCACTATATAACACATTATACCTTGTTTGATTAACTGTAGGTTAATGCGCGGGGACATTTTTCGGTTGGGGCGAAGAGACTTCCTGCGGTGTCCCCTTGTTTGCTGTGAATTTTGAAGTGATAAGACTCAGGAACAAACCATCATAAAAGCACAACTTATCATTTCTACATATCCGTTTTGCATGAATTAAACAAACTGTATAAGTTGTAACATGTTAATCAGGGAGTTTCGAAGCGTTGCTATAGTCTGCCTTTGTTAAGAGTCAGAGCCAGGCGATAGCTGCTTCCCCCCGTTTCCAGTGTTTATGCTAAGCTACATTGAATGGCTGATACAAACATCTGCAATAAGGTACCATGACTGTGCATCCGGGAGTCCTTGATTATCTGGATAGATAAAATACATATGGCCTTATATATGGCCTTGCAAGTATAGGATTATTAAATCGCAATGCCATTGATAATAATAGCAATGATGCACTCTTCTGTAAGTGCAATACAATGTTTTGTCATATGGACTTTTCATTTAATTTTCAGTTGATCTGCTGGTTTTTCCTCTTTTCTGTTTAGTTTTTTTCATTAAAGACAGATTGAAACCTAGATTGAAACTAACAAGGAGAAAAATCCTCTGCATTGAACCATTTCTAGTTTTTATTTACTCCAAATGAAGCTCAGCGTAAGTTCAATCAGGAAGACGTTCCCCCATTTAATCAATCTCAATGCTATCCCTCTCTCTACACTACTAACATTCACATCACTTTCTCTGTGCGCATGTAGATAAATGTTTGTTAAACCGTTGAATCGAAGTCTCTCCTGATTGAACTACTAATTATTATCAATACCTTCTATTAACATAAGTGGACAAAAATCCAACTAAAACTGTTAGTTTTGCAGAAGAAGTGCAGAAGCGAACACTTTCAACTTTCCCCTAAATGTTCTATTTTTGCCTTGATCTGCAGGCCCCATGCCCCCACTGACAGTCACTTGTTGCCATTACAATAAATCCACCTCTCCTCCGGATTCACGAGTTAAAAGGCCAAACAGTCTCTGGATATATTGTCCTATTGGGTTACTCCTGAGTATTTACCCAAGATAATACGTGTCCTTGGGGGAAATTTAGCTGAATAATCACATCACGAAGGGTTCTGTCATGCTGTAGAACCTCTTACTGCCATTAGCAGGGTTTCTGTATTATTTATAACCAGGCTGGAGATTATCGCCTTGTGTGTTTTCCTTTACTGGCTTTATGGAGCCTCCTGCTAGTGATGGATGGAGTTGCTTTTAGTCTCCCGTCAGTCTCGGCGTGTGTTTTGTTTTCATTTTTACTGCAGTGTAGCTGGGTTCCTCCTACATGGTTTGAGTGTGATTCATGGCCTCGGTCCCTGATCCTTGCCCTGCTAATGATGGTTGTAAACCGGTGGGAAGCCAAAGGTCACGCCTATCTCTGCTGTCGCGATGTGACATGATGTTTCTCCACGTTTCACGCATCGCTTTTTTGATGATGGAGATCACAGTCCGAACTGTTCAGCAAGAGAAGTATGTGGAAGCTGAAGAGATGAAAGAAACAAGGAGAATTAACACATGGAGGGTAAAAAAATAAAAACGACAGTGAAGAAAAGATTTATCTCGTTGAGGCTTCTTCCTGAAACTAAGACCTACAATTAACCTGCAGACGTTGCCAGGCACTGCTGCAAAATCTTTGTTCTCCTCTTTTGAGATTGCTAGTGCAGCACCTCTTTCTCCTGGTGTCTCCATAGCTGTAATTTTTAGGACTGTGATGGTTAATGACACTGACACATCTCCGGCGAGAGCTCCAGTAATACTCAGATATCCATTCATCAACAATAAGCTATTACAGGTATAACATTACTGCTCTGTCATCCAACGCTCGTTAGTCGGGCTGTCTCTCGCTCCCATTAATAGAAGCACTTCCTTGGCAGAGAGAAATAGTGTGAGATTATCTTATTCCAGCTTCAACCTTTAAATCCCCTGAAATTATATATCCATTAGAAACATGGTTCTGCGTAAAATATGCTGTACGAACTGATATAACTGGCCAGACTATCAGGGAGCAAGACAGTGCTCATGGTTTACATCCATACTATTACGATTCCGTTTTAAAACGAAAAGAATCCCCATCCACTGGGCCTGCATGTGCCGCTGTAAACAGGAAGCAGATCTAGTCGACTCTGCAGTAGGTTGTTAGTTTCAGAAAGAGCAAGTACTTGTGAGTGTCTACGTCATCGCTTCCAAATGTTTCTGTTTCTGCCCATCTAGACTAACACGCACCCCCCGAGTTTTCAAACTAAAATGGGGCCAGCAGTGTTTTAGGGACTTTAAAACTCTTGAGTAGTTTTGGCATAACAGAGTTGAAGTGTGGGTGAAGCCATAGTCTCAAGGTCTGATTCTGAGGGAGTCAATGTGTCACGGAAATGTTTTTCCCTATTGCACATGCTGCACATAAATCCATGGTGCTTCCCAGTGCATGGGAAAATCTGTGCAAAAAGGTCACTCTTCACTTTTCATTTGCTGTGAACTCCCCCTGTTTTTTCACTCTCTGCCTCTTTCTCTTCCACTCCCCCTCTTGCTCTTTAGATTTGTGCAGTGTCATTTAGGCTCCAGGATTTCATGGTGGTGCAAATATGTAGTAAACAGACCCTAGGTCACTGGAATCCAAGGCAATGGGGAGATATCTTGTGTGTGTGTTGCTGTGGTGAAGTGAATTCCTAAATCGTTTTTACATTAGGTCGGAGAGAGCTGGAGGGGGAAGACTGTGGCTGGGCTTAAGTGAAGGCGCAATGCCCAGAGGAGACATGTGTGTTTGTTGCTTTGTTGTGTGTGTGTGTGTGTGTGTGTGTGTGTGTGTGTGTGTGTGTGCGTGTGTGCGTGTGTGTGTGCAAAGTATATAGTACATATGTGCATCAATATCAATAGCCACAGAGGAAGTTGTGTCTGGGGTCAACAGAGCAAATTGGAGGGAAAGCAAAGAAACTTTACTCACATGGAGGATTTTATTCCAGCGTAGAAATAGTGCACAAAAAAAGAATAAGAACAATCAGATCTACAAACACAACAAAATGATTAAAATCCACTGGGGAAAACAAATGTTTTTAACAATGCTAATGAAATGTACATTGCTAATGTTGGAGCACATCTAATGCAATCTCAGAAAATATGGGCGGTCTGATAGGTGCACATAAGCAACTCAGAGAGGTAATTACTGTTTTAGTTGCCTAACTTTAAAAATACTAGGTTGTATTTCTCATGAGTACATTTCCCTAAAATCAGCTGCAAGTTTTAAAGAGGGGGTTAAAACATTGTATTTGAAAATAAAATAATTGTAATATTTAATAATAAAAAGCAGTAAGTCTGGGTTTTGGGTCAGGGTTTCAAAGACCTGTCCAATAAACTGCAATGGTTCAAGTGTTGACCCCTGAGGGACCCCCCTTTCCCACACATAGAGGTACACAGAAAAATGTTACCTCTTAGATAAGATAAGTTGCAAAACAGGCAAGGACTGCACCAGAGGAGCCTTCCCACTAGTCTACTCTTGGCTCAGTATGGCAGTAAATCTGGCAATGCAAAAGTATGGCTGGCTTTATGCTGTTCCTCTTCTCTGTCTTTGTCTTTCTGTCTCTCTCTCATTCTGGACATTCTTTGGCTTCACTCTCTATATATCCGGTGTGACTCCCCCTCTCTGTTTGAATGCCTCACTTGTCTCTCTTTCACCTCTGCTTCTCTTCATCACTGCCTGCATTGCATTATTTTAGTCATTTTGTCCTGCCTTGTCCTCTCCACATTCTCCATCCTCAGATTTTTTTTATAGCTCACTATGTTCATTTCCATTTCTGCCTTAAATCCTCCCTCCCCGCCTCCTCCCTCACATCTAATTCTTTATTCCCTTTCTTCTTCACATCTCTGGCATGTACACCATCTTGTGTTAGTGCTGATGCAGGAGATCCAAGCAACATCAGGCTATCACCTGTCATTGATCCCACACACTCCATAAAACAGCCTGTCCTATCTCACTAACATGACAATTAGGCCAATCTCTGGGAAATTTATGGGGTGACTTTTAATCCACATAAAGAAAATGGAAGATTCATAAAATCCTCCTGTCCCATGCGCTTGTGTACCAAATTCGGGGTTAGGCTTAGGGTCATCTTGGTGATTCTGTACCGAGAAATGAGAGAAAAGTGAAGCTCACCTTTGTTCCTGCAGCAAAGTATTTCTTTGAACACTATCCTCCTCGATAAATATAAAGTGTTTTAAGGATCAGACCTAAAGTCTACTGGCAGTTTAAGTTTTTCTCACTTACAAAAACAAAGACCGGAAACCATTCAGGCTTTTATTGGCTTCGCCGTTGTATTAAGGCTTTTTACAGAGCAAAATCTGAGACTGTGAATTGAAATGAATGGTAGTCCTGCGTCATCCTCTACTGCTACTAGAGCTTGTTCTGCTGCCACTACGGCTCCTACTGTTATTGTGGTATGAAGACAAACAGTGCGTGGCTGTTACGCAGCTGTTTGCAGCTAGTAATGTGGATGTTGAGAGCATTTAGAAGGAACTAAAGCAGTCAAGATGTGAACCAGGAAACCAAAACAACAGCCTGAAAGGCATTTAAATGGCTGCGTGAGTCAGGTGATAATTCATTGAGGTCCTTCTTGAGACTGTTCCCTTTTACATACAAGTAGATCCATTGCCCCTTTGAACTCAATTGAAACGGTCTGCTAGTGTCTACACTGGTGTTTTTACTTACTGTGGTGTTAGTTGTTGAATTATTTTAAACAATACTTTATATATCTAAAAATCGGTAAAACGTATGCTAAAAGGTCATGTGAGTGAATAAACCATATCAATGATTAAAGTAATGAAATTGTGTCATACATTTAAAAAAGAAGAAAAAGAAAAACTGTGAGACAAACACATAAAGGATTTTAATCCACTAAAGGTTTTGAATATAGAAACCATTCACCACATTATTACAGTCATCATTTAAAATTGTCCCGCCTCTTTCATGGAGTCATCGCACGTCATCAACACGTTAAGCACCGCATGCAGCAAAATATAATAACATCATCACGAGCGTGAAGCTTGAGGTGGAAGACAGAGGCCTGAATGCTTTATATTTATAATTATGGTTTTTATTTTAGTTTAATTTGAAAACAATCAGCATTCAACTATCTCCCTTGGCCAGTTAAGGGCTGCCCTTGGGAAGTCCATTTTCAGCGTCAAATAAAAGGTTAGTTCATCTTTAATATATTGAACACTCACAAATTAGACAGGAAACCTGATTAGAATAGAAGGTGACAAAGGGGACAAATTGAAAAATAAAATTTCCAATGATGATAAAAACGATTTTAATGGAAATAGTCCATGTTAGATTTTATTCTTCCTCTTTTTTATTAATGTAGCGGGGCGACCAGTGTGGAAACGCATTTTATTTGACTGTTACTTGAGTACTGTATTCTTCCAGAATTAATTCCTCTGCATAATACTTGACGACTGCTCTGTTAAATATTTTAATCATTAATACCCCAACCACCATCACTGTGTCCCCGTTTATGCTGCTCTATTTCATTACCATTTTTCCCCATATCTAGGACACGCATAATCTTGGTTTTTCTATAAAGCGTTTGTCCAGTTTCCAGTGAAAGAACCTCACGGCTGTGCAATGGAAACACGGTGAGACGTACACGTCGACATGACTGGTGCTGAGGGAGAACAAGAGTAAGAGAAGAGAGTAAAGAGATGGAGGTAGAAAGGCTTAGTGAGGACAGAGCGAGAGCTAACTTAATAAGTGACAAAAGCATTTTAGAGCATATTAGCGCCTTCATTTGATGATGAGGTGTTCTGTTTGTATGCAAAGCATCCAAACCCCTGCAGCAGAGGGAGCTTCTCTTCATAACCAGGGTCCAGTTCCACATTACAGAGATTCCTCACATTTCCTCTCTTCTCCATCAAGCCCATTCTTCCCCTTTAGGGCCCTGACTTCACTCTGTATCAGAAGATGATCAGCGCTCATTAGGGCTTCGCTAAAGACACCAGACATAATTGATTAGCTGGTGATTTGTTTGTTAAGTTATCTTTATGAGGTGGCAGTAATGAAGTCCAGGGAGACGTTACACCTTCCACAACCAAATTGATCTGGGGCTAGGGACAAATTAACAAGTCTGCGTAGAATCCTAGCGACTGGAGCACAGTGGTGAGATTCTTCAAAGCTGCTGTCAGACCTGCACTGAAGTCTGGATATTTTCCTGAAATTTTCCAGAGGGGCTGTATGTGAGAAGGCAAATGTCCGAGTCAGTTGATATTTTCAGGAACTTTTCCTGCCAGTCCCCTTGTAAAATGTATGTAGAATGAGTGACCCCCTGCGATAATACAACAGGAAACTGTAGAGTAAGTGGGTGTGTTGATGACGTTTCTAACAAGCAACTGAAGCAAAAAAAAAACAATAAAAACAATACGTATATATCCCATCTTGGAAAAACAATGAGATTTGAGAGCTTATGGAGATAAGGGCAGGAGCCAGTGTCAAGGTGATTTAAACGAAAACCTGATATTTTCCTGTTGTGAACAGCGTCTCCAACAATCTCCTGCTGCGTTCTTGTGTGAAATATGAGAAAGGCAAACTTTTCTTTTCTGAAAACAGCCAAATAAAGAACAGCAGAAAGTTGCAATGGACGGGGAATTTCAGCTCAATCTGAAGTTTTACTCGACCAGACATTGTTTAAAAAAATTTTCTCCACTGTCGTCATTTGCCATCTGTATTAACTTGGCAAACAAATAGGGCTGTTGGGATAGTGCCCGAGCTCAAGCTCAGTTCCTCCAGTTTTTGTCACAACACTGGAAACAATAGTCCCTGTGGAAAACGAACTGATGCAATAATTTGCTACTGGCAGTATGCGGTTTTTTTAACGTTTTTTTTTTTCAAATCCATGGAGCCTACGCAGTGTGTGCCAACTTCAATATGGCTTTGATGACATCAACTGCCATTTCAGTTCCATACACAGAGTGGTATAGCACCCTTGGGTTGAATATTTTGTATTAACGTCTCCCACAAATGGCAAAATATATATATGTGACTTGCAGTGTGCCTGGCTCAGTGATAATGTCATACTACCATGCAGTTTGTGCTTGTGCTTCTGAATGGACTCGCTAGAGTCATTTGTCATAATTACAGAGATGCTTTAGCTCGGAACTGTTTGCACGTACACACACACACACACACACACACACACACACACTTTGCTTTAATACTTGTGTATCTACTTATTCTGCTGTCCCATGAAATTGTATAGCCCAGAGTGTCTAATTATACTAAGCGAATGCATACCGCCTGACATTTATTCATACATTATTAATAGCAGAAACAATAGAATCTCTGATTGGATATACTGACTTCCTGACTTCTCATCTTCTCTCTCGCTCTTTGTTTCTCACTTATCTCTCTCCATCTCTCTCGCTCTCTCTCGCTACCCTCGACCTCCTTTCTTCTCTCTGTGACTCTTTCCCCTTCACCTCCTGTAATTTGGCTTGTGGGTGTTGGGTAATTAGCATGCCTCCCACTTTTATTGTAATGGCAAAGTAGGGGAATTTGAAAAATGCCCCATAAAGATTATGTGTCCTGATAAGGTTATGTCTGAGACTCCATTAAGTAGATGGGCTGCACAATGGCTGTTTGTATCTTTCAGAGGAGAGCGCGTATGTGCGAAGGAAAGAATGGCTGAAGAAAGGCTGCTGGTTCCAAATGTATATTATATATCGTCTCTTTCGTTCACTACATTTAATTAAATTTATTGACTTTAGAATTAATCTATTGTTTACTATTAACATTTTTACTTCATTAGCATATTTTGTTGAGCCTCTGTACAAATAGTTACGGCCTTTTTTGTCGAGAGACTGTCATGGTTTGAGTTCAGTCCCTTACTTCCAATTAAGGGAAGCGAACAAAGCAAGCACATTGTTCTTCTTACAGATAAAAAGTTCAATACATAGCATTAAAATACCCTCTTACTGAATTCAATGCACGCAGGAGTTTTTGTGAAATATGATGAGTAGTTAATGTTGAGTAATTTGAACAAACTTTACTTAACTCTCATTTACTGGTGCTGCTGTTACGGCCTATATATGTTTCAGTATTTGTAAAGAATACATTATGTATTAATTCCTTTGAATGTGGATGCAGATTGGCTACGGCACAAAGTTTTGGAGATGGTGGGTTTCTGTTGCAACATCGGAGACACCTTTGCCATTGTTGATGTTTTGCTTCAAGTCAGCGCTAGTGTTGCTGGGAAATCAGAAACGTAATGACGAGGCTCCATGGTGGCTCCAGCCTGCTGAAATGGAAAAAGGTTCTTAAAAAGGTTTGCAAGTTGAACCATGTCCGAACCAACCCTCGCACCCAGCACCAGCACCAGGATCCCCTTGGTTGAAAAGGGGTTCACAGTCGCTCACTCACTGCACAAAGTGAGGCCAATAAAAATAGTCTTTCCCAGTTTGGGTCGGCCTGAGCACGGGGCACGGACCTCAAACCCATCCAACACCTTCAGTATGAAGTGGAACATCCAACATTAACTCAGCTCTGCACTTGTGCCTGAGATGGAATAAATCCCTGCAGCCAAGTTCCAACATCTTGTGGGAACAGTAAAGAGTTTTCTAATGACGTATTGTCATTGTTTATTTGAGCTGCTCAAGATTGTAGTTTTATAGTAATGAATTAGGGTCGTATATGCAACAAAATATAATCTTTGCCAGTTCAGTTCTCAAGCACACATTGCAACAACTGACTTGAACTTAACTGAAGATGACATGTGAAAGTCTAAAGGCCATTTTATACTCGACCAAAATCCCACTAACACCCACTAACATCTGTTTTTTGTCTTCAGTGTAAAAGGATAGAATCAGTAGTAGTGGCTACAGCTGTGATTGCCAGATGTAAACATGACACCAACGTGGGCGCACTGCTCTCTACGGCACAATCAAACCAGAAGCACAGCGGCTACACCTTATTTATATACAGTCAATGGACTACACATGGCAAATATATGTTAATGTTGTAAGCCATGCCATGCTAACTAGTGGCCAGCCACCATGTAGCTTTGTTGTGAGTGTGCTAAAATAAGTTTTAAAAACACATTAACTGACCAAAGCATCTCACACAGAGGCTCCAATGAGTGGATAGGACACGACAGAGCCATTTTAACAGTCTGCACATCAGCTAACAGCTCACTTAGTTTACCCCGACATGTAGAAAACCTGCATATCTACACTTGTTTTGGTATTAAAGTGTGCAAGAGAGATGAAAACTGAGATAGATGCATCCTGGATACCGTACAGTCGGCAAGGTGCTTGTCTTTCCATTGTTTTCTGCATGGCACATGTGTGACCACAGTAAAATGCTATGCTCTTTTGCATAAAGAAATCCAACCTTGACTATTCAAATTTGAGATGTTGCAATTGCGCATGGGTGCGAGAGATGTTTTTGTTTGTGGGGACATGTCTGCTTGATATTCAATGCAAATTATTCAGCGTTGCTTTCAGCATTAACAAGAAGTTAAAGTGGAGTTGAGAGGTTTTATAAATCACAGTGTTTGTGAAATTTGTAAGAAAATCACAAGTCCTTGCCAAGCAGGCATGGAGAGGGAACAACTTAGAATATTATAGAAGAATAATATATTATATTGTATAGAATATACAAGATAATAACAACTTGAATAGAGGTCTCAGTTAGATGGACATTGGATGTGACCACACACAAACGCTACGGCAGTAAAATTGCAGAGAAATGCAGAGGTAGCAGCCTGCCCTTTATGCCTTCTAGGGTTTGTGGCAATCATGAAAGCTTTTCTCCGACAAGTCCTAAGTGCCGGAGTCATTTTCTAGATGGATCGTGTGAAGTAACTTAATTTGGGTATCATTTGTATTTCCACATGAATCACATTCGAGACCTGCATGTGCCTTTGTGCTACGTGATGATAAATACTGACCGTTTAGATCTGCCGTTAGAGAGGTGATATGCGTGGATGGCAAGCATTTAATCTAAGTAAACCACCACTACGCTTCCTCTGTCAGTCTCTTTCATATCCTGGATAATGCTTGATGTCTGGAGTTTTATTGAGCCTTTCACTCGCTCTCTGCCAAGACAGATTTTCTATTCATTTACAGGCTGTATCCTGGCCTCTGTCGTGCCAAGATGTCAACCCCCCGCTTGTGCTCCTATGTGTCTTTCTCATAGTTGTCATATGTGTCATAGGTGGTGTGATGTTTGATGTGGTGGGGCTGTATCACAGTGATCTGGCTGTATTCAGATCTGACCGGACACTTCCCACAATGAATGACTCAATCGCTCAGTCAGAGCAGCGTTTTATCGACCCTCTCATCAGGGAGACAAGATAGAGATGGTGTGGGTCTTTAAACTAAGAGCTTCAATTGAGAAAACAATCTAGCTAGTTAGTTAGGTAGTTCCATAGTTTGTTAATTGGTGATTAAGTAATCTGTGCCTCAATGCGTCCATCCTAGAGAATCAAGGGCAAAGACATCTCGGGTCAACCTATCCCAAGATTAATTGTACTTGACAAACCCTTTTCCAAGAGGTGATGGTGTCGGAGAGCTACGAGACGTCCGATGCTTAAGCATCTGGCTTCAACAAAATTGAACAGCTAACGCTACAAGTCAAAATGCCAACAGGCGTTAAAACGTTCTCGTTGTGCCCAACTGCAGCTCTGTTGCTAGGCGACAGCAGTAAGGGCGGGACATGCTGCCCATTCACGTAAATCCTCAGTTGACCAAACTGTCTCATATCAGTTCGGCCTTCACGGCCTACGCAGCTCCTGAAGACCGCCTCCTTTGTGGGCCACATAGACCAAGTCCTCCAAGAGAAGGTGGCCCCTGAATTGGGACACAGCTAATGTTCCACTGCCCATGTATATGTATATCTGTCTCACTCATCTGGCTTATTTAGCAACCACTTATGCTTTTTCTGTCTTTTTTATTTCCACAGACTCCAGTGCTGTTAATATGGCAACCATGGCCCCTCCCTCCTTCTTCCTGCTTTGTTGGCTCCTCCGAATGGCCAGCTCGGCGTTCCCAGAGGAACCGGGGCCCCTGAACTTCATCCCCACCGAAGGTATTGACCTCGCTGATTTTCTCGCCCTCTCACCACCTACTCCCCTGCGTGCCTCTCGCCCGGGTCGACATGTGTGAGGTGTCCCTAAACGTAGGGTGTTGAATTTGGGGGGGAGAGCATAGAGGAGGCTTGGGGTCATGGTGTGGGCTGTCGAGGTCAGACAGGCTCTCACACAAAGGGTGTTGACTGGTGTCCAGGTCAGGAGTTGTGGGGTCACACTCAGGAATGAGAGCGGAGAGCGTAGGAAGAAACTCGTAACTTTCCCACACACACAGAGAGAGACCCTCGGGAGACAGAGCTCCTCACACACTCAGACTTTGAGTCTCCATATCAGCTTGACAGTCTCCATTTTAGGCCAGACCCTTGATTGATTGCAGTTCAATAATATTGATTGATCGTTTCCCCAGCCGAGTCCAGATCCTTCTGCACGTATCAATACCACACGCAGCGGAGAGTAGAGGTTGTCAGTCTTCTGAGAGCTACACTGCATTCGACTCAGTAGCTGTGGTCTATTGCAGGTATAAGATATAATACAAAGCACATTCCCATCTGGATGGACAGATGAGACAAATGGAGGGATAGTGTGGAGGTGGACGGATAAGTAGAGGTGGAGGATGAGAAGAGAAAGAATGAATCATAGTGGATCCCAGGACACAGCGACGAAGGTTCTGTTGAAAGTAATTACATGACAGGAATAAAACAAGCTGACAAAACATGGAGGTGAATAAGAAGAGGAAACAGATGAATGGACTGTGTGTGGGATAAAAACAGGACAGAGAGAGGATGCGAGGATGTTAGATAAAATAATACTGTCTCATTCACCTCAGTCAAGGTCAAAGACGGGCATCCATACTGATTTTCCATCTGATTTATACGTAACTGTTATTTCGGCTTCTCTCGCCACTTATTTTACACTGTGTCACATCTGTGGGACGTGATAAAAAAAGACCACCAGCTGAACACAATCCACCGCTTTTATCTTCGATTTCTCTCCCTGAAGGTTTCCCTTCCTCCACGTACAGAAATCCTTGTCCTCTGAAAACAGTTTGAGTGTTTTGATGTACGTTTTTTGATGTTTTTAAAATGTCACACATCCTTGTGTGTTTCACTTTTTTGAATTATCTGATTCAGCTGGCAGAACACGTATTGCCCAACTTGTCAACATGAACAATTTATCAGAAGTGAGTCTCAATCACTCAGTAAAACTAGTGAATGTAACAGTGACACATGGAGCGCATTTCAGAAATCTTTCGTTCTCAGAGGATTATTTGTCTGTGTCGTTGTCTCTTTAATGTATCAGATGTGCTGCTGTTTTACAAGCCTCAAGCTTTGTCTCCACATCACCCTGCTACTGCTGCGGAGCTGTCAAAACAAACACAAAACCGCTTCTGTCTTGAGTACTTTTCTTCCTCAAAGATTTATGTCAGTTCAGGATCAGTCACTCTTCGTCTCTGTGTCTCGTTCCCTGACAGTGGCGAGAAGATACCCGGTGTTTCTGGGCCGACCCCACCGGACGTGGCTGAGACAAGAGCCGCTGCACATCCAGAGGATCCTGCAAGTCAATCGGACGCTCTACATCGGAGCCAGGTAGAACACAACACACACCGATTCACACAAGACATACTAGCAACATATTTCCAATTCGTCAATGTTCATGTTAACATGAGTTTTAAGAAATATGAGACCTGGGTGATGTGTTTTTTATTGGTCTCACCACATGCGTGCACACATACCCACCCACACACACACACACACACACACACACACACACACACACACACACACACACACACACACACACACACACACACACACACACACACACACACACACACAAATACTAAGCCTGTTTTCAGTTTTAAAATCTGTTTGTTTGTTATCGCTACATTCATTTTAATTAACTGATATTGTGAAACACTGGACCATTTACGTTGCTGTGTAAAGTGTTAACTGTGTTAATTGTGGAAGGAATTTAAATGGTTGGTTGGTTGGTCCAGCACGTTTCAACATGTTTAGCAGAATGAGGCAGAAAGTAATTGGAAAAAAAAGAAATCAGTTTATATCAATCAAGCAGGATATTTTCTTCTCTACATGGTCAAAATAACAGATTGGTCCTGTGAGGGTGTACCATGGGGCTTTTAAATGAAATATCCAAACCAAAAGATCCGTTCTGGTACTGTTTAAGACAGTGCTGTGAATATTTTAGTAGCTAGTCCCATGTTTCATAAACTGAGTGAAGTGATTTTTGCAAAGGCACGTACCAAATTGGAAACAGTGATATCTGCAGGGAGATCACTATAGAAACTTTGCCAGTTTTGCTGATACAGTAGCTGCATCTGAAGATAGTTGGCCTGACAAATTTGTTCTTGTGTGGTCTCCATATGAAGATGGTCCCCATATGTCTGTCAGTCTGCTGAATGCGCTGATCCTGGTGGAGACAGTAGCCCTGGTGGTCAGTAGAGCCAGACGAGGGCGTCGTGGACGGCAGCGCCAGGTTTAGGCTGCTGAGCTACATCTGCTGCTCCCCCGGAGCCATTCAGGAGCCGAGCGGAGGCAGACAGAGCTAACAGAAAACATGCACCTCCAGATTTACTGCCCCGTGTTGTCAAAAAATTAATTTAGCTTGAAACATGCTAAAAAAATGAGACGCAGTCGGTTTCCACATGTGGTGCTGGTTATTTGCTGTAGTGGCAGTCTGAAAGAAGATTGAAGTGGTTTCCAATAAGAGACGCCACTGTGGTCCAGGAAATGACCCAGTGCCTGGCCTCCAGCTGCTCTAACCTCGCTAGTGAGAGTCGGTAGTAAATATATCAAACTACGTTACTATGGTTCCAGCCATTCTGTCTGTGTAGAGAGGGTCTATAAGCACACACACGTGCACACAGCCAGATAATAAAACTGCCCTTAGACTACAGCTACTGTTGTCTGCCGGACAGCTTTGAAATATAACCAGTCTTAAAAAGGTTATTTCCAATTTACAGCTGCAGAAATTCTTACTGAATAACAGAGGTAAACTGGTATGAATGTCTCAGCCAAGCAGATGATACCTCTAATGCGAGACTTGCAGGTAGAAAGACGAAGGGTGTTGATGGCAGGAAATAGAGAAAGAGTTTCAAGAGTATACTGTATGTATTTTTATATATTCCTTGTAAGTGGCTAATACTGTTTTCGACTTCCTGACAGAAAATGATCAGTCTGTTGTGAAAACAGATCCATGTGCAAATGCATGTGTGAGCTGGAGACAGCCCGGCAGGAAGGCAGAGTTTTAAAATGTGTAATGTATAAATAAGTACCTGTGGTGGCAGGTGTGACTGCAAAAAGCTCCTACACCACGCATAGCCTGATAAGACGCCTCACTCATCCCCAAATCCTGTCACCATTAGCATAGTTGCTCCTCAGACTGCAAGCGCTGCTGAATCCCTGCCCAGGCACCTGCTGAGAGCAGCTACCTCGCCCCGTCCTCTCCCCAGCTGCGCTAAAGGAAAGTAAACTATGTATTTGGATGGTGTCAGGTGGAGTAAAGCACCTTGCTGTGTTAAGCCCCTGACAAGACGAGCAGCTGCAGACTCTGGTCCTCAGCGCTCAGTCTGATCCAAAGGCCTAATACACACAAATACTTTATAAACCAATGGCGAGTGTTTACCTATTGACGAGATGACCAGAGGAATGACGCCAAGTCTTGATTAAATGTTCCAGTTCTGAAAAATCTGAGGAGATTTCTGCAGTGTGTGTCATTACCCGTGTGTGTGTGTGTGTGTGTGTGTGTGTGTGTGTGTGTGTGTGTGTGTGTGTGTGTGTGTGTGTGTGTGTGTGTGTGTGTGTGTGTGTGTGTGTGTGTGTGTGTGTGTGTGTGTGTGTGTGTAGCTGTGGGGAAAGTGTGCAGACTTACTGCCAGGTTGGAGGTCTCTCAGTTTATTAGCTGGCAGACGCTGACCTCAGAGGTCAGTGGAGGTTAGGCAGCGGCCACAGACAGGCTGAATGACTCATGGCAGATGGACAGGGAGATGATCAATTGTGGCAAAGATCAGGAAGCTTTGGAGGCTGCTCAGCTGTAGTGAGCCCGGGAGAGAAAGTTAATGGACAATGAATTACTGTACTTGACGATACAAAATAGGCCCATACGATTAAACTGTAGTCTATCTACAGTATTTATCTCGTTACCTGTGTGCATATTGTCCGTCCATCCATATCTTTACAGCTTTTCCTTTGAAGGTCGCTGGAGCCAATCCCAGCTGACATTGGGAGAGAGGCAGGGAAACCTGAACAGGTTCCCAGTGTATCACAGGGCCAACATTCAGAGACAAACAACCCTTCACACTCACATTCACCCACCACATTCACACTGATGGGCAAATTTAGAGTCATCAATGAACCTACATGTCTCTGGAGTAGAAAACCCTCGCAGACATGGGGAGAACATGCTAACTATTATGTATATTATTGATTTGATGATTATGACTTCCACTAAGGAGATAATGTTTATATTTTGTTTGTTTGTCTGCCTGTTAGTTAGCAGGATTATGCTGTTAAGTGTTCTCGAAACTCTGACTAAACAACATTTAGGTTGACCCTTTACTGTCACACATCTTCAACATACTCTGGAAAACTGTAAAGAACACAATACAAAGTATTAATTATCTGTGTTCTTACCTAAACCTTACATTGTACCATCACCATAAACACAACTACACATTGCCAAATAAAAATGTTTTTAAATAACTTATCAAATATAATTTTCAATGAAATAATTTCCAATATATAATCTCTAACATGTCTAATTTAAAACAAATAAACGTATCACATTGCCTCTATGGTACGTCATAGCAGATTCACACCAATTGCTTTCGGAGCATGCTGTACATCTATGCCTTGCTTTTCTGACAAACCAGGAGCTAAACAGGAAGTAACTAAACAGGAAGTGACTAAACCAGAAATTATTTAACAGGAAGCAACCGGAACTCATTATTTTTCAACCAAAAACTAATACCAACAAATTAGTTCAATTATAAATAACATTATACGAATGTTTTTTAAGTACTATGAGTTTAATGCCTGAAGGTCTTTAACTCAAACATTCTTCTGTATAAACTTGGTGGTGGCAGTGTGCAGCAGTTTACTTTAACACTACTTCTTAGTTTTCACATCATTGCATAGTCGGTTGTCAGGAGTAAGTCTGTAAGTGGGTTGCAGGTACTTAGCCTGGCACATATTTACAGATATAAACGCTTGCATGCACAGACATGCCACAGAACACTCTCCCTCAGTCGGCAGATGTGTCGAGGTAACTAGGTGGTTTTACTTTCATCTAGCGGAGCGGCTTCTCCTGCCTTCTCCATTTGCAGGCTCAGAAAGGCTCAGTGCTGCTCACGATAAACCACAAGAAGAAGACCGCAAGAAGAAGAGCGAAGGGGAAAACTGAAATTTCTCTCAGGAGACATTGACGGCTTTAGAGGTCTCGACTTGACCTAGGTCTGCTTTTGTTTGGCCAAGAGGAGAAAGTTCATGAGGTGGTCAAGTAAGAAATTAAGGAAATGTTGACAGTTTCTCTCGAGCCTGTGTTGACATTGTATTAGGGCAGGTCAGAAAGGGTCGGCGGCGTTGCATGAAATAACAGCTCAGGCACGTGCGTGCACACACAAGCACACACACACACGCGCGCAAGCCTAGCCAAGAGGCGAGAGACAGGAGAGTTTTGATTTGTGGGTTTGAGGCTAGGGATTTGTAAGCTGAGGTGCCTTTGTGAGTTATGAGCCATTGAGATGAGGTGTTTCAAGGCTGCGTTCACATCCTGCGACATAAAAGAATAATGAAATCTTTGCTCAGTTCATACATGGTGTGTTAGTCCTTACCCTGAATCCCAACCTTAAATCACACGTTAAATCCACTTTATGAACAAACAAAAGCACACAGGCCACAGGCTTTGCATCATTCAAACAACCTGAAGCAAGCAAGAAAAGGGATGGCGAGAGAATGAGAAGCGGTAGCATGAATAATTCCCCCCTCTTCCGCCCTATCACAGGCAACAGTGCTGGTTGCCAACGAGGAGGCCTGTTGCTATACTCATTATGTTAAGCTGACACAACGCTGAAGCAGCCTGGATGAGATTACGCCTCACTCTCTGGCCCACTCCAGTGTTTGGAGAACTCTTAAACTCTGACCCATTAAAGCAAGGAGGCACCACGCAAGTGTTTGGTGATTTGGCACTTCTTCGCCCCTCAGCCGTTGTCGTGGTCTGCAAGGCTGATTAAGAGCGGGCGTCTTCAAACCACACCAACGGGAAGTGGGGATGAATTATTCAGGAGAGAAACCTGATGGCACTTGGCCTACCTGTGTTCATATCGAGCACACATTCTCACAGCTCTCTCTATAAAAAGACAAACTAAACAAACAAAATAAAAGAGGAGTTGTGCTTTTACTCAACCTGGGCCCGATTGTTTATAAAAGTGGGTGTGTAAATGAATAATACTAGAAAATATGACTGCAACAGTCAAAGAAAATGTTCTCTAAAAGTGCTTTTTTCAATGTTGCACATGGCTCGCTTGATGAGAAGTTGAGAAAAATATCAGAATCCCCCTTTAATAGACATTGATGAACACTCTCAGGTGGTAGGAATACTCACATGGATACTCACACATGATAAACCCGTCCTCTGTCAAGACATCGGAGGAACACGCAGCACAGATGGGAGGCAGAGCTGGATGGAGTCGATAAATTCAATAGCACAGCTAAAGCAGATTTCCAGATTAGCCCATTCAAAGCATTGAGCCTTGACTTAGATGAGGCCCAAGCTTCAGAATCCATCCGTACAAATATATCAAAGCCTTGATCAGTATGCAAACGTCAGCTTTTACCTGCTTAGCCCAACTCTCCTGTAGTGGGCATATCAGAGGAACGCCCAAGGTTACTGCAGAATTATGAGCAGAGCAGCAGTACACAAGTGCAGCAGTGTTTTTTGAACATCATGAATACATGCATGGTGTTAGGTTTTTGTGCCATGTGTAGGCAGCGTGCAGGGGGTGTAAACATCAGTACAACAACTTGATTAAATCGTCCATTAATTCAATTTCAGGGTTTTGAATAAGACTGATAAGCAGAATTCAGAGGCCTGACAGCAAATTCGATGCAGCAAGTCAAGTTTAATGAGCGGAGGCAATAGGCAGACGGGAAATATGAGACATCATTATGCAGTCGGATTCCATTTCTCATATATATCGGGAGGAATGGAAGACATTGTAAAGCTGCTCTCTAATCTCTGCAGGTCTGATCAACTTTAAAGGAATGAATGTCTCTAATATGCCGGCATTATGGATTATACAGAAGGTGGAGGGTTATTTGTAAAACCCTGGTGGAACTACCTCTATTCAGAGTTTGTATTAAGTGTGTGCCTGGATTTCATCCAAAAGAAAATCTGCAGTGACTTGCCCTGCCCAGGGCTGGCAACAATATTCAAGCTGTACTACAGGCGCTTGTGCGGTGTCTGGCCTTCCCTCACTGGCTGCCACTTTCTCTATCTCTCTCTTTTCAGGGATGACCTTTTCCGTGTGGAGTTGGACATTGTCGCAGGAGATGAGATGTTCTACAATAAGGTAAGCACCTCCTGGACGAGACACACACTGCGTTTACCTCTTCCAGGTAACTGCATCTCTGATCATTAGGCCACGAAATGTCATTTTTCGGCTGCAGAGAAATGCAAATGTAGCTGATCAGCGGTGTGTGTCTGTGTGCTTTTTTTAAATGTGCAGAAAAGAACATGGGAGTCCAACAAGAATGACATCAGGATCTGCAGGATGAAGGGCAAACATGAGGTGAGACGGTGTTTAGCATCTGTTCCTCCATCTTCGCTTGTCAAACAGATGTAATCTCTATCCTTCTCTATGTTTCAATCAAGTAAATATAGCGTACAAAAATAGAACAGCACAATAATGGAATGAAAACAACATACCATCACGATCCTTTGTTATAGTACATGTGTTAATTATAACAACTTTAAATAGCCTCATCACATATGATGAAAAAAAAATGTTCACTATAGTGACAGAACAGTAGTTTTACAGTTCATATACTGATTTGTTGTTGTAGCAGAAAATTGTTATTTCTCGGCTCATTGTGTCATTTACTGCAATGAAATCCGTTTTCAAACTGAGCAGCTTTTATATTTTTTAGTAAAATCTGCCAAAGTTCCAAAAGAAGAGAAATCACAGAATATGCAGAAATTATATAATGTACAATAACGCAATAACGTTATAAACACACACGCACGCACGCACACACACACAGACATGACTTAACCTGAATCTGAACTAAACATTATAACATGTCTTAAGGAAGACAAGTCCCCATAATGTGACTGTGGAAACAGATTTGGGTCCCCACAACATGAGTAATACCTTCACCACACACACGCACACAAAGGCACAACGTGATCATCTAAATGATGCCACTTGTTTTACTTTTCTGGCTCCGAGCTTTGGTTTCACCGTGCCAGTTATCTAACAGTCCTGCCTGCTGGCACAGCTTCAGCAAGAGGGGTGCAATGACTGTGAATAATATCATTGTCCCAGCTCATGTAACCCATCTCACACACACACACTCATACAAATTGAGTGGAAGCACAGAACCAATCCTACCTGCACACCACTTGTTCCACCGTCGTGAATCAGGAATTCGGTTTGTGCCTTCAGAAAATGCAGGTGGGCGTTGAGGAAACTGAGGCAGTGAGGAAGAGATGGGGTGAAACGTCCCAGCAGCCACCAGCAGCCCACGGCTGAATACTCACATATCTCTAACACACACACACTAGGGATGTGTGTGTGTGTGTGTGTGTGTGTGTGTGTGTAGTGGTGATGGTTGTGGTTGACCGGGGAAACACAGGCTCTGTCCCCTGAAGGCAGAGAAAAAAATGACTTATTTAACACACTGAGAGAACACCCGACATTAAATCTGTGTGAGACAGTGCCAGACAGAAACACAATGGAGAAAAGAGGCGCAGAGAAAAAAAGGGTGGGTGAAAGGAGGACGAGGAGAGGAGAGGAGAGGAGAGGAAAAGGAGGATAAGGAGGAAGAGGAGGAAAAGGAGGAAGAGGAGTGTTGTTGGTCCCTGTTGACCAGCCCTGAGGAGAGCTGTGGGGCTGACTGAGATATGAAAGGTCTTCTTGCCCCTAATGACTGTGCTGCCTGGTAATGCTGTGAGTCATTCAGCAATGTGACGAAGATAAGAACACTGCCAGGTTGTCTCAGTCAGCTCTCTGGGCTCAGATTCATATGAATGACTCTGCTTGTGTGTGTGTGTGTGTGTGTGTATGCAAGCACATCACACTCAAATATGCATGCAGTCACTATAGAACGGGAAACACAGATATTTTTAGTCACAATTCATCTTTTTACATTAAAATGCAACTAAAAATCCAAATAACTGAGCATGTAGGAAACAGTTGGAACTCACCCATCTACATAATGTAATTGTGTGCAAAAACAAAAACCTCAGCTGCAGCCTCAGAGATGACTGTGGAGTTGAGTCAACACCTCTCTCACACAGCGTCAACAGGAAATGCAACACTTTAAAGACACCCTGTGTTTACTCTTGGGTATTTCTCTCCAAAAACAACTGTGTGTGTTCACTGCATTTCCTTCCTAACATTTAGATTTATACATTTATTTTGAACATTTTGAACATGCATTATTTACATGTTTCCCAACTTGCCATCTAAAGCTGTGACACAATTCATGGGCCACCTCCTGTAAGAGGTGGTCGATGTGGAGCATGAAGGCAGCCTTCAACGAAATGAGACAGTCTGGTTGGAGGACTCCCGCAATTTGCGTCAAGAGAATTTGAATGCCCCTTTGTTTTTCAACTTGGTTGAGTTGAAGCCTGATACTTAGGTTGTAACTTTCATTGTTAGCATCATACGTTTTTGGTCATCACGCGTTCTGAATTCTGGGATAGTTTGGCCAGAGACGGATCCGCCCGGAGGAGGCAGCCACTGAATTGGGACACCGCTTGTTGTTCGTGGTTATCGAGCATTGATTATTTTCTTGGCACATTATCAGTGGAATAGATCAGTGAAATAGTGTGAAATCACATGGTGTAAATCTGACACCGCTCTTCTTGATGCCAAAACAAACTGTATAGTATACGTGTGCATCCTCATGAGCAGGCAGAAGTTACACACACACTAGTTTCATGTCATCACAATATCACTCTATAGTGCAAGTGCTTAAAAACACAGGGTATCTTTAAGCTTCATAAAGTCACATTAGCAATATATGCTGTAGTATTACATTCAACTGTGAGACCATATATGTGATAATAGGTCACAAAGTGAATATATATAAATAAATACCTCAGTATGATAAATGGTAAAGGGTGTGTATTTATGAAGCACTTTTCCTGTTATGAGCCACTCAAAGTTACATTCACACACACACGTCCATATGCTTGTTTTCTTTCTTATAACGCAGCATTCATGCGGTGTATGCCGGGCCTCATCTCACACGCCATTCACACACTGTAATTTGGGGTTCAGCATCTTGCCAAGGACACTTTGGAATGCAGACTGGAGGAGGCCGGAATCGAACCACCGACCTTCCTCATGCATCACAAAAAATAAGCAAAGTAATTTAAATCATTTTTTAAATGTCAACATGACGATCAAAAAAGTAAAGTGATTCACTGATCTGATTGTTTTTGGACCAAAGGCGCTCTGGATTATAAATACCTACAGCTCCCATTAGAACTTGCAAGTCAAAGCTTGATCAAGATTGATGAGGCTTGGCTTCATCGCTGAATATGTGAGTTGGTCCAAAGTTTGCGTAACCTTTATTTCATCATATTAGATTTTGTTGGCCTTCTTACTTTACAGAATTATGTCAGACGTGTCAGGATTTTCTCAAAAGTTCAGAACATTTAACATCACTGTATCGTCCAGCTGCAAAGTGAGGACCTGCCAAAAGGTCCTCACTTTCCCAAAATGTCCTCACTCCATAGACTCAAACTGGTCCTCACAAAGATAGCTGTACAAGAGCACACACACACATACACGTGCAGGCACTTACATAAATGTAGGTGGACTCACTCACCCTCATCTTTATTACACATTCTGTGCATTTATACATATTCATGATTTCACTCATCTTTTTTAACTGCTCTCTTTGTTTAAATTAAATTCAAGATCTCTACAAACGTTTGTCAGGGAGTCATTTCCTGGTGGCCTCCCTCGCCCTCTGCCACCCACTCCTCCCCTCTCTCTCTATCTCTCCTCCACCTGAAAATGTCCTGTTCTGCTCGGGGGAGGCTTGTGTCAGATGTGATACATTCGCTACCTCGTAATTGGTTTTGTAATTAAATATTTCTGCTTGGTTGATCACAAAGGACAAAGTGCTCTCCCTAATTAGGCTGAAAATTCAATATACTAATTCTTCTGCCTTTTCTCTTCTCGCGTGTTGACCAGATGATTTTTGATGAGTCGGCCCGACTGTCACTCACGCTGCTTACTCCCGTCATATTTCCCTTTGTCCTTTGCGTTCCGCTGTCTCTTTATCTCTCCCTTATTTGCCATTTTCATTGTCTCCCGCTGTCATTGCCCGCCCCCCACACTTTCAACCCATCCCTTTCTCTTCCAATGAAAGTACAAAAGAGGGTGACATGCTCCCCAGAGGTGGATCTGTGCCAACACATCAACCTGTATGGCAGCGAGCCATGAAAACGGAGGCAATTCCATATTTTAAAGAGTATTTGGGCATCGATATAATCAGCACTTAGCAGGATTGTTTGATCGATATAACGTTGATCGTGCTCTCGGGAGAAGCTCTGGGTTTTCAGTCATCCAACTCAAAGCCCTCTCTGGGTCGGACTGTCTGAAGATTTGGTTTCACAGCCTTTTTGTGGCTCCTGGATTAATCAATCTGAAAAAACCACATGTGAGTCGTAACTGTGGGCCTTCTTTAAATCTTAAACCGTCTAGTTTCTCTGTCTTGTTGTCATGATAGTATTTTACTGTACATTGTAGGTTTTGTTTTACAGGTTGTCCCACACTTGGGAAAAGATGGATTTCAGTTCAAACTTTATTTATATCACAGCAGCCTGTGCTGTAATTTTGAGAAGATTACCAGACTCACAACTCAAAAACTAAGGTGCAACAAGGCAGAAAACATCAAATACAGAAAAAAGCTCTGCACACTTTACAACTTTACAATTTAACATTATAATGATAATGCTGAGTTTTTGTTTACGAGACCTATGTCACAGCAAATGATGCCCAACTAGAACCCCAGCAATATAGATTTTTGGGGACTGATGCCGATACAAATTGTAAGGAGTTAAAAAAAATTCCAATACCAATATATTGGCTATATCTTGACAATAAGTCCTATGAAGCCTTTATCAATCCATTATGGCACAGAAATGTAATTAAGTCTTGATGTTTTACAGTTTAACCTTATAGTCTCAATAAAAAGAAAACCCAAAGCAGCCGTATCTAATTTACTTGAATCAACAAAATAAACACACATCTAATCAAGTAAAATATAAAGATAACTGCACATTTATTCAGCATTGTTTTCCCATTAAAATAAAATTGTTCTTATCAGCAAAGCTAAACGCTGACACCGATATGTCTGTGAAAGGCTGATATCAGCCTGTTTTTATCAGCCAACTGATAAATCCTCCGGCTGTATGCACAAAACAAATACATTTCGTATCAGCTTTCCAGATGGTATTGCAGCATTTCCCTAAATATGATACCTATTTACACTATTTTAGTTTCCCTAGTGGCTTCTAGTGTTGATTTGTCCCCAGTCTCTGTGATATGTTGTAATACTTCACATAAAAATGTTTTGCCTGGGAATCTGCAGCTGTGAACTACATCCCCCATAGGTACTTGCACGACAGCAGGTTTTATCTCATCATAAGGTTCCGTCACAAATTCGGCTTTATAAAGGTTCAGTGACTAAAAGACTTAAACTAAACTTAAACTAAATCAATGCGCCACCGTTTTCTCAGCAGGTTTTCAGACAGAGCTGGCCACGGGTGACTCAGATTGTGTTGTGGTCAAGGATTAAATGGCTGTGTGCACGCGCGTGTGTGCATGTTAGTGTGTGTACCAGTGCGTGTGTGAACGCGTGTGTGTGTGTGTGTGCTTTCACCAGGGAGTGGACATCAGGTGACCTCAAAATCTGTAGCTCTTGCTGCAGGTCAGCTCCACTGCTGAGAATGCCACATGGCTGCCTGGCGAGGAAAAACTTATTTTCTATCATTCTCTCTCTCTCTCTCTCTCTCTCTCTCTCTCTCTCTCTCTCTCTCTCTCTCTCTCTCTCTCTCAATTATCTCACTTTCTCTCGCCCTCTCTCTCCCTCCCTCTGGTGTCTGATGTTTGTTTGGGGCCTGTGGTGTGTTCAGTCAGAATTACCATCAAACAGAGAAGAAGGGTTGCAGAGGGATGCGGATTAGCGTTAACATGCTGACTAAGACCGTAGCACTCAGAACAGCACATCGCTGCTAATTTGGTACCACTGTTAATTTATCCTCCGCCCACGTGTACATAAACATGCACGCACTCTCTTCCTGTCATAGAGTCACTCAGGGATCATCTGGGATTTTTCTGGAAATGACAGGCCTGTTGTTAATGAGTGGAGACTGGGGCTCGCCAAATCTTTGTGTGTGTATTGTGTATACAGTATATGTGTGTGTGTGTGTGTGTCTGAGTATGTGTGGGAGAGTTCTGGCTCAATGGTGGCTCTTGGCAGGGCGACGCTCTCTTCTCCCTGGTCGCTAACATCAGGGGACCAGCCAGGCGTGTAATGGAAACTAGAGATTTAGAGAAGCAGCTTGCTAAATATGACCCCCTGATGTCCTTCTTTAGACGGCTCCTATTGTACGGACATTACAAAGCAGGTCATCAGGATAACTTATTATATTTTATGAAAAATGCTGTGGTTGGGAAAGACCTTATGACACATGACCATATTTAGTTTCTTGGTTAGACTAAACACAGGAATGTTTATTGTAGCCGCCAGTCAAACACCACATTCATTAGGGTTCTTTTGGGAAAAAGCTTCATCATTAGAAGAAACACTGAGCCCAGGCTCAGGCCAAATGAAATCATCTCAGTCATAAAGGTTGAGTTCCGCACAAGAGATGAAAAGCAGATGCAGAGGGTGGAGCCTCCTCAGTTTTAATGGTGTCTGACTGCTGCAGGTTGTTTGGAGCAGATGTGTTGTAGCAACGGAGAACTTGTTGTCAATCCTCTGTCTCTGTGTGTGATCACTTTACCTTTATGTGTTTATATGAATGCTTTTGGATATGCCTGTTTTGGTGTCTCTAAGGAAAATATCCGTGTCTCTGCTGGGAAATTCAAAGGTGGAATGCACTTGCTCAGTGTAGATTAGAAGGAGCCTGGCTAACATCGGCCTCAAGAGCAAGAAACTGATTAATATATTGCAAACTGCATAGCATCCAGTTTATATCAATAAATATTCACATATGCAAACTTCCTCACAGACACACGTGTACATGCTTGAGCACCATCTCTCCCCATCTTCCTCTCGATCTCCTTTAAATGTCGCCATCCATTCACGACTAAGTCCATATTTGCACTGAGCACGCGCTCCTGTGTAACTCATCTGTGCTGCAGATTAATTTTTCAGAGGCCAGGCAGCTCAGTAAGAGGAGGAGGAGGAGGAAGGGTAGGAAGGGGAGGAGGGCTGCAGTCGTCTGGGTCTTGGAAAGTCTTGCCAGCCCGCACAGGTGGCGTTTTGTCTGGACTCTGCCCAGGGAGTGAGGGAGCAGAGAAAGGAGGAGGAGGCAGAGGGGAGAAGGAGGAGGCATCAGGACGTACAGCATTTCAATTCATATATAATTGCTTAATTCAGTGATTCGCCACTTGTTTTCTTTTTAAATGTGGAAACCACAGTAAAGCCATAATCCTGCAGACTGAACTAGGCTTTAATAAAGAAGGACCTGTACCTGGAAGTGCCAATTTGATTCCTGGAACTAACGAATAAGGGTTAATGAAATGCATGCATGCAGCAGGAATTAAGACGATGTCTGTAAAGTGCAAATGGAAATCGGAGCTCCATAGCTGAAATGTTGCAAAGGATCCAATCCTTGTTTTATCATGTAGTCATGAAGTGTTTCATTTTATGTGTCCAAGCGCTGCCAATTGCCTACATTTGTGCAGTGGTTTGGCTCTTGGAAGTATTCACTCCCCTCTCTGAGATGCTGGCAGTGGGACAGGGTTGTTATTAAGAGTGCTTCATCTGGCTTTGTGATTACAGCTCTGACCAAGCTGACAGACTGCAACCCCGCCGACAAGCAGCATGCAAATGATTCTCACACACGAGCACGCATCTGTGCTGTGATGCAGAGAAACACACATGCAAACACACACACACATGCACACACACATACACAGATGTATGCACCAGGCTTGCTGGAACACATGCTGTTATATGGGGGAATGACATATACTCATATCCCGCCACCGTCACGCCTCAATTTGTCACATAGTGCTGCGCCATTAGAAATTTACACCTCGCACTTGACACACCCCCTGCATCAAACGCACACACACACACACACACACACACACACACACACACACACACACACGAAATCACTTGCTTCTCTCCTGTCTTTTTTTTGTCGTTGAAAAATGAGAACACCGCAGGGAGTGAAGTGGGAAGGTGGAGGGGCAGTGGGGGGGGGGGGGTGGAGCATCTGGAATAACATTCACCCGTATCTCATATCACTGCTTTACTTCTGATCTCTCTCTCTCTCACACACACACATACACACACACACACACACACACATAGACACACATACAAGTTTTTTCAACATACCTACCGACACCGCTTCTGCTCCAGCTCCTCTTCTCTTTCCGATGACATCAGTAGTGGGTTTGGTGTGTGAGTGTGGGTTGGGGGGTGGGGGTTGCAGAGCTGGTGCCATCCTGACTGGGAGACCAATTTGGGGAGGGGGGGTTGCTGGCTGCTGTCCACCAGAGATCTACTGTACATCACCACTTACTCACTCTGCACTAACACACACAGGTGGCGGACTCAGCCCTGCAAAAACAAACTGCTGTCAATACTTTCTGGATTTAAAGTCAAAGGTCATAACTGGAATTTGGGCTTAATTCTCAGTGAAAACCCCCCAAAATACCACACATGCAGATTCACTGCTACTCTTGTTTGTGCCGTACAGTAGGCTGTAAACTTCCACATACACTTACAGATAAAAAAATGTCTTCATTTTACTGCCCACAACTAATGATAACAATAAAGAAGAACCTGCAGTGAGAGGTCAAAAGAAATTGTTTTAATTTGAAGGGGTCAGAAAACTAAAAAGTTCGGAATATAGCAATTAAAAAGTGTTCATAGCACAGACTGTGTATGTCTATGGATATAACGGCTTCCCAAAAGTGAAGCCAAAGTGGGTTTATGACTGCAATTTTCTGCAAATGTAGTGAAAAATCCTGATTGACAGCTGTGACCTTACTACCACAATTGCGCAGATGGCGGGGTTGGTATCTGGGATGTTTTAGGTTCAACCTTGCATATGTTTCGTGTTTTCATTATTTTTGATTATTCGGTTACTTACTTTGCATCCATCCGTCCATTATAATATATAATATACCACTTATCCTTTAATGGTCGTGGGGGAGCTGGAGCCAATCCTAGCTGACTATGGACTGTGGGTTTACTTTGCATCTCTGTCTTAATCAGACACACAAACATAGACATATATAGGAAGTACATGATCCTGTGTTGTAGGTGCAGAATCATGTGATCATCTCAACAATGTCAAGTGAACATCAGTTAAACCTGTTTCTATATAATAATTTCTATAAAAGCACTGACGCCAGGAGATTAACTTGCACGTCGTTTTTTTTCTCTGTTTCATAAAAAACAACCTTCATAACTATCACTCACTGTGGAATAAAAGCAGTCATTAAGTCTTGTGGTGCTCATTTCAAAGAATGAGTGTGGAAAGTGTGACTCTGGTTTTTTAGTCATTAGGCGGGCATCATGGAGTCTGACACCTCATGGTGGAGAAATTAGTCTTAAATCTGCTTCTTGTTTTGAAATCCAGAGTGTGGTATGGATTACCATCTGTCACTCATCAGCAGCTGTGTGTGTCTGTGAGTGTGTGTGTGCCTGTGTGAAAGAGGGTAGACACTTAAAGTCTCTGCAGGCTACGTTCAGACTGTATCAATCTGATTGACAGCGTTAATGGTGTGATAATTCTACACATCAGGCAACTGAAAAGCTTCATTTCACAGCACACGCTGGATAATCAGTCTCAAAAAATAAACTCACTTTTCCCTCTGTTCACTCCATCATTTTGCTTTTCTTCTCCTCGCTTCTACCCCTCCTGCATACTAAGCTTCTTACCGCTCTGTATTTCTGTCTTCCCTGCAGGATGAATGCCGTAACTTCATGAAGGTGCTGCTCAGTAGACAAGGAGGCCTGTTTGTGTGCGGGACCAATGCCTTCAACCCGCTCTGTGCCAACTATACCGTAAGTAAAGACTGATCGTGCTCACACCTGCAGTCACAGCTCCACCTGTCATAGACCTGCGACTGGACTCTTCATACAATCCATCCTTCGTCCTTCCATCCATTATTTTCCTCTTGTCCGGGCTCGAGTTGCGGAGGTAGCCGGCCAAGTAGGGTATCCAAGATATCCATCTCCCTGGCCACGCTTTCCAGCTCTTCCTGGAAACATCCCGCAAACATTCAAACGAAGGTGCCTTAGACCAGATGATTTACATACCTCAACTTTTCCCTTTTGACCTGAAAAAGCAGTGATTCTACTCCAAGCTCCCTCCCGATGTCTTATCTCCTCTCCCTCTCTCTAAGCCTGAGCTCAGCCACCCTAAGGAGAAAATTCATTTTTACCGCTGGTATTTGGTTCCTCGTTCTTTCGGTCACTACCCAGAGCTCATGACCATAGATGAAGGTTTAAGTGTAGATCGGCCCGTAAATTGAAAGCTTTACCTTGCGGCACTTTCTTCACAACAACAGTCAGGTACAATGCCTGCATTAATGCTGGCTTATCCATATTTTCAGAAAAGAGGCCTCGCTTCCCTTATGAAATTAGCATGTCTGTTCCGGTGAAAATTCACAGCTTGATTAAAGTTGTTTGTTTGCGGCGGCGTTGACTCTCTCTTCAGGAGCCATTTATCCGAGTTGTCTGGCAGCTACACTGCCTCGCTTTCCTGAGGTACAACAGTTGTTGTTTCCCGGTGGTTAAACTTTGTGGTCTGCCGAGCTTGTTATCATCAAGTCGGAGAAGGCGGATAACCAAGACAAACACAAAAGAGGGAGAGAAGAGGAAGAGGAGCGTATTCTGTGATTAAGGGCTGTGCAGACGTGACTTGTTTGCCTGCTTTGTTCTCATTTGCTGGTGGTTAAGAAAGAAAAGCCACTCCGCTGTAGAAGGCAGGTGTTAAAGAGACACCGGGGTTCAAGCTGTTGACTGAACTGATTCAAGCAAACTAGAGTGTACCCCGAATAATTCCTCCTCATATACATCTATCAGACCCCGAATGTGTGCATCCATTCAGCACCTGATTCCTACACCATTCACCTCCCGACCAATCCCTGTCTCGCTCAGTTACGGTAACAATCTCAAACTACACATAAATATTAATCGTGGCCTCGGTTGATTTCACATCCTCTAGCAGGAATATTAAATAAGGGATGAAGAAGGCAGTTGAGAAGGAGAAAAATAATTTCTTTCACTATCAAAGGCTTTTTTTCAGATAAGTGTTATTTTCAGTCTCTCACATTTCAAACAACCGTGCAACAGTGAAACACGTAGCTCTACCTGGCCTATTATCTGTCAGCCACTAATGACGTTCTACATCAGCGTACAACACACCTGTCTTCTGCCTGATAGGCTGTACGCCTTTTTCTCCAGGGACTAGTTAGTGATGCTAGCGACTATTTTATTTATAGCCAGGGTTTTAATGAAATGACACATTTAAATTATTTCATTCTCAGCCTCGGATGAGAATTACACTGTGCTGCAGGGATAGTTTGCTTGAGGTTTTTTTTATTTTTAAGTTAATGTGTTGTGAATGTGTTTTTGAAGAGAGAGAGATGCAGCAATGTCCCTATCCGTATGTGTGTGTTTGTGTGTGAGAGCCGAAAACCTGTTTGAATCGTCAGTGTGACTTCATGTGGTTGTATGGCTGGACCCCGGTGTGTCTGTGTGTGTTTATCTGTGTTATTTATGTATGAGAACGCGGCTCTTGTTGTTGCTGCTGTGCCTAATTGCCACCAGTGAATCATTAGTTTGCACTTACGGTAACACTCCCTAATTGCCGTTCTCTGGTGCCTTGTTTTCACGAGCTTTTCACGTAGCCACAATGTTTGGAGTCTGTTGATTGATGTGTGCGTATGCGTGTGTGCATTTCTGTTTGTGCGCGCTTACAGGGAGACACTCTGGAGATGGTTGGAGACACAGTCAGTGGGATGGCGAGATGCCCTTACGACCCCAAACATGCCAGCGTAGCTCTGTTTGCAGGTAAGTCCTCTTGTTTTCGGGCGCTTTCCCACCATGTGGTTTGTTCTGGACCTTTAGACTTTTCAGTTTAGTTTAAACCAAAATAACAGGTGTGAAAAGTGCCTCAGACCACATTCTCAACTGACAGACCAACATTTAGAGTTTCTCTGGAAGGAAGTTGAAACATCAATAAACAACATAAGAAGAGATAGAATGTTTGAATGAAGATGATGCTCATTTTGCTGGTAGCAATACGATAATGATAACACACGTTCAGTTTTAATGGTCGCAGCAATGACATCAATATCATTGATAAACACCATTGTTCCTCCGTGAAAGACATTCTGATGCTTGAAAACAATACATACAAACTGCACAATTGTGATTCTTCATCAGATCCAAACACTGCACTATAATCAGACCAACAGTCATGTTACTGAAACTGTAGAGAGCCATTACTGTTCTGCCACCAGCACATTATCTCATATTAACAGGCTGGAGTTTTTTTCTCTCGTGTGTGTGGGAGAGCTGCAGAGTCGTAATTATGTTGCTACAATTGCATTGTTGACTGGTCACTCATGTCATGTTTATGATGCAGGTCTCTGACAAAACAGTAACAATTACTCCACTTTTATTGTTTGTGGTTACGCTGTTGCATTGGCAGGCTGTCCAGCTCATTAGTGTGTGTGTTTGTGTGTGTGTGTGCGTGTGTGTGTGGTTGCTTGTATTTTGTGTGTGTCAGAGAGGAATCTGTTTACAGCTACAGTGACTGACTTCCTGGCCATTGATGCAGTGATCTATCGTAGCCTTGGGGACAGTCCAGCTCTGCGCACCGTCAAGCATGACTCCAAGTGGTTCAGAGGTACCTGTATATGTGCATGTGTGTGTGTGTACTTGTACTTATATGTTTCCGAGGACCATTTTGAGTAAAGCTCTTACAGGGTGAGGACACTTTGGCTGGTCTTCACTATTTCAAAGGGCTGCTTGCAGGTTAAGGTCAGGGGTCAGGGGCAAGGGAATGCATTATGCCAATGGGTGTCCTCACTAAGGTAAAAGTGCAGGAATCTATGTGTGTGTGCTTTCGTTGTTGTCAAAGTGTGTTTTAAAAAGTGTTTGTGCATTACTGTTGTTTTTAAGTACGTCTCCCCGTCAGCATCGTGCCTGTTGTTGTTGTTCGTAAGAGTCTGATGGGTTGAGTGTGCGTCCACAACACTTAGTAGAAAACAGGATCGATATGTGTCAGTAGCAGAGGGCTGAGTCAGCAGGCTGACAACTCCGTGTTCAGGTCACTGGACATGAAGCTGTCAAACCTTCTGCTCCTTGACAGAATGTGGACCGTAGACTGTATATAAAGATGCACGACCTGACCGCTTACCAAAACTGAGGCCAAAGCTTTTGGATTGTCACCTGCTGGCTGGCTGCAGCATAAATCCTGCTGCCTCCACAGTGGATATCCAGGCCAAGACTATCTTTCGTTCACCGTACCAAAGACTGATTACAGTTTGACTAGTTTCTAAGATCACAAGAGTTGAACCTTTCTCCACACAAAACGCAAACACTGATACTCTTTTGTAGGTGTTTTAGGTCCAGGCAACATTTTGGCCAATCTCTATTTACAGCTATGTGCAGGTGATGAAGAGAAATTAAAGAGCAGATGCATTTTGGTCATGCATGTGCTTCTCTCCACACAGATTGTTTAACTACGAACAAACAAAGCCACTCACTTGGATGCCTCCAAGTAGAAATGGAGGCATCTGGCCCCCAAATCTTGTCCCTTACCGACAGATTCTGCATATTCACATTCAGAATCTGTTTATAGAGATTACTTGATGAGACATTAACCAAACTAAAATGGCAAAGTACATGTCAAAATAATTTTTTCGTAAAGATGGTGCCTGTCACTAAAGGTAGCTCTTATCACACTGATGTATGTTCAAGGGTTTGTTTTTAAAAGAGGATGAAACATCATGATTGACATTTCTGGATAGAGTGAGGAAATGCAGACTCGTTGTCCATCTTTATATAAAGTCTTCGGTCTGGACCATCCACATCAGGGTCAGTCTGCAGTCTGACCTGATGATGAAAATTGGACGGTCACAAATACGCAATAATAGACGTACAGGTTGCAGCTGGTCCCGGGTGTATCAGCACCAAAATGCATAGCGTGAAACTCTTTTCAGAAACATCAGGGAGTCATAATGCGCTTATTGTTTGGTGTGAAATCCCCTTTCAGCATGTAATGAAATTAAGCATGGCCTCTGCCACATCCTCTCTGCCCTCATGTCGCCTTAGTGTCATTGGAGTGAATGATGTGCCTGCACATGGAGGCACTGTTTGCTAAATGCTATATTCTCACCATCCATCTACGTTATATCAAACTTTTACTACCTACTCCCCTCTCTCAAACTATTTCTCTCTCTCACACTACAGAGCCATATTTTGTCAATGCTGTGGAGTGGGGACCTCACATCTACTTCTTCTTCAGAGAGATAGCCATGGAGTTCAATTACCTGGAAAAGGTATGGAAGTCATCCACTTTCTTCCTGTGAACTTTCTGTATTCACACAAAAGGAGCCACTGGTCCTTTCAAACCATCTTTTGAAAGCACTGCAGAGGCATATGCAAACGTGTGGTTAGGATGCATCACCATTAAAGAAGATCCCGGTCGAATATCTCTCTGCTGCAATCATTTGAATGTGAATATCAACTCCTCCCACAGCTACACTGACCTTTCATCCTTGTATTTGTTTGTCTGCATATCTAATCCAACAAACCACGGTCTGAGCAAACAACTCTTTGTCTGTATTAACCTCGGAAAAGCCTCTTTTTTTTTTAACAGCGACCCTGTTTATTTCCTTCCTGTGCCAGAGCTGGGTATACATATTAATGAAAAAAAAAAATATCCGCAGCATCAGCAAACCCATCGTTATTGTAAATTATCATTTAACATTAATGGGGGGAGAAGTGCTCGCGGAAGGTCCACAGCTTTGCAGAAAGCAGAGTAAATGGACACCGAAAATGCATCACCATTGGGTGGATGATTGTGTTCAAAGAAACGATTTTGAGATGCACTGACATTTTCATGAATAATTGATAAAACATTTACCATAATAAAACAACGATCCGTCAAAACAGGGTTGCCGTAACACAAATAGCATGCAAATTACTCTTCAGAGATACCATGCATCTGAAAATTGACTTTTAAATGTACCTTTTTGAAGATGAAAGCTGAAGTTCGTGAAAGACTTTTGAACCTTCACACCTCATTACTGACATTGTATGTGAGCTGCAGCAAGGCGTGTTGCAAATGCGATGTATATTCTTCACACTCATTTCTGTGCCTACTTTTTATCTCAGGTGATGGTGTCGCGTGTGGCCCGGGTGTGCAAACGGGACCAGGGCGGGTCTCAGCGCGTTCTGGAGAAGCAGTGGACGTCGTTCATAAAGGCTCGTCTGAACTGCTCCGTCCCCGGTGATTCCCACTTCTACTTTAACCTGCTCCAATCCACCAGTCCCGTCATCAGGATGCACGGCAGGGACATCATCCTGGGCGTGTTCTCCACACCATCTAACAGGTACAACACAAACATAAAGAGAGTAGTAACATAGTGATCGCGTGATGAAGCCACAGTAGCGAGATTCCGCCGACACACACACTCGACCAATCGAGTCAGTTTCAGCTGTCAATCATTATGTTTTACGCTGTTTTTATAGCATCAAATACCTAATTAAACCAAACTTACTGGGGGGGAAAACCTGAAACCTACATCATAACATGCAAACATCTTTAAGAATAATTTATTTGATGTGTATTTTGACGTTTTGTTGGTCCATGTCTCATCACCTATCATGGAGGAGGCAGGATTTATTACCTATACTACAGTCAGCCCCCAGGGGGTGATCAAGGTGCTTTGGCTTCACTTTTGGGTAGCTATTTTAATCAATCTTTATATACAGACTGGGATTTGAAGTGTTCACCCATTGTAGCTGCAGTATAATTGTTTGTATTTGCGCAAACTTGCCGTTCAGGCATTCAAGCTGACACAATATGAGGATTTATTTTTATTTAAATCGAAATATAATTCTATGATTACAGCTGCTACTTATTACTACTCCACAATCTTTGCACATAACACCCAAGCAAGAGCAGATCCTGATAATCAATACCCAACCTTTTGGTCTTCAAATAAGACGCTTTATCTGTTTGTATATATGTGCGTGCTTCACAGAGAAAATGGGAATAACACTCAGAGCTTTTTTTGAGGAAATACTCAGACGTAGAGAGACATCTTGACATACTTCCAATGGAGACTGGGATGGACACCCGTGGCGAAGCTGCACTCACGGCTCACCTTGAAAATTTTGTGGACCACCATAGTTTGTTCCCTCACAGCTGAAGTCAGAAAGAGCAAGGCCTGCGGGACAGGCGAAGCTCCAGAGAAAAGAAAGAGGCTGTGAGGAGGTGCAGAGGTCAAGATTGTGGGGTGCAGAGTAATTGAAGACACATGGGACGCTTTCATTGAGGACAAAGGGGTGATTTTCTGAGAGACAAGATTAAATTGAAAAAAGGTGAGAGGGAAGGAGGGGCGAGGGGAGGGGAGGGGAGAGATGCTGCCTGGTAAATGGGGGATTATTGGAGAATGAGGTTATTTGTGGAGCCGAACACGACACTACTGACAGACCAGAGAGAAATTTGAACAACAGAGTGAAAAAATGTTTATTTATATGAGCTATACAGTACTAATTCTATAGATATATTAAATAGATAGATCGATTTTAGCTCCAAAGCCTGGTTCACACAATTTTCAGCCCGATTTTCCGGTCGCAAACGAGTTTGCAAGTCGCAGATAAAACCCCCTGATCTGCAGTCAATCAGCTTCCGCCAATCTTTATGTGTGAACTCTTTAAAGACACAATTTGAGAGGCTCGCCCACTAGTCGCAGACATGTCGCTGACAACTCCAGCCAATCAGAGCACAGGACGAGGTGAATTTGGTGAAGTAGTGGTGAGGGGCTCCCTGATTTTTGTACCTAATCTGGGAAATCCAGCAATAACCATTTGTAACACAAACGGGGTAACACAAATTCAGCTCGGGTCAGATTCAGCCAGAAAAAATAGAAAACCCGTTGGATTCGGGTTGGGATCTGTGGTTTCAAGCAGGAAAATGCACCGGAGCCGCTCTCTATTCTTTACAACTGTGATGTCCACTGAACTCATCTCCTCTCCAGTCTGTCATTTTCTGAGTAAGACTCCCAATCACAAGACAGCAGGTCGTGTAGTGTGAACTCAGCTTAAACTCGCACTAAATTTCACAAGTAAATTCAATGTGGGATAGTTCCTCTTTTATCAGGACCAAATAAACAAGATTTTTTTTATTCCCGTGTCTCTATCTTGATGCAGTTATCTGCTCAACGTGCTTTGTTTGAAGATGCCGACGCAGAAAATGTCGTTATTAATTTATAGAAACATGCAATTTGTATACTGACTATAGTTTTTATTAAGAGGCCCATTCCAGTTTGTGGATTTGAAGGAACATCGTCCATGTGTCTTCCAAGCTGCACAAACAGAAACCGATACTGTGTGCTTTAAAATAAAGTAGCGCTATATTGAAGTCTAAGTGGCTCAAATCATAGAAAAGAACTCACTATACTTCTCTGTGATGGCCCACTCATCTTACACCACCTTAATGGCCCTGTTACTACTTAGTCCGTCTGGTAGAGCAAGCACATTATAGCAGACTACTACAACTGCCTGCTATTGGACTCTGGTGGAGAATCGATGCAGTCTTTCACTTAATTGCAGCCAACAATAACTACCACCTGTCATTTGTTCCACTACAATGCCATCCCTTTGTTTCCAGGATTAGAATAAAAGCTTTGTACCAGTTGCAGGACAGTGTCTCAAAGCACTGGGGCTTACGGCGGCCCTGTAAGAGACAGCAGAGAAGTAGGAGAAGGAAAGAGTGAGACAGTGAGCAAGTTAATGTGAAAGGATGGAAGAGACGGAGGAGAGTGACGGAGACGGCAGACAGGAGGCGGAGAGACAGACGAGAAACTCAAGGACAAGGAAGTCAATAATGGACAACACGTGCATCCCTGAGATCTAAAAGTGTTTCATCAGCTGCATCTTATCCGTGTGTTTGGAAAAGGCTATGCTGCGAGAGGGGGCCACTGCCTGCAGAGACAGACGGGTGCCTCACACACACACACACACACACACACACACACACACACACACACACACACACACACACACACACACATATACAGACACACACACCACACTCCCGCTTTCATACACAAACACACATTTGCACAAACACACTTACAATGGTTCCCAGATAACAGCATTTGCCACAAAAGAGAACCAGCTGAAAAAACACACACGCACACACACCTGCTGCTACTGGGTCTTTTTTTAAATGACTCCCAGGTAAAACAGAAAGCGAGGGAGGTTTAGATGGATGGATAAGGAGACGTGTGATGAAGCAAAATGAGCACAAAGAGAAAGAGAGAATGTGTGAGGTGAGCTGCAGAGCTCCCACTGGTCCCATGTGGCCCCCTGTGCCACACCAGCTAAGTGCTCGCCAGACAAATTGCTTTGGCTGGCAGCGTGCAATGAAAACAGCGTGAAACAGGACCTGCGAGTGGAGGAATAGCTATATTCTTTCCTACCATTTGGCCCCATGCAGCAACTGTGGGGCCGTGGTATGAGAATGACAGGACCGAGTCAAGGTTTTACTGATGATCTCTGTCTGTGGGGTACGGCTCTCTGCAGTTACTCATCTCCCCCTGCGCCCACATGCTTCTGGGATAAGTTTACCGCCACATACCAGCTCCTGAACTGTTCTGGAATTGCATCTGGGGTTCTTTTACCCCCCCGCGGTTGCCAATTCCTTTGTGCATCCACCTCCAAAGCCCCAGGCCCTTCCTCTCGAAGAGGAATTAAAGAAGAGCTTGGATTTCTCACTGAGCACCTTCTGCACTCACACTCCTGATGCTCAAGAGGTCAAGGAGTCACAGAGAGGAACAGTATAATGGAAAAAACATTTTCCTCTATTGCAATTCAAATAAGTTGTTACATTTTGAAAGAAGAGCAGCAGGATGTCAAATGGAAATCTTCCCATCATCCTGCTGGTATTAAAAACAAACAATTCCCCTCATTCAGGTATTGTTATCGCAGCTGAAAACATCTATGGCTGCTGCAATTGGCTGAAGTGGGCTCATTAGGCTTAATGGAGTTGTGCAGGAATGCAAGGAAAACATCCCATGCGAAGCAAAGTAAATCTAGTGCCTGCTGAGAGCGGGGAGGCCATGCTTGTTTTTGCTCGTAAAGAATCTCATGTGACAGGGTCAGACAGCAGAATGTCCCTCTGGGAAAACAAGGCAGAGGAGGGGGGAATTAGGAGGACAAGGAGCAGGAGGGGAACAGGTTACTGTGCCAGGAGGAGTGCAGCACAGGGGGAAGATTCACAGATGTGCAAGCTATCCCCCCTGGGCCCACAAGTAGAGAAGTCAATGGGATACATGGAAGGGTAGCTACCTGCGCGACATAGAAATGGGTACTGGAAAGGAAAACCACCTGTAGTTGATAGTACAGCCATGTCATACAGAGTTGTTACAGAAGTTTTAGTTAGTTCACATGGTCTAGGATAGTCAAATTATGGAGAAAAGAGAAAACCCATGGGTAAAAGGTCAAGAGAAAGCATGAAAAACTGGGTTACTTGGATTAAAAAAACAGATCAGGCTGGAGTTTTTTGGAGAACAGATGAAAGCAATAACACGATGGAATAATATTAAAAATAAAGTGTAGAAGTTCAGAGGGTCTGGAATCCGAGGCCTAATTATACATGAACGTTTTTTTAATACTGTTTTCATCACAGCTAAAACAAATTTTGTAAAAACTGTAAAACAAGCCAACAACTCTGGGATGTTTTTATTATAGGTTTCATGTAAACAAGTCAGATGTGTTAATATAGGCTGGGAATGGGCTGTACATCGGTCAACTATAAAGCTCTGTACTGTTCGACTTCTATCATTAACCGTACCTACAGGAGTTCAATAAAATTTATTGTGAACAGAAGAAAAGACACTGGTTCTTCAACCCCAGTAAGAAGTGGAACACAATGATTTGGGTGCTTTGGTTATGAAGGACAGTTTCTCGCCACAGTCTGGCCACTTGTGCCGGTGATGAGGAATGGAGCATGAAGATGGGACGTCTCAAGAAGGCTTATGATTGGACGTTTAAAGGGAGATTACCTGGTATCCAGAGTTGAGGTGGTGCAGGGGCCCAGAACTGATCAGCTGAATGTCAGCAGGGAGAGAGAACATTTTTCATCTTTGACAACCTACAGCTGATTGGCTCAAGGCGAGTGTGTGAGGTTGTGATTGGATGAAAAGAGAGAATGAGCTGATAGAGCGTCGAGATAGCGAGTTCTTGGAGGAATGTGCAAGAAGACAATATTACTGACTGAACTTCACTCTAGCTTTATTGTAAGAATATTGACCCCTCTGATTCCCACAGTGCTTTACATTAAACATATAGTTTGATATTTTGGGAAGTTGTTTTTTATCGATATCTCTGCAGCTAAGCTGCTGCTCCTGCCCAAGAAAGAGTCTGGCATATATAACTACCTGTGAAACTACAATGTGTTATTTTTACACCTCACATTTTCTACCTTAACAAGAATAAAGCGTGTTGATTAGTCAGCTGTTGAGGTGCAAGTATAGGCAGATTTCTTCACATTTGGAAAGAGACAAAAGTTTTCCCTTTGTTTTCGTTTTTGAGGCAAAGCATCATGTTTACCTCACAGATATGAGAGCGGGATCAATCTTCTCATTCAACTCTGCCAAAAAAGAAATTAAGTGCATTTTCCAAAATGTCAAACCCCGTCTATAAAATGCCAGTGGAGCATTTATCTGCAGAACAAACCAAACACATTTTGGGTCATTAATGTAATGCCAACTGCAACGCTTCTTCCATCAAGTCAGTCAATCTGGTCGACAAACACAGAATCCTTGAGAATAAAACATTTCAGATTATGAAAAGTAAAAGAGAATTTAGAAAAGAAGTATTTGAAATGGTCCAATCCAAGAATGTAAAATACAGATAAACAAATTTAACATTTGACTTAATACAATTTCTAAAAGAAAATACATAGTCCTCGTGCATTTGATTCAAACCTCTCAAAAGGTAATTTTATACTTTATTTACAATGACTGTGATATATAGTTAATTTCAAGTCTCTAGTTAAAGGCTTGAGTCGATACTCCTCAGACTTCTACCTTCTCCTCTTCCTCGTCTACCCCTGGGAGGCATCGTGTGTCCGTGAGGCCTGTGTTAATCCCAGCCGTCAGTGAGCTTGTTAAATGTTGAGGATGTAGTTTAAACTCCACACTCTCTCAAACGGACAGCGCACGTATCTCGCCTGTCAGTCAGCCTCAGTCAAGGAGAAAGAGTGAAGGAAGGACAAATTCCGACGGACAGAGAGAGGAACAAGAAAAATGTGAAAGTAAACAAAGGAAAGTGGTCTCATGTGGAGGGAGACTGAGAGGATGATTGAAAATGAGATTTGTGTACAAGAAATTGCATGTTGACATAATCGCTTGAGAGAATACTACAGAGGGAGAGTTAGAATAATTTAAAGAAGAGGAGAAACAGCCTGAGGCCTTTTGGCTCACTTCTGTCGGACACACAGCGCTACACGGGGGCAAACCCAGTGACCTGAAGCAACAGAGAACAGGAGAGTCGGGGGGGTGGGAAGAGGCAGTGAAAGGAAGCCAAGCTGGCATCAACGCAGAGCTGGCAGACGTGTCACACCCAACATCTGGTGCCCGCCGTCTTGAGAGAGATGCTGTTGACGTCGAGTGATCCGCCTTCAGCTCCGCCGCCCTGGCCAGGGTTTGAGTCACATCCCTGCCTATGAATGATAAGTACTGAGGGAGGCGGCGTGATCTGATCAAATGGCACATCAGGAGAACGGCGCCCCGCTGCAGCCGCGATGCCTCAGGCGATGCCTTCCCAAACAAACAAAGGCTTTTCGAAAGGGCGGTCAAGAGAAACACCGCTCAGCTTGGTTCATAATGACGGGGGCACAGACCCTCAAATCACCAGTTGGACATTTTGATGAAATACAAAGAAACAGAGGGCTATATGCAGCAGCAGGAGGCAGGTGACTCAGCCTCTCAGGTGTTTTCAATGCGTATGTACAGCGGGGGTATTAGCACTTAGTCTCCGGCTCTCACACCACATACACCATGAGTCATTGATGAGGACACTTGCAGAGCAGAGAGTTGAGTCTTGGAGCAGGAAGCAAGGGATGATGTTTTTTTTACTCATTCCTTATCTCATCCTGACACTGCTCTGTTTATTTCAGTCTGTGCTTTGTCTCTGCAGCCACAACACTAAAATAAAACATTAGGATGAGGGAAGAGAGAAGAAGAGTCTAACTTTGTGTAAATGTGTCTCTAAAGCCCCATTTCCACTGGTCAAAAAACCCACTAACACCCACTAACATCTGGCTTTTGTCTGCAATGGGAGCGGACACAATCGACATTCACTCCTGGGTAAAATGACTCAGTAGACATGGGCTTTTAGCGGCTCTGGCACCTGGCAACATGACACTTGCGTGAACCCACTAATTTGTCGATCGAAGTGGGTTTACCCGTGTTTTAAAAAACCTGCATAAATCTGCTAATTTGTGCAAAAAATAGATAGAAAGCTGCTTTAATTCTGCTTCTGGGACTTTTTCTTCCTGCCCCATAGTAAAACATCCGAGTGAGCCCAAGTGAGAACACAGCAGGAAATTGAACGTAAAATTCACAGTGAGCGAGTGGGCGTGTGTCAATACGTGATGTCCTGCCTCCTCCATGCTCTACCCAGGTGCCACCCCTCACCTGAATGTTCCGAACATTTTCGTGTTGTTGTCAACGTGTCTGAACCGGACAATCTCCTGCTGTGTTCTTCATATGTGAAAGACAAAGTCTGAGAAATGTCCAGACCCAATTTTTTTATATATTTGAGTATATGTCGGAAAAGGGGCTAAATTGTTGGTTGTGACAGTGTGTATTTTGTTTTTGAGGATGCGTGTGGGCTGTGGACACTTGCTGGAGCAGATGTTCTGTTCCCCATTGTGGGGGTCACGAGTAGTTAAACAGCCTCCGAGGTGCACCGGGCCTTTTACTGGAACATGTCCTCGGGTTCATTTCCCTTACAAAGATCTCCCCCCCTCCTTGTGAGAGGCAGAACATTCAGTGACTCATTTCCTATTTGGATTTATCGTCCAGAAACTGCAGCCAAGATCTTTTTTGTGGGTCTAATCTAACTATTGCATCTGCTGCATATCCATCCTTCCCCCACTGAGTAGACAGCATCTATCTTTGTCTGTCGTTCTGTCCGTCTTTATAACAAATTCCTTTGTTTTCAACCATTGAATGTCAAAAATATAAGCAGCCAAAATCCAATTTGTCATCTTCACTGGGTGTCTGTCTCTTTCTCAAACTCACAAGTGACTTTCTATATTTTAACCTCTTTCCTTAGTTTATTTTTAAGAAGGTGATTCTCCACCTTATCTTGTCTTTTTCCAGCACGTCTTTTTCCTGTACTCCCATGTGAAAGCAAAGCCACTTGACACAGGACTGACTCATTTCATCTAAGTGTTTTATCAATCAACAGTCTCTCTCTCTCTCTCTCCATCCACCTCTGTCTCTCCAGTATCCCGGGTTCGGCGGTGTGTGCCTTTGACATGGAGCAGCTGGCGTCGGTGTTCGATGGGAGGTTCAAGGAGCAGAAATCACCCGAGTCTATTTGGACGCCTGTTCCAGATGAAGTCATCCCGAAGCCAAGGTGCAGATGGCTGTAATCAATTCATGCACCTGTGTTCAGGTTGTTACGGGACAAATGTGGGAGGAAAACATTATTTTGAGTAATTTAAGCCACAAATCTGCCGGCGCAGTTCATGTCTAGGGTTTAGATTTCATATGAGGAACGCAGGAAGATATTGTATTTAGTTATACATTCTGTAGAAACTTTGTTTACCAAACTGAAAGTCATGTGGGAAAGTTATTTTTCACAAGGATACAGCACACTCATCCATCACCGTCCAAATTCTTCAGATATGAGCTTGTGGCTTAGTCACATCTCTCTAATGTTGAAAAAGGAGATCTGTCTGACTGTGAGTGTGGCCGTGACAGTCTAGACTGCTTGGTTATATAAATATATCTTCACTAAGGCCCAAAGTAGTCAGAAATGGGAACGCCACTTTGCCTGTGTACCATCTGCTAAACTTGTTTGAAAACGTCCTGTTCCCAGACCCGGTGGCTGTGCCGTTCAAGGATCCAGATTCAATTCGTCCAACTCTTTCCCAGATGACATGCTCAACTTCGTCAAGACCCACCCGCTGATGGATGAAGCTGTGCCATCACTCGGGCAAAGACCCTGGATAGTCAGGACTATGGTCAGGTGAGACTGAACCCAGCCAAACACTCCAACACTATCTGTGTCCCCCATAGACTTTGAGTTGATACACTGATCAGAATGGCACTGAGTAGAATGGATACCTCCACCAACAGTCACCATCATCTGGATTTTTATTCCATCAAGATCCATGAATTATTCCCAGGGAAAATTGTGAAAATGTCAAAAAACACAAAATATATTGCAGTGTCTTAATCTTTTAATATTAAGAAACTGAAAAAAATAAACTATTTGATCAACCCCCTGCAACAAAACTTGGTGGGTTCTTCCCAGTTTCATGGAAATCATTTTAGTAGATTTTGTATAAACTAGCTTAGAAACAAAGATTAGACATAAGTTAGTGCAGCAAACACATTTTGAAAGAATTGTAGCGTCACTAACATTGTATTTATTTTCAAGGAAACTTTTATTGAACTGATAAATTGATATATTCCTAAATTCCTGTATGATGTTTTGAAGTGTAGGAGACTTGGTTGCAAACACAGAGATTTCCTATGTACTCAAACACACACGTGATCTGTCTGTTCATGCTGCTGAAGTTAAGACTAATCCTGCTGGAAGTTATCCTGGTTCTGTTGCAGCATGTGGTAGCAGTCAACCAGCTGTAGTCTCACATCAATGCATGCATCCCTGGGGATTATGGGGAATGGATGTATATGGAATATTAATCATCCGGCACAACATGGTTTCAATTCTTGTTCCATTGACTCACATACACAGGAGCGTGTGTAGCTCAGCAACACTCTGCTATTGTTCCAGGACGAGTCCATTGACTTGACTGATATTATTAATGATTGAATTTCTGCCATAATTAGTTTATTATGCAGATTTGATGAGCAGCTTTTCTCTGAGGAATTCGTTTCATTTTGTAGTGACTCATGAGAAATGAGCATATCATGATTTAAATTCACCCGAGGCAGTGTATTTTATACCCAGCCAATCAGCTGTAATGCGCTTAAATCATAAACTCGCCTCCAGAAAGTTCCTCACTATGTTTTTAGCTTTCGTGGAATAAAAGTCCCAAATGAGCCGCACAATAGTGTGGTGGTGTTAATGTGACAATCTGCCCTCTCTGCGCAGGTACCAGCTGAATAAGATTGTGTTGGATGTAGAAGCAGGGCCGCACAGAAACAGAACCGTCATGTTCCTCGGGTCGAGCAGAGGGTCCATCCTCAAGTTCCTCATCATGCCCAACCAGGACAACACCATCACCAACAGCAACATCTTCCTGGAGGAGCTGGAGGGATTCAACCCTGATAAGTAAGATGTTAATGCCAATTCAGACTCAACATTTTGGGAAATGCTTTCTTACTGAGAGTTGAATAAGAAGACTGATGTCCATTTATAGGCTGTTCATTAAATATGAACTGACAGGCAGTAGCCGGTTTGCTTAGCTTAGAAATAAAAAAGGTGAATCAACCAGGCTGAATCCTCAGTTAACTAAATCACATACTAGCTCCTCCCAAGCTGCTAGATAGATAGTGACCTATAAAGTGTTCATAAAGATGGATGACACTTCTCCCCTTCCTACTATTTTACTAAAGCTAAAATATCGTCATTTGGAGCAAGAATCTGAGCAGTAGTGATCGTGGTGTCAGTCAAAGCTGTCAATCACGACGCTTCACCCTGTTTTTGTAGCATCAGATAACAAATTGCAACCAACTTTCGTATATGAAACCCGAGCAGTTGGACATAAATCAGTATAACAAGAACTATAAAAATGACAGAAACCATCGTTGAGAACATTTTATGTGACATCTTTGAGTTTTTAGTTTGGTCCATGTCCTATTCACTAACAAGGATGGAGTGGGGTATACTGCAGCCAGCCCCCAGAGGGCGATCAAGATGATATGGTAGAGCTTTTGTAGAGCTTCTATGTCAGTCAGCTTTATATGCATCTATGTTCTGTCTAAATATGAAACAATCAGTGGCAGCCAGTTAGATTAGCTTAGAACTAGAAACAGTGGTAAACAGTTAGCCTGGCTCAATCCAACTAAATCACCTACCAGCTCCTCACCAGCTAACATCTTATAATTTGTTTGTTTCATCGTTTTTTCAACCAAATTGTCAAATTGTCCCATTGTATTTTAGACCCGATTTTCCCCTTCCGACAATCACGGGGGCGTTCCTGAATGGAGGTAACTCGGTGCTGGGGGTTTACAAAATAATCTTAATGCTACCAATTGAGTCAGAACCTCCCCGATCTCAAATCTCAGAAAATAATCGGCTCTGACAGAAACCTGCAACAGTGAGAGAGAGAGAGAGCAAGCTGACTGGGAAGTGTCACCAACCGGATGTTACGTACTCGTACAGCTGTGACTAAAAACAACAATAAATTTCCAACTCACCTCCAGCTCGATGCAAAATGTATACGCCTTCTAAGCCTACATCCAAAGTAGCATACACACATTTTTTTCCCGCTGCAATACAGAACATACAATGACGGTCCTCCTCTCTGTTTGTTTTGCTTCTGAAGTCATGTTTCATCACGCAAGTGTTCCACACTCTAGTTCAGAAGGTGGCAGTAATGCACCTCAAAGTTGTTTGCCAACCGTCATAAAGAATCTGAAGAAGAAGAAGAAGAAGAAGAAGAAGAAGAAGAAGAAGAAGAAGATATCGCGAGTTTCTGTGAGATTTCAAGTTTCTGGAATCCCCACTGTGAAATCCTTTCCTACAAACGAAGAGTGTGTGTGAAGGAGTGTGTGTTCTGGTCAAATCGTCCAGTGTGTGTGTTCTCATTATGCCTGTGGTCTCCCATCGGTGAAGAAATCCACTAGTGTGCAGCAGTCCTTAATTGGTCAGCTTTAACGGTGCTTATAGGTTGGGTTTGGTTGTCTTAAGACATAGTCAGGTTTGCGGTTTCCCTCCATTTCTCACCCTTGTACTCAGCTATGTTAACTGGCTACTTAAGCATTATTTCTTAAAATGTAAAACTATTATTTTAAGGCAACAAACATGTTTGTAGAGAGAGCTTGATGTAAAACAGCTCACAGAGAAGAGACGTATACATTAAGCGAAGCCTGGAAAGGGATGTCTGGGATCAACGTATGCACAGCAAGGAGAGCTGGTAGGAAAAGAGTCCCAAAGAAAAGAAAAACCTCAAAACAAGAAAAATACTCATAACTGAGCTGGAGCTGAGATGATACAACCCCATGAAGAGAATACAAACAGGACAAACAGAAAAAATAGGATTAGAGGCTAATATTCATCATCAAATCTCAACATCTTCTAATGAGTTTGAGACACACTACAGGACGACATTGCGGGGAAAACAACAGAAAGTAATGAAGTGATGATAAAATCACATTATCCTTAACCTAGACCAAAATTACACTGTCAGGAAAAAGTGACCCTTTATCATCAGTCTGAAGCAGAATCATATTTAATATCTGGATCTTAACAAAAGATCAGAGTGGATTAGAATTCCCTTTCAAACTCCTTTTTGCTTTTACTCTTTGTTTCCACGTGGCGGAGAGCCGCAGGGTGGAGGGAAGGAGATTGTCACACGCATGCAGGCAGATTTAGCTGGTGATTATCCGCCACCAAGCCTAATTAGAGGCATTTTAAAAGAAAGTACATGTTTCCGAACACTAGCTTTTTGCTATGGTAATTTTCCTCCCAAATATATATATGCAATTTCTTCTGCAATAACGGCGGGGAAAGGAATATTTCTTGAACCAACTGCCCGGAAACCTTCTTCCAGTTCATACTGGTCCACTTCTTATTTAATATAAATTTATCTCTCATTCCTATTCCCATCCAAAATGTTTGCCAATTTGTGTCCCAGCATATTTGTTCTGCTTCAGACATGACAAAATGAGGGATAGTAATGGCAAGTGAAATGAGGGGTGTGTGTGTGTGTGTTGAATGAGCTAGTGTAGCCTGGAGCCAGTTTGTAAGGGATAATTTGATGTGCATGGCGAGCCCACCAGGAGGTCAGTGACAGTCCAGCTATCACAGCTTTCACCCAGCTAATCAGGAGACAGAGCTGCAGGCAACCCTTAACCTCACCTTACATACACGGGACAAAGAAAAGCCTTGTGTGCTGCGTGAAACCCTGGGGTACAGAGAGGAAGGGCCACTGACACAGTCATCCTTTAAGAGGTCCGCACAGATTGAAATCACTGGTTTATGACTTGTCTGCTGCCATAATGGACTAGAAAATGACCTGAAAGAGATACGACACTAAAGCTGCTAATAGACATGCCCTGATCATTTTCATGATTTCCTTCAGGGGAGTTTTCAGGAACTTTCCCCATCCGCCCCCTACAGAAATGTTCGGAAATTGTCATTGAGTAACGTCATGTGCGAATACAGCAGGGAAATATCTGGAAGATTCACCGTGAGCGAGTGGACGTTTTGATGATGTTTCTAAAATGCGACAGACACATAACTGAAATACACAAAAAGAATAGAAATGTCTGAAGATAAAAAACAGGTGCCATATGTGACAAAGATGTTAACTTGGAAAGACAACAAGATTCAAGAGTTTTGGAGATAAGGGCTGTGTCTATGTCTTGGGAACAAAAAGGGATTTCCGCAGCTGATTTCATACGTCGTGTTCTCCCTCCTGCATGTACTACCCACCCCGCACTTGAACGCATCTGACCGGGACAATCACCCGCTAAGTTCTTCACATGTGAAGGACAAACCCCGGAAAATGTCAAATCTTCTGGAACTTTTCCAGAGTGCATGGCAGAAAAGGTTGTAATAGAACCTGTATGTTATCCCCCTCTACCTGATCATGGTCCTGTCTCCTTTCTTTTCTTTTCACAAGTCTTCAAACTTTTCTTTTTCTTTCCATTTTTCCAGCATTCGTTATCTTTTTCCTCCATTTGCTCACTTTCTCCACATCTCTCTCCCTCTCCTTATTGGCTGTGAGGAATGAGTCACAGCTTGGCCTTAGCAGAATGATAGATTCCTCTTAATGACTGCGGGCTCCGTCTCAGTGTTATTACCATAAACCATCCAGATACAACCGATGCATGAGTGTACATGTGCATAAAAAGGTATAAATCCACTACGCTCAGGCAGGTTGTTGCCGGCCGCTGCAGCTTTAAGTGCCAATTAGCTGTGATTCAGCTCCTGGCTGCTGTTTTTGATGACCAGCTGACCCCTCTGACCTCAACAATCAGCACAGTGCATATTTTGGTTGACACGGTAACATCCAGCAAACACGGACGGTCTCTTGGTACTTTCACTTTTACAATGGTTTTTATTTATAGAGCGGTTAATGTTTGGTTGTGCTTCACATTGAGTCATAAGGAAGGATTTTTTTTCTTGCTGTTTATGCTCAGACTGAGGTCACACATTTAATGTGCAGGCTCGGTCTGGTAATAGAAATGGCCTAATGTTTGTTTCTGTTTTGTGTTGATGCCTGTGTCTGTGTGCGTGTTGCAGGTGTGCTGAAGACTCTCCTCTGGCCCGGCAGCTCTTGTCTCTGACTCTGGACCGGGCGAGCCACAGTCTCCTCCTTGCCTTCCCCTCCTGTGTGGTCAGAGTGCCGGTGGCGCGATGCCAGCTCTACTCCCGGTGCATGAAGTAAGTCCTCACCAAATACTGTGCAAGCAGAAGTGCAGCAGGGCAGCATAATGAGAAACCTGGTGACCATTCAGAAACTCTCTTACTTTGACAAGTGTCCTTGACGAAGACGCAGTGAAGCCCTGCCAGCTCTAGACTTGCTGGTCTGCAGCTGACTTTAATTTTCTTGTAATGATAATAGTGATAATAGCAACCGTCACCATGCCCTTGAGCAAGGTGATAATCTGCTAACTGCTGTATAGCCCTGAAATGACTCAAAACCCAATAAAAAGCGCCAGTAAATTGGAGGAAAATATAATAAAAGCTGTTAGTGTGATACACCACCATTAAAAGTAATGCTGTATTATTGCATCAGCAAGCAGTTAAAATTTTATTATAGACGCACTGTAATTTTACCACATAATGATAATGATGATTATTTTTTGCCTTTATAATACATATTAGGGTAAATAAATAACTAATAAATGAGAATGTATTTCATGAGGAAAGTAAACTAGCGTCTTCTAAATACTAATGTAGTGGCTTCTGTTTTAATTTGTAATCTTAATTACAGCAGATACAGATACTAAAAAATATTTGATATAAAAGGTAATTATTTTCAATATCTTTAATTTGTTTTTATTTTGTGCGGTCCACATAAACAATTTCCACAAGAACTTTTAACATCACTATTTATCAATAAGGTAACAGTAAATTAATAAAGGAAAAGAAGCCCTTATGACAAACAAATATAATTGAGGCTTATCATTTACAGATTAACCATAAACTTCATAATAATCATCCACTAAATAAAAATACAAATACAAATACAATAAACTATATTGAACTTAATTTTAAAATAATTATCTTGTCTAAAATTTAATAAATGCATTACTGCATTGTTTATTCTGTAAAACACGGATACATGTAGGTCTGTGATAGGCTCGTATCGGCCAATATTTTCAGCCAATCAATAAATCAGTCAGGCTTTAATCTTAATGCGATTTTATTCCATTTAGCAGCTAATCTATATTTAAAGAGAGTTTTTTTTCCTCCTATGTGCCTTTAAGGGATAGTTCACCAAAAAATTTAAATTCACTCATTATCCACTCACCACTGTGCCGATGAAGGGTGGGTGACATTCATATTCAACCCGAAACGATGTCATTTACACCATGTTTTAAGCCTAAAAGTCCACTGATAGCCTCCTTGGATGACACCACACAAGCAGTATGGAGGCATGTTGTGTTTTCTTTCTGTTGTTTTAATACGTCTGAAGAATCAGTCACTGTGGCTGAAACACTGTTTACCCCTGAGACAAACACAAACACTTCACCCACCCCTCCATCGGCTTAGTGGTGAGTTGATAATGAGTGAATTTTCATTTTTTAGTGAACTATCCCTTTAAAGATGAAGTTCCTCAGTTGATTATTCTGGCAATTTATTTGTGTAAATGCTGTGAAGTTTATTCCAGTCGGACGACTCCCATTTGAAAAGTTTACTACAGCAGCAGAACATAGACAGAGCTCATCGCTGCCCTCAGATATGATTACATAGAGGTAATGGGGAGTGATGAGCAAATATCTCTGCTGGCATGCTCACCGAGCGCTGATGCCTGTGGCTGTAGAGCGTTAGGGTTCACTAACACACAAACACAACCTGGTACACACACACACACACACACACACACACACACACACACACACACACACACACACACACACCAGCACATCACAGTGTTCACTGAACCAGGTGAGTCATACACGAGTGTGATTCAAACTCACATGCTTTCTAAGTTGTGTTAAGTGTGAGAGTTGTATTCGTTCAGCTCAGCGTACGAGAGTTATTCTTGCGTGTGTGAGTGTGTTCATGGTTTGTTCGAGACATTTCATCAGCTCAGGTCTGAATTTTTAACCTCCGATGAGCGTTTGTGAGAACTTTTGATTTAGTGTGTTTACAGCTGACGCACACTGATTCCTCTCTGACCTGCTCTCAGCCTACACGCTCAAATCAATCTTTAATCATTTAACATCTCACAGTAAATAAGCTGCTGTCCAATGCATAAAGAGTAAACACTTACAGGTTGACCCTCTAACCTCATTCAACTCCACATGCAGAGCCATCATTAAAATCATGTTTTGCAGCCAACCACTGAGCATGGTTTTATTGGTCAGCAGTTACTAATCACTGGGCAACTTCTTTCCTGCAAAACCCTTTTTCCATATAATTCAGACTGATGTCCTGCCCTGCAACCAGTATGTTCTTTTTACAACACTAGTCGAACCCCAAAAACCTTCACAGTGAATATCTCATTGGCTTTGTGTTTCTTTCAGATCTGTAGTATCATTGTGTGGTTGTGAACAGTGAGAATTTTATAAACTCCCCTTGTTGCTACAGCCAAGAATCTAAGCGACCCATATCTTCTGAAATCAGAAGACACATCTTATGACGGGTACACACTGTCACATTTGAGGCTATAGCAGACAAAATGTGTGCGTTTTTGCAGTGCGAGTAATTCAGACTTTTGGAGCAATTGCAAGAAGTTGAGAGAGTATTAAACAACAGAAGAAGTAAAAGAAGCAGCTCGCAGGATTGTTTGTAGTATTTGCCTCTGATGATATATTGTTTGAACGACAAGGACGTTCATTTTGATGGTATTATACAGTAATAATCACTTGTCTGCACATCAATCTATGTCAAGTAAACATATATGCAGCCCACTTTAGTGATGACGACAGGACGTACTGTATATTCATACAAAAGCCTTTAGTCCGCTCCCTGAATAACAAGGTTGAACTAAAAACTAACCGAATCCATTGTGAACATGTTTTGGACCATGGTCCAGACTTTCAGGTTTTAAAACGTCCCACGATCAAGCAGAGCAGAAGACACAACCTTCAGTCGAAGCGCTCACAGTCATTTTTGTGAATTTTTCTACAGGAACTGCATCGCCTCTAGAGATCCTTACTGTGGCTGGACTAGAGGAAGCACCTGCTCCTTCCTCAGACCTGGGACCAGGTATGACACCTCCGTTTGTATATACAGTACATCACTACAGCACACACACATACATCACACAGTATGTGTCTGGTTTATTCTTCTGTCAGTCTTAAGGTACATGTGAAGTTTTATTTGTTGTTTTACCATCTTCCGCTGTTCTTTCTCTTTAAAACAATCGTTTTTTTTAATATTTAGTTTTGATTCGTTTTTGGCTTTATCATTCCCGTCAAAGTTATTTTTCTGTCAGCACACCCGCAGAGAGTCATACATTATTTATCTGCTCTGGAATTCCTTTGCTCTGTCTGTGACAGTTTGGCCTTGTTCAGACCCGGTATTCACATCCATCCTGAGACATCCAATCACAAGTGGACAACTCCAAGTTCGTCTGTTCGCACCTGGAATTAGAATGCTTCCTGAATGTGTCTCCTGTCACCAGCTGCTCTATTTGCAAATAAACACATCCATCACTTCTGTTCGCAAAGGCAAAATAATGTTGTTCTTACCCAGTCTGACGATACAGATTTGTCCTCTGTCAATGAGTCCATGTGTGAGAAGTCGGACGGACGGATGGACAGAAAGACAGACAGACAGACAGACAGACAAATACACAGATAAATAGATAGATAGATAATAGATAGATAGATAGATAGATAGATAGATAGATAGATAGATAGATAGATAGATAGATGTCATTTCACTTTGCAAAGACCAAATTGTGTTATTGTTTTTACTTAGAGGTAAAGCTAACGCACCCAGACAATGTGTTGTCTGAAAGGGTTTGTGTGAATGGATGTGGATACATGTTATTGAATGTCTGTGTGTGTGTGTGTGTGTGTGTGTGGGTGTGGGTGTGGGTGTGTGTGTGTGTTGATGTTTGTGAGCCCTCCGTCCACCCAGTGGTCTGACTGCTCACCTTCAGTCTCTGCTGCCTCCCCCTAGTGAAATCAGATCTCTCTTTAGTCCGACTGCTTACTGAATTAGGTCCTAAAAGCTCATGTGTAGTGGCTGCACAACAGACAGCGTGGGCCTTAAAGACCACCTCAGGCTGCCTGCTTATAATATTAAAGGCCTCTGTGTTGGTCTTGATTTGATTTACCAAGGGCAGTCAACTTGACAATTGATTTTGCATCGAGTTACTGTGGATTTCCTCTTTGTGGAATAATGCAACCTCTCTTTGCAAACTGACGCCAGAGGAGACCTCTGTGATTGTCGTTATGTAATATCAGATTGTAATGTGGGCAGTTTGCTAGGAAGAAAAATGTTGTATGTTTAATGAAAGTAGTAGCTGTGGCTGCTTTACTGGAAGGAACAATGTGGTTGGGTTTTACTGGAGCATGTATGTGTGCTTCTAATTATCCAAAGTCCATTTTATTCACAGTTACTATATGTGTTAAACACGCACACGCAGCCTAATGTATACACAATGAATGTCCCACAGACCATGGGAGGCAGCCGACTGAACACAAAACATTGTTCTTTATTAGGATGACGGCCGCTGTCGTTTCAAAGCACAGTTGGACCCATTTGTTTCAGTGTTTTCTAGACATTAAAAGCACAGATGTTGGCTGTGTTGCCGACTGAGCCTTGAGCTAATTGCAGAATATGTACTTCTCAGTCTCCTGCCCCAATCAGCTCAATTCATCATCCTCAGGCGCCTCATGCGTCTTCAAAGGTCGTCTGTGGGCCAAATGGTGCGCCAGCGTTTACGCATGAAAATGTTTTAATGGTTATTTTCAACCTTGTAGCAATTTTCTGTTTAAATCACAAGAGTCTTCAGTGGCTTTGACTGAATCGTTTCCACAACAGACCAAGACAAAGAAACTAAAGTCTGAACATAGTTGATTTGTGATTTCCGCCCACCAGTAAATCTAAAGACAACCACTTTTTGAAAGTGAAAATCACAACATGCCTGCCCCCCCGGAGGCTTGTGGTTTTAAACAAGCTCCCATATATCTTAATGTCCCTTAAATCATTACTTAGGCCTGCATCAGATCACCTGAGCCTCTCTGCTGCCAAGTGCTCTCTGATTGAACCGATCCTGACTAAGACAACTCTTAAGTATTAGGTTACAACTGTGAGTCATGTCTCCGTTATTCCTAACAGATTATGCCGAGGAGTCAAATCATTTTTAGATCATGCATTAAAAAGGTAAAACACAACTTGTTATGTCTTCTCAGTGTTTTCTCAAATTAAACGAATGAGACAAAATGTGTAATGAATGACCTTTTTATTTGGTCAGTTGTCTTCTCTAGTTTACCTTCTGGCAAAAAGGCAAATATGTATATTTACCTCAAATGTGAAATATATATACGCTGCATGGCCTTTATTTACCGAATGAACCCTACAGGTACATCTTTTTTCTATGTGCTCAATTTTTAACACACATTCCTACACAGAATGACTCTGTCTGTCCACTGTAACCTCTCAGTTTTCCCTGATACCTTGAAAGCAGTTGTGCTTTTTCTTTGCAAGCACCTGGTCTCTGTGCTGTTCTCATTTCCTCTCTGCTTCCTCTCTTCATCATAACATTCTCATCCCTTGGGTTTTCCATGCTCCACTGTTGCCCAAATGGGAAATGAGTTTTGAAGCGCGGGGGCTGGGGTTTGTAGAAATGTCATAATTTCCTTAAAATAATAGAAAACCTGTAAAGTTTGAGGTTTTGTTTCGGCTGAGCAATTAACTCATATGACAAATTACTTTTTCATGGAGCGTAATAGGTTTTTCATAAAGTTCATACAATTACCTTTTTTTTTCCCGGAGAACTTAAGCAGAATATTTTTTCAGCTCCCTAATACTTGAGGACACGAGGTTTATGTTTATACCACAAATATTTAATGTGAAGACAAGTATGCTGCAATTTAGTGCATTCATTTGCTTAATTAATAACCCTCCAGGCATAAGTGGTTATCTTTAAATTATAACGATGATTATGGCGAGATATTAGGCAGCTCAAGGACCGCTCTGTTTTTAATTATTTTCTCACAGTGTAAACAAAGATTTCAGTGATGTAGGTGTCAAAAGGAACCTGCAGAGATTTATGCGTCTGCGTGTAGCTTGTCCTGCGCTGAAGCGTCGAGATAGTTTTCCTCTATCAGAGAGAATCTGTGCTGTGTCAGTGGCCGCGTTGCTGTGCCTCTGTGTCCCCTGATTAATGGCTGTGTCTCTTCTCCTCTGCAGACTGCCGTTCGAGCAAGATGTCGAACAGGGGAACGTGGCCCACTTGGGTGACTGTGACGGTAAGAGGAGAGATGTGTGTGTGTGTGTGTGTGTGTGTGTGTGTGTGTGTGTGTGTGTGTGTGTGTGTGTGTGTGTGTGTGTGTGTGTGTGTGTGTGTGTGTGTGTGTGTGTGTGTGTGTGTGTGTGTGTGCGTGCGTGTGCGTGCGCTAAAGCTAATCGCTCTGTTGTCTTTGCCCAGATCCTCAGATAGCTTGTGTATCTTCGGGGTAAACAACAGTACAGTCAAATAAAAGGAAGAGCCTGGCACTGTCAGTTTATACAGAGGAAATCCACAAATAAACACAGAGACGAGTCCCTGTCTACCTCAGTGCTCTCTAGTATCTCATTTCTCCCAAGGGTAACCGCCGAGATCCACCACGAAGACGAAATCTGGGACTCTTATTTTTTTTCTGCGAACTGGCAAGAAAATCCCAGTGTATGTTTTTAACTAACGTTGTTCTCCTCGCTGTTTACTCTGTCCTTACTTGTACGCTATCTTTGCTTTGGTCTGTTAGCATTTCTTGCGTATACACAGTGGTTAATTACATTCAACTCCAGCTTGCACTCCCTTGATGTTTCCTCTTCCTCCCATTCATATCATTATGAAAATAGAAGTGGTACACAGCAAAAGCGAAATCTCTATTCTAGATACACAGAGGTTTTGGATACTCCCACGACGCCCCCCGCGCTTTGATCTGAGCACTAATTCCAATGCGTGCAAATTAATCCTTTGCTTTTGAAAGTTCCCCGAGTTCATGTGCCGTGCTCCCTGAGAAAAGAACAGATAAATATTGCATAATCAGAACCTGCGTACAACTCTAATCCGGTTTCAGATGTGTGCGCTGTTTGATGCTGCTCTCTCACTTCAGGTCCTCTGACCGCCAAACCACAGGGGATGACCTCTGTAGCCGATGGCTGAAATGGTCAAATTAAGCTGGTTATTTGTCTTCATTAAGCCCTTGTGTAGCTCCAAGACCGGTTTCATTTCCGCTTCATCTAAAACAGGTGCATTCATCTTGTTTGGATTCCAGTAGATTAGTTTTTTACGTCAGAGAATAAGGGCCATATTGAAGAAAAAAACGTAGTTTTTTAGGAATAACCTGGAAGGAGAACCAGGACTCGTCTGAGTTTCACTCCTTCTGGATCCAAAATCTTGAACCAATCTTATTGTTTTTTGAGAAACTACACTGCATGCACCTGTAACCTAGTCTGTGTGGTTCTTTCTCTAGAATAGACACAGTTTTGATACTTATAATAATAATATGGTGCTGATGTGTCAAAAGATTATGACAATTTTTTGTACAACAAGATGCTTCACATTCCTCGACAGGCTTATCTTCTGATACTCACCCTCCTAAATTTCGTTCTACACTGTGCAATGACAATAAAAGGATTATATTCTATTCTAACATGACATGTGGTCTTAAACGTATGTATATTAAGACTATTAACGTACGTTTTTTCTTGCAAAATTATGAAAGTTTTTTTATATAATTATCACTAAATTCTTGCACTAATACGACTTCCTCGCAAAATTACCTCCTAATTCTTGGAAAATTTAAATTGCAAATTTACTCTTTTTTTGGGGGGGCCCTAATACTCTGTTTTTGTAAAATATTATAAACTTTTAGGAATTTCTTTTCTCCACAAGGACACTACTTCAGCTGTTGTGCAGGAAGCTTGTAATTAAATGTGCAACTTCTAAGATCATTACTCTACTCCCTGCACCACACCAGTGGGTGACAGATGAACATTATCACTCATGCTAAGTGCTAATGGTCTGTTTTACAAGCTCCACGTGTTGTATCTTGACCTCTGCGGTCGGGCTTGGGGGGGTCACAGAGAGTAATGACAGTAATGCTGCAGGTGTAGTTACATCAGCCTGCTACTATCTGTGCACTGTAAATCATCACACTACCTTTATTCTGAATAGGTAGTCAAATATCTATTATCCTAAAAAAAAGTACTCCAGTGATTTAATAATTCACTTCCATTAAGTCAGGAAACACGAGGGAGAGTCATTTTAAAAAAACTTCAAAATCAAACCTGCAGAAATGTCATGACTTTTTGTCCCAACAGTGAATGAGTGGATATACTCTCCCTCTGCAATCTATCAGACAGATATACTCATGATGTACTGATGCTTGGATTGTTCTTCTTCACTTTGGACAAAAGCCAAATAAATGCATGTGAATTGAATGAAAGAATGAATAATTACAATTGTCGGGTCATCCCTCATGGGAATATAAGACATCTTTACCAAACAATGATATTTATGGTGCAACAGGAAACTGATTACAGCTTTGTTACAGATCCGTCCAGTTGGTTAAGTTAAAAGCATAGACTCTATATAAAGATGGAACACAGCTCCCCTTAAGTGAAGCCAAAGCATCTTAATTGCCCCCTAGTGGCTGGCTGCAATATAGATCACAAACCCTGCCTCCCCCTTGTTGGTGGATGGGACACTTGATCAAAGATGATTGTTGTCATGTTAAGGAGTTCTTATCACACTGATGTATGTTTCTGGTAAGTTTGAGTTTCATTAGTTATTTGATGCAAGTATCACCAGGATATCACGGATTGTGAGACATTTATATCCATCACCTCACTGATCCGTTATGCTACTGAACAAAATATCAAAACGTTCTAACACAAATTACATTTTAATATAAAGAGTCATTTAGTATTCCTTCTGGAACTCGCAGTGGACAAATCCAATTTTATTCTCCCAAAGTAGCATCCTGACCCATTTCTACATGAAGAAACAGGATATCAGATCTTACCTGGGCACGGATGGAAACAGCTTTTCTTAAATCATATCACCAAACGTTGTAATATCTAACCTTGTGAAACACCTTCTTACTGAGAGATATAGTATCATACTCTACAGCTAGTTAGGTCCAAGCTCAGGGATCCTACACTTCCCACAATGCAACTTGATAGTGTCTTTCTTTACACCTGAAAGATCCTTAATATACCTGCCTCGCAGACTGTGTAAAGCTCACTGTGATTAATAAATTGACCTTGGCCTGTAAAGTTAGTGGAGTGCTTCTTTAAACTGCCCACAAATATAAAACAGAATATTAATCTTCAGATTTACCCTCGTTACACTTTGGAGTTGAACGTGTGCGGCTCCCTGATCTCTGTTCTTCTTGGACCGGTGTCAGATGGAGATGTACCGTCCTGCTCTCGTGCCCCGTCTTTGAGGAAGCTCTTAGCTGTGAGGCATGTGTGCTCCTGCGTCTGATCCCGTCATGAAATATGCCTAAGCTGCAGTCTGTTGACAGAGGAGAGCTCTGTTGTCGTCTGCTGGCATGGCTGGAACGTGAGCCGGCATCTATCTGAGGGCTGCCACCAATCTCAGATATTGTGATGAAGTAGGTGCCGCGGCCTATCCGTATCCACTTTTTTTATTTGACACTTTCATTGTCTCTGATATCGGATCTTTCCTCAGTGTTTCCTCTTCCTAGTTAAAGCTCAAGTCCATCTATCTTTGTCTTCCTGTAGGACAGATTCTTTCAGCCATCTGCAAACGCACAATTCAGTCAGAGGAAGCCAGAGAAGCACAATGGCCTTGTTATGACAAACTGTCGCTGACACTATTAACACTTTGAAAACTGCCTGCACACCATCGCTGTATTTGTCTGTCAGCGTCTTTCACTGTGAACACAGAACTAACAAACACAGATGCTCATATAACTCCTCAGGGACATGGATTGGTGGGATAGACAGAAGGATTTTGTATCTTATTTTATTTATCTAATTTTATATCTCCATATTGGACTCATTCCACCTGGTGTACTTTGACCCAGCAGATGGGAGGTGAGATAAACACTGGCTTATCTATCTCTCTTTGGGGAAACTCAGCTATCTCATTTCCACTTTCCCTTTGCTTAACTTCTCTCCAAGATGAAAACTCTCCGTCTGCAGCTGCACAATAAATTTTCCCTCCAGTCAAGCTCAAATTCCAATTTTTAAAATGAATCATTTTTATTATTATATTTCTTGATAAAAATTATGATAAGGTATGAGGTTACATAAGAGTGACCTAAGTCAGCTGGTCTCAGTTGGGGGGTTAGGGTGACTCAAGTGGATCAGAAAATAAATCTGAGCAGTTATACAGTACCTAAGAAACCAGGAAAGAAGGAAGACGTTCTCAAATCCTTGCCCTTTTCCCTTTTTCAGTGGAAAATTCCTCTTTGGAGTCAATGATATATTATATTTTCTAGTTGTATGTAGCCACTTGATGGCATTTACTCTTATTTTGCCTGATCTTCTTTGGTACAAACTACAATGTGGGTATTGTTTCTGCTTCTCATTTTCACATATTTTCATCAATGTTTATTTATGCTTTTATATATATATATATACACTAATTTGAGAAATCTGGGGTCTTGCATATCTCGAGAACTTTGCATCTCATTGGCTTCACACTTGGGATGTGTTTTATTTTGGGCCCAAGGAAGTGTAGTGTCAAATTTGGTGTAATTTAGACATGCGACACATTCAATATTAATAAACTTTGAATGAACACGTGACCAGTGCTCTGTATTAGTGGTGTCTGGGACTCATCAACATACAGGACGTTTTTGCTCACGGCAACACGCTGTTGTTGTGATGTGATAGAAGTGGGACAGGTAGGAAGGTAGTGTGATCATTTACAGTGCACAGAGAGTAGGAGGCTGATGTAACGACAACAGTGCGTTAACGAAAAGGGTAACGACAAGTGATTCTCCTGTTCGCGGTTCTGCGTACTTCTCTGAAGTTTGAAAAAACAGATGAACAGCTCTATGTGCAGCAGTGGTGATGCAGCTTCAGGGTTCTGTGGACTGGGACCAGCAATCGGTCTTTACTTGGGGCACCTCAGTTACTTCAGCTCACTGTTCCAGTTTCAGAAAGACCGCTTCAACCAGCATAACAACAGGACAAGCAATGAGCCCATCCCAGAAAGCTATCTCTAGAACAGGCACTGTAAATGGAACCATTTTTGGCATTTGGAATTCATTTTTCCAGATTTACCAATGAGCTCCACAAACCAAATTTCAGTCATTTCAGTTTTGTTGGTTATGGCATAAACCTCAGAGACAGATTTCTAACAACCTGGCAAAATTAAACCAAATCTGTCTGCATGGTTAGACACTGCCAGATTCTGGAAGTGAAAAAATATGTTTTTATCGTTTGGCTGCACCGTCCCCTTGAGTTTAAGCTGCATATAGTTGTTAGGGGGAAATTATGTTTGGCTTTGTCTTTGGAGTTGGTCTGAAAAGTCTGAATTTTTTTACTGTGCCAAAGTCTTTACTCCTCGGCTGCTTCTCTCCCTCATGCTTCATCTCCCTCCAGCCTCAGTCGGTGCTACACTGATGTCAGAGCCGCCTTGTCGTCAGACCTCAAAGGGAGATGGATGGACGACCTTACTTAGAGCTCAGCTAACTGCCTCCCGTTTCTCCTTAGCCAGAAGAGAAGCAGTTGCTGGAAGGAGAATCGATTTTCATCTCTCCTCTGGCTGATGGCAGTCAAATAGATATCAAGGGTGATTCTGCGGAGGGGAGAGGAATGGGGCCGAGAGGAGGGAGGAAGGCGAGGGCGGGAGGGAGAGGGGGTAAATCAGATCAAGGAGGAGAGCGCGGAGCAAAAAGAATGAGTAAGGGATTGAGAGATCATAGGAGGAAGGCAAACTTTGAGGATGGAAAGGGTGAAACGGTTCAGAGGATCAGAAACGTGGAGTCATGAGGGGGAATAAGAAAAGAAGTGGAGTGATGAGAGGAGAGGAGAGCACAGGAAAAAAGTAAGGGTTGCAGTGAGGAGAGGGAGGACGGGTGGCAGGAGGGTAATCACACAGGGAACTGAGGAAAGATGAGGGTGAGGGGCGGATGAAAGCTTCGAGTTGCCGGGAAGGGAGAGAAGCGGCGTCTTTCATGGGTGCTAGGCCGGGCCCGCTGTGATAAATGGACTGAGTGCCATCGGCGTCTCCCGTGTCACAGCACAGTCACCAGCCTCCTCTGTGGGCTGCTGGCCAGGCTGTAACTCTGCCAAGGTGATGTAAACCACCTGCCTCCTATCCTCATCATCCACTCTCTTCATATATCATCGAGCTGGTGCCCTTCTTCTATAACTTCACACTACTGTCTACACTCAGTTTTTTTTTTATTTATCGTAAAAATTGATTAAATGTTCATAATGTTCACACCATTAATAAAAATGTCTTTCTGCAGTGTCAAAGGAACATATGAAATAACTTTAATTATGAGAGGGTATTAGGAAGTGCAGCCAAGGGTATTCGCGTGTGGATTAATTTAGATACCTTCGCCAAATTAGGGAAGTTATATTTGTCCGATTGTTTGTATTTTTGTTAGCAAGATTACACAAAAACTACTGGATGTACTGTATTTCCATGAAACTTGGAGGAAGGATGTTGTGTTGATCAGGGAAGAACACAAATTTTGGTCTGAATACAGATCAGGGGGCGGATCCAGGAATTATTATTTTCACTTTCTTTAACATTGTTGGACAGGACGTTTTTTCTTTTACATTTTACTGATTTCCCAGGGAATAATTGATGGGTTTTGATGATAAAATTCCAGCAAATTCAGTTAACTGATGTCTAGGAGTGTGTGAGATGTAGTGCAGCTTGGGCCTTGTTAAAGGTATTCTCTGTTCTAGACTGCTGTTCTGGTTCTCTTTGCATTTATTAGAAAACAAAGATCACCTTCCCACACGCACGCACGCACACACACACACACACACTAAACACTATTATATGGACACAGGCCGTTCTTCTAAACCTGCTCTGATCAAAGCAGAGTCTGGAAGCACGACGTCTAATTGAGACGATGTGGTGTGGGAGGGGAACTTGGATGAAAGAGATGAGGTCATAGGAATATCTGGGTTCAATTTTGTGTGTGTACGTGTTTGTGTGTTTGCCTATTAGCCTATATGGGCTCTACTTCCTCTCAGGTGCTCATCAGAATAACTTTGTTGTCGTTGTTTCCCAGTAATTGTGTGAGTCCAAACAAGCGCACTTGCACTGAGGGGGGTTGCAGTGACTCAACTGTTATGTTCTAAGGTCGTTTTCCCACCTGCTCAGACCACATTTCATTGTAAAAATGTTAAACACTTCAGTTCGCAGATGTGCAAACACAGACCTCACTGGAGCGAATCGAAAAACAAGGAACTCTCTTCATCTGAGCAAACACGTGCAGCACAGTGTGTTAGTTCCACCTGCAGTTCTAAAAGTTTGAGGGATGCAGTGAAATACCCAAAGTGACGTGACGTTCATCGACTAATGGCACTCAGTTGAGAGCAAACGTCCGCCAAGGCCCCAACTGTCCCTTTAATTCAATCAAGCTGCACCAAATTTCACACAATCATGATATCGATCCCATAAATGTGCCTGATTCTTTTCATCAAAGAGGATCCGCACCAAAATTCGATGTGCTCTTCCCTGACCCATACCACCTCCTTCACAATGGGTGAACAAACGCTGAGTGTGGATTTTCTCCGCACCGTGGTTCTCCTTTCATAACCGCTTACGGCTTCTCCTTCACACGGTTCCTTGACCATCTGACGTGTTCCATGGAATAGTGGTTAGGAAAGGAGACTATTTGGACTTTTCAAAAGCACCCCCTGTTTTGCGGAAATCCATTCAGTTGTTTTTTTGGGTAATCCTGCTTGCAGATAAACAGGGGTGAAGATAGAAATAGGAAATATATATAATGACACAATCATTATATATATTTCCAGACATTTGGCTCAATGACCTTTTTCCCCTTCAGCTAATCTTGTGAACAGAGTAAACACACTGTGAAGCCAGCATACACACTGAGATATCAAAGATGCAGACGGAATACTGGTGCAACACTTTCTCTTTCATGTGTATGTTTTTTCATAAAATTTGGACATTGCAGTTGCATGAGCAACATCTGGCTTTCTTCAAGAGAGCGGCTGATAATAAGAGAAAAACACCAGGGAGATTGTCTGCCCTTTGAAACATGTTTGGCCGCTGTGGGGACGTGGTTTTGGATTCTGCACCAGGACATTTCTTGGCCCATTTGGGAAACTGTCAGATTTGACGTGACGGTAAATTAGTGACGTCTGCCCCGACTCCACCTGCTAGCATTTTATTCCTCCTAATAATTATTCTCATTACTCATACTCATTACATCTCTTTTTCTTAGTTTGTACAGTGCTGTGCCTTTGGTCTCTGTTATTGCAAAAAATTAGTTGGTGACATCCCTGTTTATACCCAGAGTTTGAACCAGCAGTCTAGCTCACGGGAAAACAGAGTCATTACTGTGTGTGTGTGTGTGTGTGTGTGTGAGTGTGAGTGTGTGTGTGAGCAGTTGTGTGCCCTCTACATTAGCAGGCTCTTCACAGTGGACGACTCAGTCAGTGTGACAAAGTGCAGCTGGATCTGTGCTGGATTTAGTTTTAATGATGTTTGAGCAGAACAAACTCAGCTGACAGAAATCACCTAACTAACTCTGAATGGCTCTGGTTTCTGTGTTTGTGTGTGTGTGTGTGTGTGTGTGTGTGTGTGTGTGTGTGTGTGTGTGTGTGTGTGTGTGTGTGTGTGTGTGTGTGTGTGTGTGTGTGTGTGTGTGTGTGCGTGTGTGCGTCTAAGTATTACTCATGCTGTGGGGACATAAATCTGTTTACAAAGTCACATTACTTGCCTTATGGGGACAAACAGCAAGTTCCCATTAGTTGGATCATTACATTTTTAAGTGAAGACATTTTAGGATAAGTTTAAGTTAAGGTTAGGGTAGGGTTTGGGTTAGGAAAGTAGTTACTATGGTTCAGGTTGTAGAAAGTCTCCAGGAAATCAATGTAAGTCAAAGTAATGCCCTCTGCAATCATGTAGTGTGTGTGTGTGTGTGTGTGTGTGTGTGTGTGTAGGTGTGTGTGTGTGTGTGTGTGTGTGTGTAGGTGTGTAGGTGTGTGTGTGTGTGTGTGTGTGTGTGTGTGTGTTGATAGGTTACTGTTTCTGTAAACAGCGTAATGAGTCCGATTTGGTTCAGGCGTCCACACGTGGTATAGGATGTCGGATCCACTTTCGGCAGGTTATCACGAAGTGTCGATTGGCTGCATGGCTTCACTTTTTCCAGGTCGTGACCCTCGCTGACAGGGGATCGGTTACAGCGTAAGCGTAGTCTAAACACTCTGTCAACGCTCAGCCCTCTCTCTTTTAATTTACTATGAGGGTCTCTAAATTCCAGAGAGAAATAGATTTATTTAGCTGCGACCCTGGTGCAGCCTCAAAAATGTCAAGTGCCTGAATCCGCCTGCAGCAACGTGCTAAACACTCTATTCACACTTTATTTTGCTGTTTGAGGCATTTTTACAGAAATTACTAAAATTGTGTTTGCACAGAAACTCATCAGCTAAAGTCAACGCTGTTAAACCAGCCATTAAACAGGAGTAGGCAGCGATGTGTGTGTGTGTGTGTGTGTGTGTGTGTGTGTGTGTGTGTGTGTGTGTGTGTGTGTGTGTGTGTGTGTGTGTGTGTGTGTGTGTGTGTGTGTGTGTGTGTGTGTGTGTGCGGTGTGGCTGCAGAAACATCCTGCTTCATCACATTCCTCTGTTGTTCCAACTCATCCCTTTCCCTCAGATCTGTTTCTCCCCTCTGTTGATAAAAGCAGAGTTTGCCTCTCAGTGAATGCATCCAAACCCCTCACTGACACACACAAGTGTTCACACTCGCACAAACCCGCTCGCCACCCGTTTCTTTTTCTTTTTTTTGCTGCGAACTCACTCAGGCATAATGACATGGCTTGTGTTTGCCACAGTGTAGCTACAGATGGAACCAATTATGGTGCTGTGAAAATATTTCGTGAAGTGAGGCACTGTTTTGACTGGTGCGACGGCGGGATGCAATCACTCAGAGGGCCACAGAAACATCAATGAGGCGAAGGCAAATTGGAGATTCCTTCTTGTGGTTGTCACTGGAGCGGATGATGGCCACCGCACGGCCAGGACGGTCTCGGCCTCTCGTTGTGACGGTCGTAATGTTGCCAGGAGCTTTGTGCAGGAGGGAAAATCTGTTGCCGAATTCACAGCCGCGGTCTGATCTAATTCCTGTCTAATTGCTGCGGTTTGGAGAGAGGCCTGAGTCGAGGAGCCCACAATAGCAGACACATTTCTTCTTATTTACATGGCAGCTAGTTACAGCGCTGGGTTTTAAGTCAGCTCGTGATAAATGCGTTGCCCTGTAGCGTGAACCCCAACAGAGAGACAGAGAGAGCGCAGGAAATGAGAATGAAAGCAAGGGCAGTTCATTTTTCTTCCTGTTTGATGCAGTCTCCTCTTTCAGACACAGAGAGGGCTCCATAACCTTGACGCCCCGGTCGTCCTGCCACCTCTCCTAACTCCCTCCGCTGTCACTCCTGCAAGTCACACACACATACCAAGGGTGCAGCGAGAGACGGAAAGAGGGAGGGAGTCGGAGAAAAGACGAGTAGAGATAGAGGAAGTGCGGTGTGGAGCTGAGCATCCCCCAGACATCGGGCTGTGCTGTAACTCACACATCTCTGCCACCCAGAGGAGTTTCTGAGAGGCTTGGAAAACAGAGTTGATCCCCTCAGTGAATACCGAGGCTCAGCTGATTAAATATGAGGACCTATGGTGCTTTATAGCAACTGACATGAATGAGTGTGTGTGAGAGTGTGTACTTGGGTAGAGGAAAAAGAGAGGTAAAATACTGTATGCGTGTGTGTGTGTGTGCAGTTTTTTAGAGTAAGGGGATGGGGAATTTTTTCTTTAGCCGGCTCTAAGAAGATAAGAATAGCAGCCTGTGCCTCTGGAAACCTTGTCGAGGTGCGAGGACTCCTGAAGGGCTTCAGGTCTTTCATCTGACTTCATCCTGCGAGTCCTCCCTCTGCTCCTCACATCTCCTTCCCCACAGCGGGGGCCTCAGAGAGAGCCTTAAAAAACACAGAGAGCCCGCTGCTGACCCCTCAGACATCCACAGGTTCCACTGATGCGCACGTGGTTGTGTGTCTGTACTGAGTTGCCATGTAGGACTGTGGGACTGTGGGTGACCAGGGTTGTACGCATACAGTAACTTTTAGTATTTGTATTTTACCAAAAAGTACACAAAAATTTGAGAAGTGAATCAGTGAAAACCAAGATACCCCCAGATTTAGCTCGCCACACGAGTGAACGAGGCCCAGTAACAACCTTGAGAGCTCAGAAAAAGCTTCAGGTTAGAAAAAAAGAAGAGAGGGTGAATGCAAATGAGCTGCTCATTATTTGTCTGTATTTTTCATTCCTCTTATTGGTTAAAAGTCTGCGGTTTTCTTCCTGGTTTCTTCTGAGAAATGTCTCGTGTTTTGATGAACCAATCAGGATTTTACAACATTAGAATCAAACTGTCAAAAGGGTGTTTGCTAATGTTACTGTTACTCAAATATGATGAAACCACACCCTCAACTTTTTAAACTGATAAACTCAAATATGGTCATATATACAACTAATGTTTAAACAATATTGATATTGCCGAGCAAGGGGGTGTCCTGAGCAGAAAATGAAGTCATAGAGCTTCTCTGTTCTTTGTTTTGGTATCCGGTTTTTGTTTACTTTCACCCATTTTCCGCACTGCGACGTCTTTCAGAGCAAAGAAAATGTTTTTCATTATGTCCTAAGATCCCATTTAAACATTCTTTGAGTAACGATCTGATCTTGTGTCAGACATATTAAAAAATACATCATATATATTGACATTCTCACTGCACAAGTGCTGGAGGCCTCACATCGCACCTGTGTAAAATTAATCCAGGATCCCGAGTGACTTCCAAACGGGTTATGTCTCAAAAATCATCTCACATACGAGTGTTGAACTTATTTTTTAGGTTAGAAACTTTCCTCCGTCAGCAGGTGAATGTAAAAACCAGCAGCACACACTCTGCATCATTCTGCTCAGTATTGGTCAGAAATCCAAATCAACAAACAAGAAAGAAAAGGTCTACTTTTATATAAATGATTTGAAAACACAATCAGGTTTTATTATTCAATGTTAGTGCCAGAGGCCACAAGCTCGACAGTTTGGAACCACTCCACCCATCAGCTGTCACAAAGACCAATCACACGTTCAAAGGATTTCTGATGAACACCAAACTGTATGAAATTAACTCCAGTGCAATTGTTGAAATTAGAATACTGTAAGTTTTTGTCAAAGACTAACACTGAGTCAAAATCAGGTGACTACTTTTTCAGAATATTGTCACAGTTTATGTTTTTGTGATCAAGTGATCCAATGATATGACAAAACCCTGACAGGGCCTGCTTTGCATAATGAGTTCTGTTACTTTTGATGAACCTATTTTGTTGCTTTGTGTTTGTACTGACGCATGTTTTAAGTTAAGTTAAATTTAGAAAGATGGACTTGTATCAAAAACATGAGCGTTGGCAAGACGGTATCTTGTTTATGTGTCTGCTGTCTGTGTGTGATAGGATGAATGTGTTGGATTATGTGATCCAGATGCTAGCCTCAAACAGAAGGTGTGTGTTCCTGTACGTATACTGTACCTTTGTGAGGACCATTTTAAGCATAGACCCTACAGAGTGGTGCCAGTGAGTGGTGCAGGCATTACATGCATTACAAATGTTAGGGTGAAGACATCCTTTGAGTTTAGCTTAAGATTTAACTTAAGGCTTAGGTCTGGTTTAGGATAAAGTTAGGTTAAGGTTAAGGTTTAGGAGTAGGGTTGGGTTAAGGTTAGCTCTAAGTTAACTCGTAACTCTAACTCTCTTCGTGTGTGTGAGAGAGAGAGAGAGAGAGAGAGAGAGAGAGAGATGGATGGATCAGACTATTAAAGGAACCCAGGGTTACATCACATAAACTGAAGCCACCGGCCAGACACTGGCATTTAAGGAATTTCGCTGACCTTTCACAAACACACACACACACACACACACACACACACACACACACACACACACACACACAACACCACACACACACACACACACACACACACACACACACACACACAAGGCATGATGAAGAGTAAGGGCCTGCGGCGAGTGTGTGTCCAGTGCTGAATAATAGTAAACCAGTGAAATGCAGGCAGACGCTGTGTAATGACTCAACAGAGAGTCCTGCAGCGTGACTTCCAGAGAACTGTAACTACCCTCCTCACGCACCACTGGGGCTTGTTTCTGTGTCCATCACCCAGGCAGAAATCGACCATGGTCAGTTCCCATAACTCCCTGCATCAAACAACACTTTTCCTCCTCTCCGCAACACATCAATAACACTACACCACTTTTTTCACATTCCCTCTCTCTTTCTTTTTTCACTCAATCACACTCTCTCTCCATCTCATTCTCTCTCACTTCATTTATTTGTCTCTTCCCTCTGACGCGTCCTCCCTGCTCTTTCTGTCATTGTCACTTCTCCCCTCAGCCACTTCCTATCTCTATCAAATCTTGAGTTTGTTGCCCGCGCCTCTGTATCGATCACCATAAACTCCCCCTCGGTTCAGGTCAGCCGACTGGTGCTGTGATTCTGAGCGATCGCTCTCGTTGCTCGGGATGTGTCCTGATGGCACGGTCCACCTGCGTGTCACAGCAGAGACATTTCATTACTCGCGGCCTGTAAATTAACCAAACAGGCGGGCGGCTGAGCGAATGGGGCGATGGCAAATTCAATCAGCCGCCAGATGGCGTGCAGCATGAGGCCTAATGGTTTAATCATTCTGTTAAACCTTTGGAAATTTGTATGGAGGCCAGCACTTCAGCGCTGGGGGTGTTAACATAAAAACAAATTGGCATGTGTTTTCAGCTGGTGGGTGTATTGTATAACACCGTACATGGTTCTGATGTGATGTATGGTTGTAGCATGTGAGAGAGATTAAGTTGAAATTGCCTGCTTCATGATTTGGGAATGAGAGACCTGAACCCTCTGGGCAGATCGTTAACGCTATGCGGACCTGTGCTCCAATTTATTGCCTGTGTCATGTTTGTGAATATTTATTATTGCTCCCCATGTTCTGCTTTTGCTTTGCACCTGAAATGAGAATATCAATTACCTAATGAAAACACCAGCCCACACTGCGTCCCCTCATAGAATATAGAGGAAAAGCATAAAAACTGCACCCTACTGAGAAAGCGTTTTTCTCCACACATGCACACAGCTCTCTCTGGAACACAATTTATTTCTTCGCAGTTTTCACCACCGCCCAGTTGCTTTGTTTTGACTGGACGCTGCTGGAACTGCAAACAGTCTCCCCCGCGATAAGCCGCCTTTTGCTGCAGATTGACCAGATCGGGAAAACAAGATGTCCTGATATAACTGAATCCACAGATTTAATGAGGAACATTCCTCACAGCAACACATGTGCAAAGGTTGTGAAGATAGAAAAAACATTTATGGGAAACAAAGGAGAAGAAAAAAAACATCCTGTAGCTTTTGATTACATGGCAACAGCAGGGAGTCAGGCCCCTCTGCTGATTTTAACACATAGCTCTCCCCCAAGCAACTCCAGCCTTACCTCATTTACCCCAAGCAGAGACGTTTCTGTGAGCACAAGATGGAAAGGAAGCCAAAATGAGGAAAGTGGACATGAGTTAAAGTCAAACTACACAGGGCAACTAGAGGGAGAGAGCGAGAGGTGGAGGAGAGGGATGTATATGCTGCATAAGAGTCGTGCAGGTATGTGATTATTCATCAATCATTACAAAACTTGACTGCAGCCAGCCGAAGGCCTGATCTGCCCTCACTAATAGACCTGCAGCCCGAGACCTGAATCTATTAACTGCAGGGTTTTTTGGAAGAGATTTTTATGGAATTTTAATTGCAAACACATGGCTGCTGCGCATGAATGTTTTAACATATTGATCATTCGGGTTGCAAGAGAGACATGTCTGACTGTCCCTCAGGAGCCAAGAAAGAGGGGGAGTATTTTTCTGAAAATATATATTTATCTTTATTTTACTTTGGAGTCTTGCAAAGCTTTGCAGCAGCTTCCCTCAGCCATACTCTGGAAACGCTGTCAGGGAGGGACCGTAAACGCTTTTACAATCAGCCCCAAAAGTAAACACGGTTTTACGAGCAGACTAGTTTCAGTCCAAGTATGGAGTTCTGCAGCATTTGTGCCTCTTTCTTTCTTTTTTTTTACGCTTTAATTCATTCCCGGTGATCATGCTGGTGTGAGCTTCACAGTTCGCTACGACGTTTGGTGTATACTGTGTGTGTGAAAGAAAGAGAGAGATGCAGTAGAAGAAAAAGTGGGTGAGATTCAGGCTATAGTGTATGTGTTGAAAGAAAAGTAATAGGAATGATAAAAAGAAAAAATGAGTCAGACAGCAGGAAGGAGAAGGATATCTAAAAACAAGAAACAAAATACTGCCTGCAGTCTTTCAACAGAGGCAAAGGAGAAAAGGATAATGAGCAAAATCACTGAGCCATGGGTGCAGCAAGTGTGTGTAGCCTCCTATTAACACACTCACATTCATACGTCTATAAACACTCATTCACACCGCGGCGCACATGCTTCGCCACGTGCGTCCTTGCCATCACTGCTTGCATAAACACATTAACATGCAGGGAAATGGTGGATTTCGGAAGATGAAAGCCGCTCAGATCAGCGGCGTTACGCTGACACAGTCGTAACCTATCAAGCTCAGAAGTGTGCACTCGTGGCATCGACAGGTCCGCCGGGATGATGTGAAGTCTCTTTGTTCTGTTTTGATGTGCCGTGTTTCTAATAATTCCAGCCCTTAAACTGCATAAAAGTTGCCCCCGCCTGGCTTTTGATTAACGAACTTATCGAACTGTGGGCAGCCTCAAATAGCTCCCAAATTAATTCATTAACATCTAAAAATATGAACACCTACAGACAGTAATTAAAGGAGGTGTAGGAGGCAAGCAGGTGAAACATGCTTCTTGAGGCCATTTGGATGGCCTGGTGATAGTTCTTTTTAATAACCAGAATGGCGCTCAGTGGAGCGTGTACCTCCGCCACGGTCGAACGATCCTCACTGTCTAGTTCTTATAAAAGTAATATATAAGAAAAAAATAAGTGGTCTGATTCGTCGGAAAGCGTAGTTGGTTGTTTTTTGCATAAATGGAGCGACACCTGCGAGCTAGGTCAGGCAGCCAACTCGAGCTGTGCTGCTCCAATCATGTGACCTGCACCACGTGACATACCTCACTCTCCACAATCCTCTATAATACACACCCATCTATCAGGTGGTCTATTTAAGCAGAGAAAATTTCCCATCACTCCCTTTGCTTGCCACGCTGCTGCGTCAGTATTGCTGCCGGTTGCTTCAGCCCCTCCAGCACCCCAGCATCCACCTGTAGGCTCCGACGGGGGGGTTACAAGTATTTCCTCATCACTCCTATCATATCTGTGTAATCATATCGGTGGGAGTGATAAAGTTGGAGCCTAGACGCCAAACACTAACATGTTCTACTGTTGCAATAAACGTTTAAACGTGAGTCGTCTGACTCACGTTTAAACGTTTAGATGAAATTATAACCTCCTTGGCGGAGGTACCTAGAAGTACAGCGCATACTTCGCACATGCACACCCTAAAAAATATCTGTCCCCTAAATACCTCTGATATTTCATCATGACCCATAGATTATTCCCTGGGAAATGGTGAAAAATGATCACATTGTTAAAGAAAGTTGGGAAAAAAATCCGGAATGTGCCTTGTTGTCTTGACCCACTCCAAAGTTTAATGGAGCGACACTCTCAATCTTGTTCAGGCCGTGACCTCGAGCTGCATTGGTCCAATCATGTGACACTCTCAATGCCTCACTCTCCACAATCCTCTATCATATACACCCTCCAATGGAGGCGGAGTATTTAAGCTGCAAAGATTCTCATTTCCATGATCTTATTTACGTAGTTTTGTTCATCAAAAATATGTTGAATATGTTTTTTTTCCTATTTCCTAACTTTCAAAATCCATTGACCCCTGAAATTTATCTCACAGCCACTTAATGGGTCCAGACCCCCCAGGTTGGGAGCCATTGGTCTAGATACTCAGATTTAACTTGTTCACTCGTGTGATGCTGGACTGTTCCCAGTTTTCAGCCGTGACTGTGAGGAGAACAGAAGTATCATGCGCCACAGAAACGATGGCTGAACCTTGGGAAATTAGACCCACCCTGTAATAAACAGTGATTATCTCTTGGATGCATGTGTCTAATCAAGATCATTATCACTGGTGGTGGGTTGAGAAATGATCTTCTCCCCCTTCATCTGACTGTCTCTTTATCTCACGCACACACACTTGTTCGCGGCGCTGTTGTCAAAAGTGCTGCCAAAGCGCGCGCATGGGCCGAGCAGATATATGCCGTCGCGTGCCAGCGTTCTGATCAAGGGAAATGTTTAACAACTGGCGTGGAGCTTGCAGGGCTTTTCATTAATTTCCCCCTACTCACCGGCAGAATGGAAGGAGGAAGGGGGGGGTCAGAGATGAGGGTGGAAGACATGAGAGAAAACTTCGAGGCAGCCACGAAAAAATCCCTCCGATCAGTAATGACCACAGATGTAGCGTTGGCACAGTCACGGAAACATTCGCTTGTAGCTTTATTATCACATTTGAATGTGCAAGAACTTGGGTTGATTCTAAAGTGTGTGACTAAAAAAAAAGTTTCTTCGCTTCGCTTATGAATTTTTAAGCTATTACTCCCATCATGCCGCCACCCCCGGTGATCAAAGAAGTGGTGGGTAAGAGAGGGAGAGATACGGGGAGAGGATTAACGGCTCACAGGAGGATTGGAGGGAGGGATGGAGTTAGAGGATGAGGAGCAGATGACTGTGGAAGAGAGACAAAGGAAATCAAAGAAAAATTGAAACGGTGCATGAGCTCCTTTGTGCTTTGAATTTGACAGTTGACTGGTGCAAACGTATATATACACAAATATCCTCTCACTGACACAGCCGTTCCATCGTGTGTGGTACAAACTAGGTCTCTGTTCCCCTTCATATCCTTTTGTCCCTCCTCTTCAGCGCTTTAATCCACCCTTTTCTACTCCTCATCTTCTCACCTCTGTTGGTTCAGCTCTCCTCTTGTTTCACATCATCCCTCCAACATACATAAAATAATTCCGTCTCCTCTTCCTCTCCCTCCTCCTACTCCTTTCCTCTTCTCTTCCTCCTCTTCGTCGCCTTTACTCTTCATCTCCCTCTCCTCTCCTGTTTTCTTCTTTCTTCTCCTCTCCTCTTCTTCTCCTCCTCCTCCTGTCCTCTCCTCTTCCTCTTCATCTCTTCATCCTTTCCTCTCCTTCTCCTTTTCCTCTTCCTATTTTCTCCTTCTCTCTTTCTTCCTCTTCCATACCTCACCCTCTTCCTCCTCCTCTCATTTCCTCTTACTCTTTTCTCTCCTCTTTCTTTCCTCTCCTCTTCAATTTATTTTCACTCTTCCTCCTATTTCGTCTCATCTTCCTCTTCTTCTCCTCCTCATTTCCTCTCTTCTTCCTCTCATTGTCCTTTCCTCTCTCCCTCTTCCTCTCCGTCTGCTCTTCTTCCTCTCCTTCTTCCTCCTCCTCTTCCTCTCATTGTACTTCCCTCTCTCCCTCTCCCTCTCCCTCTTCCTCTTCCTCTACTCTTCTTCCTCTCTCCTTCTCTCCTTCTTCCTCTCCCTCTCCTCTCATTGTTACGCTTTAATTGGAGCTGGAAGCCTCGAGACAAGCAGCTCAATGTGCGTCAGGCTGACAGGCAGAGCCGTTGGCTTCTATTAAGCTTTAATAAGTGAGCAGGATTGGAAGAGGGAGAGAAGGAGCTGAAGGGAGGAGAAAGTGTGCAAGCTACTGTCACCTCTCTGTGGGATGCAGAGGAGCCCGTCTGCTGTCACACAAACGCATAAACACACACACACACACACTACCAAAATCATCCAGCATCTCATTTTCAGCTGCTTCTTCAGTTTATTGCCAGAGGCTGAAAAATTATTTTGTGAATCTAAAAAAGAGTTTTATGTGCGAGATAACAGAAACTGACAAAATAATTTCAATATCTGAGCGTCCATGTCAAAGAGAGAGAGCTGAGGAAGTGTGTTTTACAGAAATGCACACACAGCCGAACACTACTAACACACACACACACATGTCAATGCCTCTCCTCCGGCATGAAGATGACAGCAGTATTATTTCACCGTGCCGAATTTAATCTGAAGTGCCACACAGCGACCCTGGACCACAGCTGAGGTATAGATGTGAGATGGAATATCTACAACCTCTGCAGCTGGGTGCTGCGAGAACAATTCCATCTGTGATGTGTGTGAGAGAAAGTTGTGGTTTTCCCCCCCCCCATCATGTTGCCTTCTTGTTATGAATTTTTATGCGGTTGCGGCGCTTCGTTTTTGTTTACAAAGTCATCAAGGCTGTGGTTTACTGAAAAAAAATAAACATCCAGCCATGAATCAATTCATTTCCTGACTCCTTCAGTGTGTGTGTGTGTGTGTGTGTGTAAACTACAAATGAACATGCTGGAAATGTAACCTCCAAATGCCTTTCTTTGCGTCGCAAATGCTGCCCCCACCCAAAAAATGCCCCTATTACCGACGAGAGGAGCAATAATGAAATTGAAGCTGGCAGTCGCTCCAAACTGAATATTGGCCTGAAACATGGAAATAAATACAGCAGGAGTGTTTAGGCAGCGGCATGTTTAGGCTGCTGCAACAAAGATGCCAACAATGTGTTCAAGGAGAAAAAGAACTTCCAGTGAGCGAGTGCCAAAGTCTATATAAACACAGAGGAACATGGCTGCTTACATTAATACACAAAGACTAAAAGGACGTCTGCGCTGGTTAGCGTGTGTGTAACCATAAGCTGGTTGTGCGACATTGGAGGAATGAAGTGAGGAGGATATATTACGTTGTGAGATCCAAATTATGAGCTGCCATCTGTGTGCCGAGCAAATTTTGAGATACCGAGCAATCAAGTTTTTACATCGTGTTGGGTGAAAACCAACCTCCTGAATAAATATTAATATTCTGTTAAATAAATACTTTGAAATGCAAAGCTAAAGCCTAATGCAAAGACCAACCTCAGGATTATTTTTAACGATAAATCATTCTGAACCATCCAATTTTAGCCCAAAATATTAGATGGAAATATATTATCCTAGGATTAATATTCATGAGGAGTAATACACTAATTGGAAGAAGAGCAAAGACAAATTTAAAAGGAAACCTATTTACATCAAACGAATGGGGAAAAAAACACATTTCAATTTAATATTATATCCGATCCTGTTGATAAAATGGGATCTCTGTTTATTCAGAGGGGTTTATCTGAGGATGAACTGAACTGAACTGTGCATGTCACATCATTAACAGTCTGTAACTAAGCCTGTGTCCACATGTATCATTGAGTTTATTGGATTGGTGAGAAAGGACTAATTAATGCTGAAAAGGACATTGATTGACCAACAAGCCCAGTTGATTAACGCCAGGTTTCAGTCAATGGAAACTGCAAACTGGCCGAGAGGGAGGACTTGCATCGATTGTGTCAAGGATCCATTTTTTTGAGTTATAAGAAGAAATTGTAAGTGGCAAAGGATTGATGAATAGTTTCACCTAATTTTGGTCATTTGCTTCCTGGACACTTTAGAGTGCAGTGACACTTCAAGGCCACAGCGCAGATTTCCTGGCTGTGAAGCAGCTGTTTGAATAAAGAAAAGACAATTTGTGAGGTTTTACCTGAGGCTGTGTTTTTCTATCGGTGATATTTGTAGCCATGCTAGCAACACGTCTTCAGTGATGGGGATGCTAGTCCACCACCAGCTGACTGACTTTGATGATCCCTGCCTTTCTTTTTAGTTGAACTGGCACTAAAAAGTAAATGGGTTGCCATAAAACTTTGTAAAGCAACATGACAGGTACCTGAGGATTTTGTTCACTTGACGAATACCTTGACTTTTCATCCAGGGTTAGGGTTATAGCTTTCTATCCTGTCTATGTGTACATGTGATTGACACAACGTGAGGTCATATTTATTTTTAAAAGTGGAACAGTTTTGGAAAATAAATAAAGACTTGGTGTGCAAAGTCCTTCAGGTTAGTCGGGAGGGTTAAACCTGCCGTAAGGTCAACATTTGTCCAGTACTGTGATCCCCTTATCTTTTTCCTGCTCTTTTATATATATACATATATATATTATACAACTTAATGTGCTTTTTTATATTGATACACAATTTTTTTGTAAAGCACAGGTAACAGCTTCAACTGAAAGAAAATTACTTTTTCTTTAGTAGCTGTGTCATTGTACTTACTTTAAACCAGATTCAATGAATAGATTGGTCTGTGGTTAAGAGTTGTGAACTGCCCTTTTAATGTGCACGCGAGCACCTCCGGCTGAGCACTGCAGTTCAGCTCTCTCCCACAGGGTTTAAGCTGCCATTCCACAGCTTAATGTCAACGTGTAGACTGAACCATTATTATACAAAGCCACAGGCCACATTAATTAACCACCAGGCTGTCTAATACAAGAGCGCCCGCACCACAACCGACTCCATTTGTCCCCATTAAAAATGAATTTGTCAGACAATAAAGTATGTTTGTTTAAAAAAGTGTTCTCAGTACTTTAATGTTCACTCTATTTCTTCTTCCTGCCTCTTTTTCTGCTCTGTGTGTAAATGACTGAGTGGGTCCCAATGTCTTTTAATGACCTCCATTCATTTTCTGCGAGAAAGGATTTATTTTGCTGTCCTTGTGGAGACAGTCCTCCCTCCCTTTCGCTATTGGTGTTGTAAGTTAACAGCCATTACTGTTTGTCTAAGGCCCCAAATGTTCGAATTTGCTTCAGGCAACTTCTTCTCTGTAAAACCTCGTTCTTTCATCTGCTTTTCTCCAATCTGCCTCCCCTGGCACATTTTCATTGTGTTGGTTGGTGTTGGTCCCAGGAGCTCACGCAGCAAAGAACAACGTCTCTGCTGGCATTTTCCTAATTGATCCATGGCAGCTGTGGTTTGGTTGTGTTCATATCCTCAATAATTCATAAAACAGTTATCTCCAAGAGACTACATCACATGTTCTTAATGAAACACAGAAATTCACGGTCTTGTAAGGTGACTTATGTTCATCATTACGTTCATTTGTGGAGACTTCGGCATATAGATGCAACAAGGAAGAAATACTGGCATAGTTATCGGAGCAAAAAGCAACACGTCTACCACATATTGATTGGAAGTATAATAGATTTTCATGGTTTGAAAACGTTTACGTTATTAGTCTGTGTTACTGCCAGACATGGAATCTAACCCTATAAAGCTAATGTTGTGAAACATGCTAAGGTTGAAACCTATTCTCAATCAGGAAGGCAGTTATTACAGAGATTAAAATCACAATCCACTTTATTTAATGAAGGCAATTAGGCCAAAGATACCTTGGCTGGAGAACACACAACCATTCCCACCCACAGAGTGGAGAGAGAAAATAGGCCACTCTTTCCATTTGTTAACCCACATGTTTAATACAGGAAATACTGACGCTGCCTCGATGTTTCCACCAGCTGACCAATAATGGGTTTTATTTGTGGTTTCTCTCTTTGCAGGGATGCTGCTCCAGGAGAGTTTCATCGAGGAGCCTGACGGCCTGGTGTCTGTGAACCTGCTGGTGGTGTCTGCAGTTTCAGCCTTTGCAACAGGAGCCGTCCTCTCTGGCCTCACCGTCTGCTGGATAATGAGTCATCGCCACCGCCACTCCCGCAGCTCTGGAGCTAACGGCGCCCGCCGCAAAAGTGACAAAGAGCAGAGCATGCTGGGACAGGGGCGCAGCGGCTCTGTAATGAGCGTAACGCGAACCAGCGGCGGAGAGAGGCGGCGGTCGCAGGCAGACAACCCCTTTGTCACGCCCAACGGCTGGCCTAAAGGAGAGATGGATCCGGGATTGTTGCCGACCCCGGAGCAGACTCCACTGCAGCAGAAACGGGGCATGCATCTTCCGGACACTGACTGGGACCAGAGCCAGACCTTCCTTACCGCTGTGGGGACGCCCTGCCCCAATAACTCTGTCATCTACCTGAGCTCCAAGTACCTGCACGGAGGTGGAGGGGGTGGAGGGATGGTTCGGATAGAGGACACAGGGGAAGTTGTGCTGCCCCTGCACACAGAGCGCCAGCGCTACCTGATCTTAGCCACCCAGAGAGGGGAACACGGTGGCAGCCGTCCCAGTGGCACCCTGAGGAACTCAGCAGGGGAATATATCTACCCCGCCACGCCACAGGACTCCCCCGACAGACGGAGGGTGGTTTCCGCTCCCACGCCCCACATGGACTATGGGGAGCCCCGTTGGAGTCACGAGGTGCTCAACTACAACAGCAACAATGGGGCGCCCTATCACGCTCAGCGCCAGGGCCTCATCAGGCCAGACATGCATGGGCCTCGAGGGCTGGGGGAACTGGCTGACTTCAGCCATCTTCTAGTGAAGAACATGGGAGAGCGTGCCCCTAGTGGCCAGTGAGGTGAAGTGTCAGAGCCCTGACACCAAACTCTCTCTGAACGCTCATTCCCTCCAACAGTAAACTGGAAGAAGTCAACCCCTCAGACTCACTGTCCCAGGTCCAACCTTTCCCTGTCTGTCCTCTCTCACTGTCATTCAATGTTCAATGACGTCATTCAGCCGACTGAAGAGAGAGACGGAGAGAACAGAAACAGAGAGAGTTGAAAAGAGGAGAACGCTCTCCCTCACGTCTCCGTTCGTCTGCTCTTAATCTGAGGCGCACCCCTCTACTCTGTTTGTGGAATGGCCAAGAGAGTGTGACTTTGACACCACAGGACAAACAGTGCGGCACAGAGAGGGGTGTAAAAGGAAGGGGAATCTTCTAAAAAAGACTGTTTGGAGATTTAAATAAGAAGACAATTTCGCTTGTAGCGCCAAATGTGAAAGATCTCCCTCCACCATTTTGTTCACTGTTTTGACGCCATGGATCTTCTTTGGGTGTGAAATTTTTGTTTCTGCCTCTTTTTTTTTCTGTGCCAGTGGGCATCCAGCAGAAAACAATGTGCTTTACTCTGGATTTCAAATGAGACAGACACTGTTGTAGCCGTGCCAGAAGGCAGTGACTCTCAATGAATCCTGCAGTGTGTGCGTCTGTGTGTGAATCTGACTGTGTGAATGTGTGCGGTCACGACAACCCCAACCAGTGTCCTGTCCAAACTGTGAAGAATAACTATATATTGAAGTTTCTGTAAACAATCACAGAGAGATAAATGTATTTTATTATGTGTCTCTGGATGTGTTAACCAATCAGACGGGTGGGTTGCTGAAGGGTTGAGTAATTTTTTTGTGATTCCCAGTACCTCATGAGCAGCACTGGACAGAGCCATGATGAATTGAAAGAGAGCAATAATGAGCAAGAAACATATACGGATGAAGATAAAGCCAATTTAATTTGATATTTTTTTATGATACTAGTTTTCTCAGCAAAGCAAGCTAAAGCGTAGAGACGTCAGGAAGAGCAGGGCGCTGGGGAAAGGAACAATATCTCCGCTCCATTCTTCTCTCCCTCGCTCCCTCTCAGTATGCCTGGGTCTGTCTGACCTGACCTGAGGCCTCCCTGGGCTCTACAGCCCATTTGAAAAGGGGGGAATGTGAGCTGTGGCTGTCTGGCTGTCTGACTGAGGCTCTGAGGCTCGGCCGCTTGGGACCTACATTCAGCCTCTTCTGCCCGACACTGAGCCTCTTTGTGCCCCAGAAGCATGAGGAGACTGCGGCAACAAATAGCCGTTAAGAGTCAGAGACCTAGCCCAGAACCACAGCCTAGCAGAATATCAATGAAGAGGACAGCGGCTCCATCCGTCATGTGAGATGTACCGACCGGGCCCGGGCATCTCTTAATGCTTCACCCAGTTGCCAGGATAGGGAGGAGCTGAGGGCTGGAGCGGGGGCTGAGGCCAGGGTTGGGGCACTGCTAACGGTCACAATGGTCATCCCTTGTGGTTTTATCCCTTTCTGTCATTCAGTGTGTTTCCCAACAAAAGCGGGATAAAGAACACAGATGGGCATGGGTATACTTGGGTGTGGAGTTACTCTTTCTCTCCGTTGTCTTTTGATGTTTTCTGTTTTATGTCCGTTCTCATCCGTTCTTGATTCAGATGTAGATCCAGAGATAGTTTTAGTTCATCTGGGTCACAGTGGTTGTTTTGTGTGTCTGCGTGCGTGTGTGAGTCTCTTAGGGCTTGTATCCACGAATGTGTTGCTCATATTGAGTGTGAAAAAACCTGCTTTGATCAAATTTATTGTCATCCTCACCCTCCTTCTTTTCTCCGTTGAGTCACTTTTTTGTGTTGTGCAGCAGCTCTTTGCTTGACATTCACAAATCTGTGATAACAGTGTCACAGCCTGGGATCAGTAAACGCTATACAAAATACTCAAACCATCACACAGTGCACAAAGATGTGCAGATAAGACAGAGGTTATGGGCTGTGCTTTGTTGAAGGGACAGATGGCAGATACCAACATTATAAATTATTAAGTACAAAAGCTAGGGCTGAGAGTTTTTCTGAAACTAATGCCAATATGATATGACGCCTTTGAGAGCAAACATATGTTTCCACAAAACCCTGTTTTTCATTTAAAGCAAGTCTGCGTTGCTTTGTATTTTGTTTTTGGCTTTCGGCTCTGGTTTACTGACCTGTCATGAAACATTCACTCTCACAGATCTTATCAGGGTCGTTTTTGGCCTCATCAGGCAGCTGTTTTCAACAATAATGCTTCAATGATCAACGCTACCTGGCAGCAGCAACAGACAGTCAAAGTCAGTGACTAGCTAGTGGACATACTTGAACATTTAGCAGCTAAAAATGCAGATCCAGAAGTTGGTAGAGACCAAAAATGGAGCTAAAAGGAGAGTGAATATGAGACCTCCATAATTAGGTGAACACACGACTTCAAATGAATGATATTGTTGAGAAACAGCCGTATGCCAACACATTAGCCTCATGGTTCTAAAATGTCTTCATATCTTTTTTTCGCTGCCCCCAAGTGGCCAAAAGTCTGTTAATGTGCATTTCATGTAGAAATATGAAGGCTGGGTATCATTTGAAATGTTTAAATTCTAAGGCCGATATGATTAGGAACAATACATTTATCAATACCTTGTGTTGAGAAAAGTGTTTCGCCAAAATACTTTTTAACGCAAGGAGCCAAAGCAATGGAGCGTTACACACTGTCTTAAACGCAGTGTAAATTCAACCATGATTAGATGTAAATCAAGAACTGGCCAATCCAACACAAAGTTAACAAGATTGTAATTCCGACCAGACATTTGACACCGGCTGACATTTTGCATTTTGCTTTTGATACCCAGCCCTAAAAGGTAGGCAGCAGAGAGTGTGAGGTGCAGCAGTGAAAGAGATTTATGAAGGCAAGGACAGAGGAGGAGGTCAGGCAGGCGAGCACGATGCTATTGCATTACCGCCTCTCCACATTAGAATTGTGTATTCTTTACACATTCTACCCCGAAACAGGTCATTAGTATTGAGGATAGTGGGCTTTCCACCAGCCCGGCGCCTCATCTCTGTCTCTCTTTATCTCTCTCCCTGTCTACCCGTCTCTGCCATGGCCTGCGTTATCTGTGTGTGTGTATGTGTGTGTGAATGAGGCCTCTCTGTCTCGGCCGGTGTGCGCAGCCAGCCGTGTCCTCGCTCTGCATCTCCTACGGTGTTTCACTAAACATGCTTGATTAGGCAAAGTACATTCCCGGCCCTCTAATGGCCTGATGAGCCCCTAAGAAGATTACTACAGACACATCAGCCCTGAGAGGGAGGTGCACGTTCAACCAGCTCTTACCCCTCCACTAACCACCAACCACACACACATGCATGCATGCGTACACACACACACACACACACACACACACACACACACACACACACACTTTGCAGGGCCCTTTTACCAAATACGGGACGCAATTGAATTAAGATCAGAAATAAAAACTCACGCTTGAACTGGCCCGACACTGGCTGGTTCTAGGAAAGGTACAGTACACGATGCTATCTTACTGACTGCGTAATTTGATTACCTTAGTTCGACATTATGGGGCATCTAAAGAATTCAGATGTAACCACATGCAGGTCATTTCTGTTTATTAAAGCCATCATCCTCCCTCTTCTTTTTACTTACTTCATGTCATTCCAGTTCCTCCTTTTTACAACAGCTGCACTTTGTCCTCTTCCTCCGCTTGCCCTTTTATTCTTAACAGACTCAGACTTTCTCTCTGCACACACACACACACTATATCCCTTTCATCCTGTTTATCACTTTTAAAGGTTAGCTGGTTAATTTACTGAGCTGGTGACATAAGCAGAAATCAAAGTAATTCACAAAAAACTGCTTTATTTCACATCACATCTTTTGTTAGACATTTTCAAAGCCGCTCTCATGGTAAATTGCTTTCCTTTGCTTTTTTTTTTTTGTCCCCTGCCTCTGCACACACACACACACACACACATTAAATTCCCACCCACCCCTCATGACCCAGCCTATGTGTGTGTATTGTTATGTTTGTGTCTGAAGAGACCATGCCTTCGTGTGTTGGGGTTGTTTATGCCGTGTGGCCCAGTGATGCGATGCCCCCCCCCACAGCCAATAACTGCCATCTCGCCCCGCAGTGCTCCGCTGTACTGTACTGTATGTGCTCTATGCCCTAGAGAGAGTCCAGAAACGGAGCCTGACTTATATTAAACCCACCATCCATTGCAGCGAGGAGCAGTGACATGACACTGCTCCTCTCCAAGTCAACATCCAAGCGAAAAAAGCACAAAAAAATCTGAAAACAAAATCAACATTTGCATTTTTGTAAAATTGTAGATCTATTTAGTCCGCACTGATCATCTTTGTCATGTTTGTTTTTCTATGGTTTGTTTCTGTGGTAGATATTTTGTTTGAAATTATATGGGATATTATTGTATATGATTTCAATTTCAATTCTCTGGTGTGCTGGATTTGATGACATCATTGAAGATGAACCTGATGACTATCATGATTGCTGTTGTGTTGACAGTGACAATGAAGCAGTACTGTGAGCAGCGCTGAGCTCTTGTGTTTGGACGCTGAATCTAAGGTTTATAAAGAGACTTCTCTCCCGTAGAGTGGAGTCTCCTGCTACTGTGAAGGACCCCGCTGCCCTACAGCTCTGGCCAGAGTCTGGCCCGCCGTCGGCCCGGGTACCTCGGGGCACAGTGTCATCAGATGACAACACATGTTCCTACTACGTGTACATAACCTTGATGCTTACATGTAATTAAAGTGCCGTAGCTGCATGACGACACAGCCTCTGTGTGTGTACAGAAGTAGCGACGTGTGAATTTGTACAGTACATGCAATTGTGTGTGCTTGTGTCCGCAAAGAAAATCTGTTTGTCGTCACGCGAAGAGCAACATGTGCATGCACCCTCCGACAACTGCACAAAGCACACATACATTAGACACATACACAAACACACTCCAGCAGTTGTTCTCCATTCTCCACGTTGTCCTGAGCTCTGCCTGTCACTCCGCATGGAGACTTTGCTCTATGTCAACTTTCTTATTCTAATAAACCACTCAGACATTGAGGTCTGCTCATTGAGTTTATTCTTTTTTTTTTGCTTCTTTGTAATTTCCCATTAGCAGTAAAAGACTCAGCATACTTACTTAATGAAAAGGAAAAAAAGATTTGTCTGCTATCTCCTTGAGTTCCTTAATGGTGGAGGACATATTCAGATACAAGTAGTTCAAGTAAAAGTAGCAACAGCTAAAAAAAATATGTACTTCACACTAACTCTACCAATACATGGCAATGTATTGCAAGAGATTTTACTTCATTTTCAGGACTCTCATTATATATGCTCTTCTGTTTCATAATACTACTATCAAAATGTGAAGAGAGAAAGGCTGGTTGCCTGGTTTATTATTAAAATTGCTGTTATTATTTTTCTTTTTTGTATGAATCTAATGTGGGACCAGTGGGGGGTCAAAATAGTAAAAATATATAATTATTTTCTAAAATAAATAATAATAATATAAAGTAAATAATCAAAGTAAGTAGGCTGTTTCATTGTTCTGTTACCTAAAAGGACATCATACAATATTCAAAGTATTTATTATTCAGACAAAGCAGGTAAGTAAGTTTTTATGTATAATCAAAGTAAGAACTAAAGCTGTCATATCAGTGTAGTGGAGCAGAAGTAGAATATAAATTGCTATCATATATTAATAGTAAATATACACTATATACACAACATGTGATGGAAATTATTAAAAACAGTATATAGCACTATATTGTGGCTGTTTGATTAAAAGTTTTTTTTATACATTGAAAAAAACAAAAATTTTAAATACTCATGTTTTGAGAAAAAAAATCACAACCCTTTAAAACATATATAATTAATAAAAAATGTATTCCTCTACCCACAGTGTACTGAGCAGCATCATAACTCAAGCTGCACAGTAGCGTAGTACCATCACTACTCAGTAGAAGGTGCTGTTGCTTCACAGGACCTGGAGCGATGCCTGTACATATTCAATAAAACAATCATTAAGGAGTGTGATTCAGTGAGAGGTATTTTCATTTACCTGTCACTTCATATTGCTACGTATGGACTGACATTTACATCACTCCTTTTTCTTGACCCTCCTCACTGGACTCCTGCTCCTCCACCTCCCTCGTCTGCTCCAACATCCAGCTCTCTGTCTCGCTGGGGAGCCCATCAGCCCATTTCACATCTGTTGAGTGGTGGAGGACCGTGAGGACCTGTCAGGGCCTCTCGTTCGCTCGTGTTTTATGGGACTGAAGGACCTCCAGAGCTGGAGGGCTTCAGTCATTGCAATGGAGGATGAAGGAGGAAAAGGGGGAGGAAGAGGAGATGGAGGAGGGGGAAGAAGAGGAGAAGGAGAGGGAGGAGGAAATGAAAGAGGATGGCACTTGGTTCAATTCAACAGGAGCAGTGTGGCATTGTTATTCAATCTCCTCTGCAGATTCTATCAAAGGTGATCTATCTGTCCGTCTATACATCCACCCACCCATCCATCCAACCATCTGTCTACACACACACAGATATGTTTGTACTTCTATCTTAGTGAGGACACTCATTGACATAATACGTTCCCTTACAGCCCCTTACACTAACCTTCACCATCCAAAGTAAATGTCAAACCCTAACCTAAGCCTAATTCTAACTGTAACCCTAAAACTAAGTCTGAACCCTCAAACAGCCCTTTGAAAAAGTGAGGACCGGTCAAAGTGTCCTCACTTTCCAAAAATGTCCTCACTTTGGTCTATTTTTAAAATGGTCCTCAAAAAGATATAAGCACAGGAACACACACGTGCACACACACACTTGTAATGATGAATCTGATTAATGAAGAGGTTGAAACAGTGCCAGTCGGTACTCTCCTCAATTTGACTCCCTCTCCCACAGCTGAGCTCCACATAAATCTGCCTGTCAACCAATTTCTCCATCACAGTATTTAAATTTCAAACACACACTTTTTATCAGCTGGGTTTAGTTCTTTCATTATTTTTCTACTTATCTCTGGAATTAAACATGACTACCTGAACAGCCACAATGTTGCTTTACATCACAAATTTACAATGACTGTGATGGATAACATGTGTATGTAAATCTGAATTCTTCCCATGTTTACGATCTCAGCTGAGCCTAATAACATAGTGCAATTACAAAATTAGCACTGAACATAAATTCCAGTGTAGGCTAATGGAAATATCACTAGCTTTGCAGGTATTTAGCCATAAACCCAAACATTTGACCTGTTGGTGGCACTAAATAATAATTTAGGTGGATCATCAAAGTGACTGAAATTCGTCTATCTAATGTTTTCAGAGATTTCATTCAAAACCACAGATGTCTACCTCACAGTGGCAGCAGAAAGAAAACGCCCTCCTACACACACACTTAAAACCCAGCTAAATGTGGATGTGGCCAATGAGACACCTACTACATTACCATATTTCTACATTTCTACGTGAGTAAAAGTACTTGCTGTACTTGTTGTAGCCTATCTCCTCTTCCAAAACCATTTGAGGGAAGAAGGGTCTAATGGTACCTGCCCACTCTGATTGGATCAATGAACCAATTTCCCGTTCGTTATTAATTATTTAAAAAAATATGATAAAACAATGTGGCTGTGTAACGTGATGCATTTTTTTTTTTATGTAGTAGGGTACAAAGTGAAAAGTACCCAAAAACAAATCTACTTAAGTAAAGTACATACACATGAAAAATGTGCTTAAGTACAGTAAAGTAAACACATATTCTGTGTTACATCCCATCACTATTCTTTACCACATTTAAAACAACCAGAGTTGACCAAAGATAATTAAATTAAAATGTAATAGAATTAAATGAAATAAAAGGCTAAAAGGTTAATTAACAAGCAGCTGAGAACAATAGAGTCTGCTCTTTAGTGAGGAGAGGAATATGTCTCAGTAGAAAATATTACGTTTTTTCCACTGAAAAAAAAATATTGCTGATGCTTTGCAACAACAATCTTGACCACCAGGAGGCAGTGTAAGCTTTGTGGAGAGGGAAAAAAAACATTCTCCTCCCTGAGGCTAAATTGAATTATTCCCTTTTTGTCCTTGTGTCTCCTCCTGCTTTATATGAAGCTTCACTTAGTTAAATATCAAATCAAATCAAACCAAATCAAGAATGAACTTAACTCTACAACTTAAGAGTATTTCACATTTTATCAGGACTGTCTTCACTATTTTACACCAAAAGCCTGGAATTAGGAATCCAATTGACAATTATGTGGAATTTATGAGAGGAAAACACAGCAATAAGGGGGAGATAATGAAAAAAGAAAAATATACTAGAGAGAGAGAGAGAGAGAGAGAGAGAGAGAGAGAGAGAGAGAGTGGAAGCCGTGTAAACAGACAGGCCCATAAAATCTAATTTGGCAGTTTGAGTGGGAGCAGAGTGCCCCCAGGTGGACATACACAGACTTTATGGCTCATTATGGTTCATATTAAAAAGGCGTGAGTGTCTCTACATGGACTGAGAGACGTGTGGAAATGTTTAGCTTTATATCATCTGGGACTGTTTGAGTTTTGAAGACATGTCAGTGTGTTCCACATTAGCAGGTGACAGATTGTCAGAATGTGCGCTGAAATCATGTTCTCAAAAGTTTTTATAATCACCTTCATTTTAGCTGTTCTGGTTTAAGTCGATTCATTTGTTTGAATTGACTCATTTGCTTTACATAAAAATGTATGTACTGTATTTATTTCCAAGGCTTTTAGTTTTGCTATTGTTTTTGCTATTTGGCAAATTTTACTGTCTCATATTTGTGTTTTCTTGGAATTTTTTGCTTATTTTCTGTACAAGGCTGTATTGCAACTTAGGTCTGTACCTCCACAATCAATCAATCAATCAATCATCAATCAATCAATGAAAATTAGGAAAGACAAACCTTATGGTAAGGACTCTGTGGGGAAATCCTGGTCACAACTGTCCACATGGAGGTCACGGCGTCCTTACGAAACCCGTGGACAAACCCATTTATAAACCATACATGGGCCGATCTAGTACCCATGTATTACCCACATATAATTTAAAGCTGGGCCCGAGATGGGTGTTGTATATGTTGCCCATTTGAGGCCCAGTGTAAACCCGCATGAAACCCACATCGGCAGTTGACATAGGGCCATTTTGGAACCCATGGACAATCCCATATAGGATCCATTTTTAAGCCCATACACCCCCCACATGGGCCCCACATACAAATGTGTGGAGTGTTATGGGTCTCAAATTGTCCTCTGCATCTAAGGGAAAGTTACACATTGTCACGTACTCTGCTACACACAGGGTCACACCCTGTTATTTTCAATGTAATATATATGTGGTATTCTGAAGGGGGGGGGGGCGTATGTGTCCCTAACTCACCATCTTAATACGTCATTTCTTGTAAAAGCGTGACGACTCTGCATTCCTAATTATTTTTCCGTGCAACCTTGCATCTGGTGGTACAAGAGGCCAGTTCAGTTCAGTTCACTGCAGTGAGATAAGCTCTGTGGTTGCCCTCAGCTGACCACATATTTAATTCACTTTATTGGAACAGCACTCGGCTGTGTATGAACACAGAAAACCTCCGCCTGTGCCTCACAAACCCTTCCACTGTTTCCTTAACATCTCACCATCTTATATTCAAACATGTCTCTCCATTCAATCAAAGGGAACCACTTTACTTACCATTAAATATGATGCAGCACTTGCGTTATTGCAGCCATAATGTTTCCAGACATCATAATACAGCGATCTCAACTATTATACACATCATTCACAGATATTTACAATAATGATGATGGAGATGGGAAAATGAGGCTATTTACCGTCTAAGTGGTTCTGTAATTTGTCTGTGCCTCCTCCTCTGTGTGATGCTATTTGCAGAAGGTTGATTACTTATTTTTACACAGTTTATGCAGTGTTGCTCAGACAACATAATGAGATGAAGAGCTTTTGACAGAATAAATGGATTTTGCATATCAAAGTGTCTGTGGCAGTAACACAGGGACTCTGTCTGACTGACAATACTGCGAGGAGCGGCTTTGTGCCCAATTATCCTATAATCTGATATTATATCATTAGTGCACAGCAGTGTTCAGGGTAAAAGAAAAAGGGGGCCGTGGTCTGAGGGAACAAATTAACAGTTTTTATCCTGGTCGGTTTTATTGGTAGTGAAAAGTACAGCTAGCATTCAGCGCTCACTGATATCCTGCCCTTATATCTTGTTCTTTCATTACATTTAATCAAAAATGTTTTCAACAATGTTTCATGCATTCCCATTATTTACCAAACTCCTATATGTAGGGCAGTGTTTTTTTAATCAGTAGCTTCTCTTTTATATGCTGCAGAACACATGCAACAAAAGTTGGTCAACTTGTAGATGTCAGAGTTTATTGGGCCACTGGAGCAGAATAGTGTTTCATTGATGAGGCCTTCTGTCCTATTTCACTTCCCTCTGTACTCTCTTCAATGCCATCTCTATTTTGTTGCCTCGATTTCTCTTCTAATTTCACCGGTAAACTGTCCTCAATTTTGTTTTTCTTTGCTCCCGCACACAAAGACGTTCCCTGCTTCATGTGATGCTGAAATTACCTCTGCCATTGTCCGGCTGCCGCGATGGTGACGCAACCGAGCGTGTCCATGGAAACGGGGTTCAGGGTTCAGTTTATTGCAGATGCGCTCTGTCAAAGTGTAAAACTGCTTCAAATTGGCACATCGTGGTCGATCATGACAAGACTGGGTAAATACTGGGTGGTCATGCTGTGTTGTTTTCTCTTCCTCTTAAAACATACTGAATATATACTATGGATTTACTCAGTCTACGCATGATCAACACACAATATTTTCCTGACTATAGATTCATTAAATTAATTTGTATGTGTGTGCATGTGCTGGTTTTGCATTCATTATTTTAATGTGTTAAAATATGAGGCTATTGCCGTATGTTTTCATTGACATTTGTCTGTTTATCTGTTAGCAGAATTACACAAAAACCACTGAACCGAGTTTATTTGAAACTTGTTGGAAGGATGGAGGATAATTCAAGGATCTTAATTAAAAAGAATCTGACATATTTAGGGAACTGATATCTAAGAGTGTTTGCAGTATGGTGCAGCTTGATCTGAATTTAAGGGGAATGTTGGGCCTGTTAGTTTCATCATTAATTCTTTTTTTATTTTGTGTAATTCTGATTTGTGTATTTTCTCAAATTTGTGTCTTTTGTTTGTGTGTGTGTGTTTGTGTGTGTGTGTGTGAGAGAGAGAGAGAGAGAGAGTGTGTATGTGTGGTGCTGATCCTCTGATCCCCTGATCTTCCTGTGAAGATTGATAAAGATATCCCTCGACCTTCAGCTACATACACATGCTCACACGCAAACAAAAGCATAAACACACTCACGTCACATGCACTGCATGTCCTGGGAGATCACTGAGAGGTTTCTTGATATGTCCGAGTGTGTGTTTGTGTGTGTCTTGTGGCTGTAAATTTGTGTCAGTGTGTCAGTCCCAGTCCTGGTGATTAGCTTTGGCACTGATGTGCTGTAACACAAGGAGGGTTGGATTAATTGAAAACTGAGCCTCCTCCGAGCCATCATAGATCGTCCAGCGTGATACGTCTTATCTTGTGCCTTGTCTCATCACAGTCCGCCAACCACAGCAAGACTGAAAGTGAGACACACGGCACTGATACTCAGCACTTTCTGTCTCTGACCTGGTCAGCTCGGCCACGTCTCTCACCTGAAGTTCAGCCAAACACTTCTAGAGCACCTGTTGTTGTGGGACTGATCCAGTGGGAGTCCTCACTTTAGTTTGGGATGAAGTGTAGAGGACTCACAGGTTTGTGACAGTACATCTGCCGAATGACTGAATCATGACTTAACTGATACTGTATGTGAAGTTTAAAATGAAATTATAAACCCAGTGTGTGTGTGTCTGTTGGTTATTTTGAGAGTTAGACACGAAGAGTCGGGACAATTAGTTGAGGAAACTTCTCCAGGGCAGTTTTGGTGGTCTGTCTTGCTTGTTTTTAAAGAAATAATTTCACATTTTGGCAGAATCATATTGATCATATTGATGCTACTGCTACTGCATAAAAAAACTAGTCAGTATCACATTAATTTATGGTACTTTTGACACCCTCTCTCATCCCCCCTACTGAAAATATCCCATCGTCGTTACAAGTGTTACATTATATATTGATACTGACGTGTTTTTTCTTTCTCCAGCTTGACAGCAATATCCAGTGAAACGCGATCACCGGAGCAGCCACAGGATTACTGCCACAGGATTACCTGGATGGTAATCAGCGCCCACTCGCTTGTTGCTGCCAGGGTTCCTGATCCGGCCCCATCTGCTGCTGGAGACATGGCCCCCGGCTCGTCTGCTACCGACGACCCAGCCACTGCCCATGGAAACCGAGGTAAACGTTCCACAACGCTAATTCTGGGCCCGTCGATGATCAGGGATGTCAGAAATCCTTCTGCAGCGACATATTGTTATCCAGGTGTGCGAGTTGCCCGCAAAATCCCATCGTTCCTTGAAAAGTATCCAATGGTATAAACTGTCCTGATACATGCTCGCTATATTCCAACAGTCTGAGAAGCTTAAAAAGGATTTCACATGTCTTATTGACACTCTTTTAGAATCTGGAGATCAAATGCGTCATTTCTGGGCCTCTTCCCTCACCAAAGCTTGGTGACACCGGGTTTAGCCGCATGCATAAACTCGGGGCATTCTGTTAGTTGACAATTTTAGCTGCTTTCCTGACTTTCCAACTTACAGAAGCTTACAAAACTAGACTTTTGTTTAAAGTGCTCATATTTTCTGGTAATTAGTTATTTGATGGTAAAAAATAGAAACAAAATGAAACATTATGATTGAAATCTGAATCGTGATTGGTGGAGTGTGTGTACAACTGGACCTCACGAGCGCTGCTGCACAGACTCTGGCTCCAAATGCACAAGATGGTGGTGACGTGGCGTTCGTATGTGGGGTATATTTCTGGATAGTGGAGACGTGTTGTCCATAGTTATATACAGTCTATGGTGCAAAGCTGGAAAAGACTCTAGAAAAATCTAAAAACATGTTTTCCCCAATGTGAAGCAAAAGTACCTCTCTTACTGTTCTTGTGAAACACCGATTACCTTCAACTGAACCATTTGAGAATGGAAAACCACAGGGCTCAAGATTCATGTCCACACCTGTGACGGTTGCAAACTCATGTGGCAATGCAGTCATACAAGTATGTTGTTTGTGCATGTAGATTTATGGTTACACCTATTTTTGCACTTTTCATTCACCGTGCACTTTTCAAATCCCACTTGTCTATATGCACACAATATGCAATGATCATGTTTCATCACCACCCTATTCACCGCTCAATAACAGGATGAGAAAGACTGTATGGAAAGGGAAATATACTCTTACCCCCTGACAGATACGTAACAGCTTTGTGGAGACGTCTCTTTCTCTACATTCTGGACACACAATGGCTGTTTCTCTAGTCTTTGTATGCTCCTCGTTTCACAGGTAATGAAAAGCTCTTTGTGAGCTTATTAATTTTGATCAGATACTGATGATAAATATTCTGTACTGTGGGACCAACACAACACATAAGCAGTCACCTCAACGCATAATATTATGAATGAAATATGAGCTTTAAAAGAGATAAAATTATTTGATTACAACCACTGGTAATATGATTACCTCTGTTTGTGCACATCCAGTCAGAGCAGATGTGATATCACAACATCATCAAATTTCACGAGTTTTTTTTGGTGTCAAATACGTTGAAAAACAGCCAGTTTTCCCTGAAACAAATCCCCCATCACACTGCAAGAGAACAATCTGTATCCATGACAATAGATTAGCAGCTATGTGCGTTTGTCCACATGTGTGGGCACATGTTTCTCCGCAGAACTTAGTGTACAGGATTCGTTCATTGTCTGATAACCTGGCGAGAAGGGATTTCATCATTTTGTTCATCTGTGATGGTCGTCTGGCAACACAAAAGAGTCTGAGTGTTACACAACTTTCCATTAACCGTTTGTTTATAAAAGAGAATTTATCTTCATTTCAAAACATTTTTGTTAATCCTGATAATCCTCCCATCCAACTGTCAACTTTGAAAATAAACACACATCAAAATAAAAAATAGTAACAAAGTATTGCACTGTTTCTTTACTTTGTTTCTTAGGTGTGTGTGTATACATGTTAAAACTATAATAGAGAGAGGTGATTTTTGTACCTATAGTCTTTATAATATTTTGATTATGAACACTGTTTATAAACTTTCATTGTGTTTCTCTCTCTCTCTCTCTCTCTCTCTCTCTCTCTCTCTCTCTCTCTCTCTCTGTGTGACTGTACATAATCCCTTTGCTGCTTTTGTGTACAGATTGCACAACCGATCACAAGTTGCAATCACAAGATGTGGAACAATCACAATGTCTGTGAGACAGGACGGGAAAACAGGAAAATCGTTGTTGTCTTGTTTGTGTCCTCGTTTCTGAGGCAGACATGCTGTGCCGCTCTTTTTCCTTTTTCCTTTTTTTTCAAAATCCAGTTTATTCTCATAGTAGAATTTAAATGTTCCAGGTTTCTTCAGGTGCTTGCAGAGTTTGTCTTTGATACTAATACTGACCAAAACAAATAAATCAATAAAACGTATTAAATGATTGAATTGAGAAAATCCTGATCTGGGTCAGTGGAACTGTCCTGGGACAATGTGTGATCTATTATTCACAACTTCTGGCACAATTTGCATCAGGTCACTCTAATTAGGGATTTGTTTCCAGACACTTTGTTATGTAATGAGAAATACTACACACTAACACAGGTAAATAAAGCTTACAATACATTATGTGAACTAACTGATAATGGATGCTGCAATTTCCGAGGCAGGACTTACTGGACTGTATAGAAAGTATATCGTACTGTAGAGACACTGTGTCTATATGTCCTTACATTTTGTCTATACGGTACAACACACTGTACTATATTGTGCCTTATAGCAGGTATAGCAATTTCAGGGGATTCAGTCCGGCTAACTGTTTACCAGTGAGTGTCATTTTCAGAAACCACCAATCGTCAATGAGTAATTCAATAAAGTGTTTAAATATAACCCTGCGACTTTTACAATTTAACCTACAAAATCAATTCACAGCTTAATTTACAACATTATTCTCACATCTGCTGTTTCTGGGTCCAGACCGCAGCTGCAGACAGTGTTTTATGGCTTCTGTAAAAAATTCACACTGTAGTGTTCCTTTCCTCAGATAACTTATAAAGCTCTCATGAGAAAAACAATAAAGTGTCACTCTGATCTCATCTAATGTCTCTCTATATTGAATCTGGCCAGAGATTAGATTAAAGCTCCAGGGGATGTGTCTGAATATTACTGAGGGAGTTATGAGCCGGAAATAATAGATTCGTGGCTAAATTCCTGAAGCAATCCAATTTTATGCAATTTTACAATCAACTGCACAATATATATATTCTAAAAGACATGGTGCCATTTCTTGGTTTTTCCATACAGTGATGCAGCTATGAATGTTTTTGTTATAATAATAATATTAATAATAATAATAACTTTATTTGTATAGCACTTATCTAAACAAGGTTACAAAGTGCTTCACAAAAAAAATCCATGGCAAAAAGATGATGAACTAAAATAAAAGGTATCTAATTCAGTTCAATTTTAAGGGCCAAATCATAACATATAAGGTCAAGACCTTATAATACATAGAGGAACCCATAAAACGCGTAAAATGTGTTGGCTGCGTATGAATGTAAATACAATATGTAGCTGCACAGGATGTAGGGTGTGGAACACACTGTGTGTTGGAGCCGTGCAGTGATTTTTCCTCCCAGCGCTGAGCTGTAAGTAGGTCCCCCTCTCTTCCTATCCCCCCTCCTCTCTTCTACTCCCCACTCCCTCTATCCTCATCTTTCATTTCCTGTCTCCACTGTCAATCAATTGTCAATTGTCAATCAATCAATCCCTTTGTGCAGCACCTTTCATACAGGTTAATTACATTTTTATTTACAAAACAAATCTAAATGACAAAATAAGGAAACAAATGCACATAAAAGGAAGTAGAATGGCACTCAGTAGAGTGCATGCCCCTATAAGGCCTAACAGTCCTCTTTTAAAACCGCATTTAAATTAACCAGATCTGGATATTTATTTGGATTCACATCAAATTGCACAAACTCATAATTTCCAGTTCACTAAGCATAAACCAAATCCGTGAATTATTCTTTTTGAGAAATCAATGAAAATGATGCAAAACAAAGTTAAAGAAAGTGAACAACAAATTTCTGGATCTGCCTCCTTATCTGGAGCCTCACCAAAATTGAATGGGTTCTTTCCTGACCCATACCAAATCCTTCCTCCAAGTCTTGCAGTTCTCCATCAAGTAGTTTTTGCGTAATCCTGCATAACTAACTTGACATGTGTGTGTGTACGTGTGTGTGTGTCTACTTGTTTTTGTAACCTCTTAGACTTTTTTCCAGTATAAACACGGACCTTGTCGGGACCAGTGGACATCATGGGGACCTAATCCTGGTCCTAATGAGACAAAAGATAATTTCTGAGCTACTGGTTAAAATTAGGGATAAGATGTGAATCGTGATTAAGGTTATGGGTTAGGCATGAATTTGTCATGGTTAAGCTAAAGGATGAGGTTTTGGTAGGGCTGTTCACAAAGAGTGGATGTTGAGGCAAAGTCTTAACAAGGATAGCTGTGTGTGTGTGTGTGTGTGTGTGTGTGTGTGTGTGTGTGTGTGTGTGTGTGTGTGTGTGTGTGTGTGTGTGTGTGTGTTGTGCGGTGTGTTAGTAAGCCTTGTTTACGCGTAACTACAGCAACTTTCCTCTGTTTTCAAAGTTAATTCAATCAAACTCTGTCAGGATGTGATTCACATCAATACATGTAATAATTATCAAGGTCAATTACTTGTACTAAAACATGTATCAATTAATTTGTGTGTGGTTCTGTTGTCTTTTGCCTCACAGGCACAGTCCTGCTGGATGAGCTCCTACAGTCCTACAGGACTGTGCATGTAAAGTTTGACTGGGCATGTTTTCTCCTTCATCTCTCCTTCAGCTCCAGCCGAGAAGACGACATTTCATCTGCTGATTACCTGGTGTTTTAGAGGATTTGGCACTAAGACCCGTTTCACTGACTGAAACTGTCAAACATAAAATCACGCTTCCAAAAACTGTTTTTGCAAAAGGGTCAAAATTAAAGATCATGTCACGAAGGTGCCCTAAGGCACAAACCTGTAAAAGCCCTGGAACAACACTCTCTCCAGCAGTGCAGTTGCATAATAGCAGCTATTTTTTTATTGTGTACGTTTGACTGATTCATTTGGCCTGAGGAAAATATCAGTGCCTGAGTTCGCAAACAAACATGAACAGAATCACAATGTTCTGATTATATTCAATGAGCTCCATGAGCTCTCATTTACATCTGATGCACAGAGCAGCTGAGCCAAAAGGCCGGGATGATGACTATTAGGTAAGGGGCCAGAGGTGCCTTCAGACTTCTTATCACCGGGGGCCGTTGTTTCACAGCAGTGGATTATTATTCAAAACAATCCTCGCCACATGACTCATAAGTAAACAAAGACACGACTCTCCTGCTGAGAGAAAAGACTGTTTTAAAGTGACCAAAGGAACCAAACTAAATAAAATGATAATCCAGAGCATCTGTGAAGCCTGGAGAGACATATTTGATTTTGTTATTGTTGTTTAAAGGAATTAAAAAGCACAAGAGACTAATGTAATTAAAACAATGCAGGATATTATACAAATGACAGATGCAAACACACAGTCAGAAGAAATTACATTGACTTGCATTGATTTCCTGGAAACTTACTCTAACCTTAACAATAGTTGCTACTTGTCTAACCATAACTCTTACCCTTACCTTAACCTAAACCTTTAACTTATCACAAAAAAATGTCTTAACCCTTAAAATGTAATGATTTACATTATGGAAACTTGCTTTTTCCCCTTAAGGAAGACAAGTCCTCATAATGTGACTGTGTTAACAGATTAAGGTCCCTCCCCACAACTGGACTGCACACACACACACACACACACAACATTTTCTACTGATTCTTCGTGAAGTTAAAAGGTGCACTGTCAAAGTATCTCTTGTGACGAATTTCAGTAACGACTCATGGGCTGTTTGCTCAATGACCAAAATCTCAACAACAAATTAATATCCAAAGTGTGAGCTTTACCTGCACAAATCGGAATAAAATTTAAATCCATGTATTTGCCCTTTTCATTTCTGACCTTACTGTAATGAATTATAAACACGTAAGATCAAAGTGTGGTTTGTATGATTTAAGAGGTGGAGAGATTTGTAGAGGGAGATAGGAATGATGCAAGAGAAAGATGAGGCCCCTGCTGGTCGTCAAGTTACAGCACTTGAGTAATTGCCTGCTTCTCAAACACCCTGATTGCCACAACAACAAATCTGGTCATTCTTTAAATGACCAGATTTTCCTCATTCCTCTTGCTTGATCGCTTGAACCAAAACACATGCCGGCCCTTATAGATTCAAAAAGCCAACGTTTTCCCAGTGTACCACAGTCAGCGTGTTGTTGGTGGTCCTTCAGCTCCTGGTGGAGAGGTGGGACCGACTACCATCATACACACAGCCTCCTTCTTGGAAGCAGCTGTCAAGGGAAAATTTATCACACTTTTTTTCCCCCCACACAGATACATACACGCATGTCTGTGTGTGTCGCAGCTTGACATACATGCACAGGCTCACATGCGGAGACAAACACACAAGCCAAAATTCCAGGTGTGGCTCCAAACCAGCAATCAGAGTTGGTCATTAATCAGCGGCGGCGTGTTAACCGCTCTGATGCTTAAACGTACAATCCACTTCTCTCTTCGTTAAGCAGGCTGCAGCTGAAAAACAATCCTCTCCATGTAAACAAGTAGGTGTGTTTTTTTTCCCGACTCCACTTCCGTAAGAAGTAAACAGGCCTTCTCTGAAAATCAATCGCACATGAGATGAGAGCACATCTGTGTGTCAGTGTGTACGTGTGTGCACCTACACAGTGTGTTGCCGCGCGCCTGCGTGTGAGTGCTCGCATGCACATTCTGTATGTGTGCATTTGTGGGTGTTTCTTCACCTTCAGGTCAGATGATTCATTACAGACAAGCCATGGGGTCGGGGGCCCTGCATGGCTGTTGTCATGGAAGCGAGTGTTGGAAAGAGCAGATCTCCTTTCAGTATCATCTTCAGATGGTTGGGACATCAACTTGGCTTTTCTCACTCGGTTTCGCTGTTTCTCCTGACTGTCTCTCGCTCTCTGTACAGTGCAATATGCATTGTCGCTTTTTAAATAAAATACACATAAACTAATCCGCTTATCACTCTTGCTCCAATGAAGACCTGTTTTTGTTAGTTATCATTATACTGTATAGGAAAATGAAATGATTATTAAAAAACAATAAATGAAATACACAATTTATATATTTCTTAATCAGAACGTTCTGTGTTCTAAGTAATGCCAGAATAATTTACAGATAAAAATAGGCGTTGTGTCACACTTTCCCCCATTTTCCCGGCCGAGACTCTGGATTTTAAAACGGCTCCCTGGTGAACACACAACAGGTCATGCTCATGCTCTAATGCACATATCTTTCTTTTTCCTGAGTAGCTGTAATGAATTTCCACTACAGCATGCACACATACACAAGTCCCTAGATATTCGCAGATCTTGTCCATTGATCTTCATCCAGTTCTGCTTCTCTCTTGTCTCCTCTGTGGCGTTGAAAGTGAGGCCTGGATAAACTGGTTTGTGGAGGAAACTGAGAGGACAAGGAGGTTAGCAAATGATTGTGTCAAGTACCAGAGACAGCTAAGTGACTGATTGTGTTTGATTACATTTAACAAACACAGCTTGTATGGATGGTATGTGATGGCCCCCCTCACTGGACACACATAGAGGCATGTGCAGACATGCACCAATATCAGATGATGTTGACAAAGCCCAGTTTTCTTTCGTCAACAAACTGTTTGTCATTCTCTCTCATGAGGGCAAGAATGAATGATGAAATCAAACTATAACAACGTGCAATGTAACCAGTGGTGAAAAGTAGCTAAATAAATTGTCTCAAATACAAGTACAACTTTGTACAGTTTTGCACTTGTCCAGTATTTTCCCTATCTTGCAATGGTAAAGGAAGTGAAAAAGATACAAAGTAACATGCTGCTCACACACTGATCCTTCAGTATTGACCATCTGATGCTGTCATATATGATAATATTTTAGTCAGAGGAACCAAACCAGCAATTTTACTTTAATAGTGATGTACTTTTGCTTGTATTTTGAATGCAGGACTTTATCTTGTACGGAAACATTTCCATATGGTTGTAACCATAGAAATGTGGAGAGGATTAGCACTTGATCAGCAATGAAGGGAAGGGTGGGAATAATAACAGCAGATGGGAGGAATGAGAGATGAGGTAATGATCTTCACGGCCTTACACAAATACCTTTGGCTCTTTGTATCGGATCAAAATCCTGGTTACTGGAAGATTACAGTGGAAATTGGAAGGGATTTACAAATAGTCTAGTCTACTTGTGACTGTCAGTTGTTTCAAGGTGGTGTGACAGCCCAGGGGCCTACCATGTCTTTTCCCTTTGTTTTATATGGGTGGAGCTGAGACCTGGTCAGAGAAATCTGAGCTGGACAGGGAAAGAGAAAGAGAGGATCTTGCTACTCTGATTTTTTTAATAAAAACACTGAGTTAGCAGTGTTGCTTCTATGCCGGTGTGTCACACTGAAAACACAGTCTCTGAGCTCGGATCAGTCATTTCATCCTGTGAGGATAAGTAGGCTGCTTCCCTCGGTCCAGATCCATTCTTATTTAATATTTCCCTTAGATCCAATCTTATTATTATCTCACAGACATAATCTCTACCATAATCTCGTCCCCAGTATAATCTATTAGGCTGTCCAAATTGACGTTTATTTCTCCATCGATTTTATCAAAACCCTGTCACAACTCTGCAAATGCCTGTGGTCGCTCCTTCCTCTCATAACTGTCAGGTTCAATGTTATCTAGATGGAAGCAGAGCAATATCGACAGGCAACAGGACGGGCGCTGTGTGCGGAAGCAGCGTGGACAGATGCGCCATGGTAAATGTCAGCTTTAATTGGATGCCTATCGGTGAAATGTTGCCCGTCAAGACCAAATAAACAGCAGGACCACTGATGACAGGATGTGAAGCTAATGTGTACCTGGGGGTAATAAATTCAGCCATCTCTGGTGTCAGCAGCTGCTGGGGGAGGAAAAATACCAAGTCAAAAGTGAAATGAAGGGCACTCCAGATTACTTCTGGTTTGTTTGTTTAGCTCATTAGAGTCATGCTACCCGTGTCACATTTAGTTAACTTTGCCACAGGCATAACTCCACAGCGGAGGAAGTTTTGGCAGCAAAATACAGGAGCAGCAGTATCAGTGTAGTTTCACTTAAAATGTTATTTAAAGTCTACAAAACCACTTAAGCAGAAGCAACAGAGATTATTTGTTATTTGCTAAATTAGCACCATGACTATGGATGGCAATAGACTGTAGATTAAGATGGAGGACATGACAGCTCCCCAAAGCCAAAATGTCTCAATCGCCCCCTAGTGGCTGTCTGTAGTTTGTGTCATAAATCCCACTTCCTCCATGTTAGCAGATGGAACATGGACCCCAAAAAAATCTAAGTTGTTTTCTCAAAGATAATTTCTGTCATTTTAGATAGTTCTTTACACACTGATGTTTGCTCAAGTGTCTATGATGGCGGTGTTAGTTTGTCAGTCCACCACTTTGCTCCAGACTGAAATCAACAACTATTTGATGGATTGGCATGAACTATTTTTTTAGAAACATTCACGGCCCCCAGGGGATGAATCCTGTCAATGTCACCAACAATTTTTGCGTTTTAGTGAAATGTCTCAGGATTATTGAATAGATAGTTGTGAAATTTGGTTCAGATGATCCTGTCCTCCTCAGGCTGAACTGTAATGACGTGACTGATTGCATTAAGCGCATAAGGTAACACACGCCCTCCGGGGACAAATAGAGTTGTTTGCATTTGAACTAAGATGATGAACACGATAAACATTACACATGCTAAACATCTGCATGTTAGTGTTGTCATTGTGAGCCTGTAACTGTGCTGACATAACTTGGCAACAGACGTAATATAGCTGTCATCAGCTGTCTGTGGATGAATGACAGATGATAACAAACAAAATCAGTATTACACCAGGAGTGTAATAACTCATTTGACATTAACTCAGATTACAAGTCGTGAAATTGGAGATCTCTATAGACTGCATTCAGATGTTAGCTTAAGTAATTGGTGGGTGTAGCCACATTTTAAATACATTGCTCTTGAACGTGGAAACAGTATCTGATAATACAGACTATCTTTAGGTTCTGGAGCTCTAAGATATATCACACTGTCCTTATCAGCAGTGTGAGTTGATTGCTAGTAGATGCTGAACTGCTTATGACCCTAGCCCCGACTGCATGATACAGTTAAATAAATAAAAAACAAAAAAAAGGGTGAAATTGGACATGAATAAAAGACAAAAATCAGTCCAACATATCAAAAATATATTTATCATAGAATAAAAATGAACTACACAGTAACAGTTCCATGACAACTGGACAACTCTAGCTGCTGAGGATTTTGTGAAACGAAAATCTTCAAACCAAAGAGGATTTTGCTTTCTGCTGTTTTCAATGTCTACACTGAACTTCTAATCTCAGCGGCAAATTTAATGACTGAAATATGAGCCCCACTGTTGTCCTTCAAGTCGCAACCAAACACCAGAAAGGACACCCCTGTGGTTGTGGAGGTGACAGGTATGATCACGAACGAGTGTAAGAGGAGGAAGAGGAAGCGGAATTTGGCCCACTGACCAATTGATGTGAACCTGGTGCAGGTGAAAGATAGGTACAAACCAGATTACAGCCACACAGGGAGTCAAAGTGAGAGAGATTATAGGGGCACTTAAAAGGAGAGAAGAGAGAGGGTTTAGCAGGATGAGGGAGAGGAGGGGACAGAGGATTATTGAAGCCAGAGCTTGGATCCTAAAATAATCCTCTCAGTATACTGGGCTTTATGCTCTGTGGGGCAGGGGCCAGTTTGAGCTATTAAATTCTCGTCGCATTCATGCTCCACACTTTGAACGTGCAGAAAACCCTTGTGACTGTCACGGCCTCTGTTTTGGATTGGGAGGTGTTTGATTTCCACTTCTCCTCTGACCCAGCACACACACAGAGTACACACACACACACACAAACACACAGTGAGCGGGAGTTCATTAATCTGGAAAGCTGGTTGGCCGCTGCTGCTGTATGTGAAGCTCTAAGCCCCTCCTTCTTTCCATGCTTTGTGTTCTAATTTGGGTATTGCCATGGTTACATAAGATTCAGGGTGAGGAGGTCAGTGACGTTGCAGGCAAACACCGGATGGATGTGTGACTGGCTCATGGGGACGGAGGCACACGCTGAGGGACATAATATAACCCAAGAAAGACTGCAGATGAGGATCGGGAAGGAAATCATCAGAGGGGCAAAACCGTCTAAATGGGAGGAAGAGGAAGTTTACACCCTCAGACTATAGTAAAGCAAAACAGCTTCCCAGCACTTTTCCCAGCATTGTTTTTTCATTGCTTTCTAAAAAAAACCCACACAATATTGTTTTGCATTTGTGCTGAAATGTTTTTTTTCTTCTTCTTTGTGTGTTTTGAGCATTTGCATAAGTTGCAGAAACTGTAGAAAAAAAGTAGAGATAAAAGAGCCACAGGCCTGAGATGGAAGAATAAGGAGACATGTGGACAAGTTAAGGTGATGCTGAGAGACCAAGTGTGATCTTTGATATGATTCCAGACAAAAGCCTTCATAGGGGAAAGTGACAGATAGAAAGGGGGAGGCTCAGCCCGCATGCACAGCAGAAAGACGAGGGAGGGAGGGAGGGATGTGAAAGTTGTGTGTTGCTCCACTAACCTACTTACCATAATCTCTCTCTTCTCCTCATTTCATAACTGTGCCTAAGTTACCCGATACATTCGTCATCTTTCCCCCAAAGATCAATTATTTTCATCTTCACTGTCATTCATCACCTATTCAAATACTGTCTCTCCTTTCTTTGTCTATGTCACCTTAAATATGTCCTTCTCCCTTTAAATATGTAAAGTTGAAAGGCGCTATAAAAAGTTCAAGTTAAATTATTATTATTATTGTTAATGGTTTTGGTTGGAGTCCAAGGGTGTGTCTTCTTTCTTTAAAATGCAAACCTACATTTCAAAGGGTAACCACGACAGGAATGAAGACGTACCTGGTCATCTGCAACAGTAGACAGACAGAAAGACAGACAGACATACATACATACATACAGATAGATAGATAGATAGATAGATAGATAGATAGATAGATAGATAGATAGATAGATAGATAGATAAAAATATCCTGGATGTCATCATATCAGGAAATCAAATTAACACAGCGCAGCAACCTGTGGTCACACTTAATTCCTCCACCAAGATTAGTGTTTGTTAATCCACTGATAAACTGCAGAGTTCCTACAAGGACACAAATGTTATTTCACAAAAAATAAGCACCACTGTGAAATTAGCTTATATTTCTTAATATGGACAAATATGTCTCTTATTTATTGTTTTCTATGGTTCATCATTCTATGATTTTTTATTTCATGTTTGTTTGAATAATAATAATAATAACGATGATAATAATAATAATAATAATAATAATAATAATAATAATAATAATAATAATAAAGACCCTTTCAAACACCATTCATTACAATGTGCTCAAAGAGGAAATAAAACGAAGGGAAAAAAGACAACAAGCTAAATAATACAAGAATAACTCAAATAAAACTAATTATTTAAAAGTAATGACAAAAGAAAAAGATAAAATAAAAAGCTAAAAGCTAAAAACAATCAGGTAAAAGATATTTGGTAAAAGTAAGTTTGAACCCAGTAATCTTGATGTTCTTTACCGACCTCTGTTTGTTTGTTGACCTGTGCTTCTTGACACCTATCATATTGGTTGGCTGTAATACTTATACCTGGACACAAACACAAACACACACACACACACACACACACACACACACACATACACACACACACACGCACACACACACACAAACACACACAATAAGTATTACAGCAGACGTCATGTTTAGATTGTGTCTCTAGTTTATATACTGTACATTGCTACCCTACTTGCTTGATTAATCCACCATGATTAATCAAAATATAAACATGATAAAATAAAGGACTTGATCTAATATGGGTATGGTCCTTCGAGTAAGTGTATATTTCAATTCAGTTATTTATGTTGTAATATTTTTGTAATGTTTTCTTGAACGTAGAATCCTTGATCCTCGTGGAGAAGGAGGACTAACCCGGCGCTCAGGGGGAAGGTAGTGGGTCCGCTCGGGAACGAAAGTGTTGTTACTAAATAGTTCCCACGCTGTGGGACTGTCGCTCTGGACTGACACACTGCCACACTTTCCCACGCACGCGAGAGCGTCCTTAAAGCGCGCGCGGAGACGGTGGCGCGCGCGTGTCCGCTCACGGGGCACGAGGCGGGCGGACCGCGGGCTGAGGATCATGTGTACTCCACGCGCTGCGAGTGGGTTAGAGCGCGCTGCAGAGCAGGAGCGAGCTGAGCTGCGTCTGGTTTCTCTTATTAGAGCTGCGTTATCACAGCTGCTCCTCTGAGACTGCGCGGACACGCCGACCACAACACGCCGCTGCCATTACTTCTCCTGCATTACTTTATTTCCAAGGTGAAGGGAGAAGAGAAGAGACGCTTTAAAGCCACATATGAGGATTTGCTGTTGTGACAGTTCTCAGCTGCTCCGCGTCGGAGCGAAAAGGTGCGCGTCGCCCTCACTGTCCCCGGTCTCCTCTTCTCCACCTGCACTTGTATGAGTCCAAGACTCGGGTAGTTACCGTCGACATGAGAGGTGAGTCCGTGCAGATTGTTACACTTTCCCTCCAGACTCGTGTGTGGGTGAATGTGAACTTGTGTGTAGTCCGCTGTGATGACGACACTCTGAAACACTGCGTACGTCTAACTGCGCAGCTACTAAACTCGCACGTTTCTGTGACACACAAACATGGACCGTGAAACTTGTCCGCACGTTGTCGAATCTTCTGACGATCGAAGAGTGCTTCAGCTAACAGGTGCATTTCAGATGTGCTGCGGTTGTTTGGTGTAAAGTGTTTGGTGTAAATGTATTTGACTGTGACAGGAGGAGTGTGTCGCAGCTGCGGTTACTTTACTCCGACGGCGACTCTTCTTATGTAAGAGAACGAGGGAGGGAGGGAGCGGAGGGATTCGCAGGCTGTCAAACCGCACGAAAGTCCGTCGGCAGGGAGTCTTTTAAGCTTGGACAAATAGTCCACTCAGTTGCATTTTAACGCTGTTTTCTTCTTATTTATTTAATCCACCTTTTATTTTCAGTACTTTTGTGTGACCCAAACATTACATTTACAGTGTTGCAGTACTTGCAATAGTATTATGTAGTTATTATTTGCTGCATATGGTGTTTTTGAAGCGTTTGAAAGCACTGACACTTCCGTTTGGTGGTGTGACTGTTCATCTGCCAGCGTGGTTTTGTTTTCACCATTAGCAGTGTGTGTTGGGGGTGGAGGGGCAGAGAGATAGGAGGTGCTCCATTGACCTAATTCTGTCATTGAGGATTACTCTGTGTGCGTGCGTGCGTGTGCGTGCGTGTGTGTATGTGTTGTCGTCATTACTGTTTAGACCATGTTGATAACTTCAATCAGTTGTCAAGGGGAGATTGTTCCTCTTTTGAAGATATTGTTGATATTATGAGCTGCACTGTAAACAAACTGATTTCAATTCAACTTCCAGGATGCATGCTACAACCAGATCAAAGTCCTGTGACACAGATGATGTTATATATAAATATATATCTCTTGTCTTGTGGCGTTGTTATGTCAAAGCCATGCACCGCTGTGGCGAGCAGGATATGGGCACAGCAAGCCCACATATAACCATAAAGCACAGCAGGGTTCAGTTGAGCTCAGTTTCCTCTGTCAGCTAGGGTTACTTACATCAACCAGAGTGTTTGTCGGTCCACTCAAGCATTGTTTGTCAATCAGATTTAGTAAAAACTACCACATAATCTACAATGCTTGGCCAGTCTTTAACTGAATTCACAGTAGAAGGGGGAAAATATAAAATAGGTTCGGATGTGTAGGACACAAGCACCAAAAAGATTTGTCCCGCATCATCTTTCCACCTGATGGATAACAATTAACTATGCCGTCGAGCTTGTTTATCTCTGAGGTATTCTTGTAAACAGTTGCACAAACGGGTTCAGCAGGCATGAAGTAACACATTCAAATGAGTGAACTTCAATGGAGCACTCTTAGTTTTATTCCTCAGAGGCCTGCATGGTGTGCGGACTTGAAGCAGTGTGTTGGAGCTCAGTTAGCCCAGGATCAAAGTCACAGTAGCAGTAAAGAGGAAAGGGCCGATCTCTGCTCTCCCAGGACCCCGCTGTGCTGAGCTCAGGCTCAAAGCCACTATCTGTTGAGTGTGCAGCCTCGGGGAAGTTCACAGCGAGCCATAGTATGTGTCAAGGTGCCCTTTCTCTCTGACAACTGCGTGCTAAGATTCCACTCCTCTTATCTGAAGCTTTAACTCTTCCCCCAGCTTCCTTGTTAGTGTGCAAGCACAATGTCAAAATGTTGGTTGGTCATATCTATTTTTGCAAGCATGCCTAAAGATAAGTGAGATTCTTTGTCAGGGCAACGGTGATTGCTGCAGCATGGCCCTAAATCAGTTTCCGTGGTTTGCATGAAGAAAATCACATCCTGAGAACTGAATTCCTCAGTCTGGGTTTTCATGTGTAGCAGAGGCCTGCTGGGGTTTCGCCTCGGAGCTGCACGATCAGCGTGATAGAGCAAATGCACTTTATCTTTTCTGATCAATGGGGAGGGATTACACATGCGCTGAGTATGAAGCTGTGTTTTTTTTAAAAAGCCACATTGCTGTTGGTCCGCATGTAAATATTAATTATGGGTACATTGGGGAAAGTGTGTACAATAGTTAACTTGACAGATGAGATGATGAAGAGTTTCCACAATGTAGTTTTAGATGCTTTTGTAGTTTTAGATGTTTTTCAACACTGGTATGATCCATAATCACAAAGAGAACTAAGAGAGGGAAATATGTAAAGTGAAAAAGGAAAAAAGAGATAATTATCTTCATATGGTTGGACTTACCTGTATACTGCCACCCTCATATTAAGGATGTGACTTCTTGTGAAAAAGATATTAAATCATCCAGTCACAAGGAAGGAGAAAACATCTTGTGCGTTAAGTGAATTAGCCCAAATTTCTATCATATTTTCTGTAAGATTTTGCTTCTCATGTCTGCCACTTTGCACATAATGTACACACTGTGACATTGCATTTAATCTCATTTAAATTTCTGCACTTAAACAGACAGAGGAGCTTGGTTACAGTTAAGAGCAAGGTGTTAAGAGTGGTGCATGATACAGGCCTCTGTGTACACCAATACCTCTCATTCCACTACTATTGCATCTGATGAGTAATTACCTAAACCTGCATTGCATTTTTAAATAGGTCAGTGTTAGTGTCAGGCCATATTATACCATTTGTGTTCCCTAGGTAGATCAGGGAGTGGAGACGAGGGGAAGAAGAAGCATTACTGTCCACATATAGTTCAGCTTTGTAGAAAACAGGTGGTAATTGAGGCCCTGTGCATTGGGAGACATGTGCAAAGAGAAAATGACAGATGTTCACTATGACTGTGAATATAAAAAATAACTGCCAACTCTACTTAATGTTATAGCATGTTGCACAATATACCATATATGTCATTCCCCCCCATACCCCAGAACCCCAGATATGTAGGCTAAGTATACAGTATGTCAGGTAAATATAAAGAGCAAGGTAAATAGGACCTTCGACTCTGTTTGATTAGCTGGGATGAGAGGGCAAAGTCTTCCTGCCTGAGGGTTTACAGCACTAATGAAGAAAAGTGCTGACGTCAGTCAATAGTAACCTAAAAATTGCTCCTAAAAATGATGATAGCATGTATTTATCCACACTTCAGCATAGCTGCAACATAATAACACTCATGTAAAGCTACAGAGTTTCTGTTTTGTCATATTTATTATATATTCAGGGAAATTACTTAAGCTGCACTTGCACAGCAACTATAAGTCAGTATTCACTTTCTCTAAAGCGGCCTTGGGTACCTTGAATGGCCCTATATAAATTGTTGTTGTTGTTGTTATCATCATCATCATCAGTTGTATCATAATGTAGGGATTTTTGTGTGAAAATATAATATCTACATTATATGCTTCTTTTACTGTTACCAAGAATTGAACAAACAGGAAGTAGATTCTCTAAATATACTCTGAGGACTATAAGGGAGCTGTTGCTCAGACTCGTTTTCCGACACAACAACCGAAACAATGAACGGTCACAGCTGACAGTAGCAGTCTAATAGCTGATGTCTCTTCACTGTGATTCACACAAAACACTTAAATGCTGGGATTTGTGCAGCATTTATTTGCTAATAGACCAGAAAGGCAGAAGAATCTCTGGGTTGCCAACTGCAATGGAGTAAAAATAGATTTATGGTCTGGCGCTAACACAGCTGAAATTTCACTCAAATACTTGACATGCTGCAACAAGTTGAGAGCTACTATTAGCAACGACCAGCTCCACCTGCTGCAGCTTACTGTACGAGATGTTTTTGTAAATACTTCCAGATGTTGTGCAAGCTGTAAAATCTCCAGTGGCATAGTTTGACCCTGCCAGTTTCAACTGGTCAACAATCTTACGGTAATCAAACCTTACATTGTTTTCCTTTCAAACCAAAAGGAGGCCTCCACCCTCCACCCTGCGTCTGAGTCAGACTTGGTTCCACCTTAAAAACCTGCAAGAAACCAGATTGTGTTCCTTGTGAGGTGCCTCCCCCTTCACTGAATGGGAAACTGTGTCAGTGGAACAGCTCCTGCTCTCTGGGCCTTGACTGTGCCGCTCAGCTGACTGGCAGGTGAGGCAGCAAGTCATGGACAAAGCTGCTCGCTCAGCAGCCAATGGAAGCGTGGCAGGGCAAGGGAGGACCGTCGTACCGTTGCTAGGGCAACCACCTTTGAATGAGTGTGTTCATGGAATGCAGCCAGACAGTAGTTATATAACAGGCTGAAGGGCGGGGGGAGAGGCTGAGGCTCTGGAGGGGGAGCGATAAAGGGAGCAATGGAGAAAGGGATTTTTTTCCATTGCCCTTTATTTATTTATATCCCTGAGTTGCGTTTCATTGACCAGCAGGAATTCTAGCCAAGCGAGACGTTCAAATATGTCACAAGCCCTGCACAGACGGTCTTTGACGAGGCATGATGTCGACAGATTTTTTCCCCCCGTCATGATTTTCAGGGTAATGTGGGCCACTAACCTTTTTTGCTTTGCCTCAGCGTGTGACGCACATCTCTCCCCACGCACAGTGACTCATGTGATTGGTTGGTTGTGAGTAGTTTATAAAAGAGCCTTTAGAAAACAGCAATTTTCAGGAGAGCTGTGAAGGCCGGTTAATGCCTTTGCTGCGATTTACAGGTTACCTAATACCCTGTGTGATCCAACAAAAGTGGTTTAGGGATTGTTGGGCACATCCAGCAGTCCAAGCCAAATCAAAATCTTGCACACAGTTGACACGGTGGGCTGCAGTTTTTTTGGTGGCTTAGGTTTGCAGGGCTCCAAAGGTTCAGCAAGGCAGGGCATCTTTGTTAACCTGCAAACATTTTGTTCATCCTGGAGGAGGAGTGGCAGAGTGAGAGAGAGCCACGAAACTTTATAACCCTGGGCCTCAGCTAATGCAATTGACCTGCTATTCTGGGCTTGAGGAGGCCCAGCTACTTAGATAAACAACATAATGAAAAGAACATGGTGTTCCAGGGTAAGAAGGCTCAGGCTTCAACAATGAACACAAGGAATATAATGTATACCTTCGTCTCCTTTGTGTTATTGACACTTTTACTCATAATACATTGTAACATTATAGGCTTAAAAAGCAAATGTTTAATTTTTCTGTAACTGGCACAAAAAGTGCCTCTTAATCACAACGGACAATATGCAAAATTTGTTTACTCGTCAAATATTTATGGGCTTGGTTGTCTGTATATGTTCCTCTTGCTGGATATTTATTGCATAACAATGGCCAAATATTAATTCTCCACACATGCTGTATATCATTCATTGCATGGCAGCAACAAATGGTTATTATTATCATTAATGAGCATGCAGGTTTTCTCCAATTCATCCATTCTTTAAATGTTTCATTTGATCAACAGTCCAAAATGCAAAAATATTGAACACTATATTCTACTCCACTGGAGAAGCCTGCACAGACATTTTTTGGCATGTTTGAAAAATTTGTCAAAGGATTGATTCATTTTTCATTATAATTGCATGAGTTTTTGGTGGTTGGACTTATTGGAGTTTACTAATATTTTCAAGTCTAGACCAATGTGCCAAGTGAAAGAAATATTACTTTCATTATAGAACGACAGCAATTAGTGTTCATGTTGTTTCAATAAAGCTATTTATGTTTTGAGGTGTCGATATCTATTTAATATTTAACTGATTTGTGTCCATCTTTCTCTACAGCTCAAATAGAGGTCATTCCCTGCAAAATCTGTGGGGACAAATCATCAGGGATTCACTATGGTGTCATCACCTGTGAAGGCTGCAAGGTGAGTTATGAAACCATCTCCATAATCAGCATTGAGTCACAATAAAAACTGGTCTGCCAGATTCTTTTGTTCGTGATCTACAACCTGCGATCTTTGTCTGTAGGGTTTCTTCCGACGTAGCCAGCAGAACAATGCTATGTACTCCTGCTCACGTCAGAGAAACTGTCTCGTTGACCGGACCAACCGTAACCGCTGTCAGCACTGCAGGTTGCAGAAGTGTCTTGCTCTGGGCATGAGCCGTGATGGTGAGTTCAGCCGCTCGATCTATATTTAATTAACTAAGAGTTTCCACCAGACCCGTTTTGCTTTTCACAGTGAATGAGTTATGCAATCCTCGTTTGACTGCCACCACACCTTCTTGAATGTTAAATTTCTGTCTTCACACTCTTGTCGCAGCTGTGAAGTTTGGTCGAATGTCCAAAAAACAGCGTGACAGCCTGTATGCAGAGGTCCAGAAGCACCAGCAGTCCCAGGAGTGTGCGGGCCTCGGCCCCCGCGAGGACAATGGCGACATGGCCGACCTCACCTGCCCCTACAAACGAGGCTCAAGCACTGCACTCAGTGATCTGGACGACATCACCACGCTGCAAGGAGACCTACTTTTCGACCTCCCACTGACCCCGAGGGACGGAGGTGGTGACTACTGTAACCTGGACATGCTGGGTGGCAGCGCAGGCAGCAGTTCATCCTCTCAGAGTTCACCAGAACAGACCAACTTTGACTTTGTAGACGGCAACCTCGGCATCAAGCATGAGTACCAGCTGTTGCACGACTCTGGACTCTTCTCACATGCTATCCTCAACCCGCTGCCGGGGGGCTGCTCCCTGCTTGAAATTGGTCAGTAAAAAATCTTGAACCATTAAATCAATTTGAATTTTAACAATAACCCTAAGGGTGAAAAGACACAAATATGCAACATACAGCAATTAAAGTTTGTTTATATGTCATAGAAGAAGTTAAGACGTGATCTTATAACAAATATTTCCCCCTGTTCAGAGCGTATAACTCAGAGTGTGGTCAAGTCCCATATCGAGACAAGCCAGTACAGCACAGAGGAGCTGAAGAGAATGGCGTGGACCTTGTATAACCCAGAAGAGACACGCTCATATCAGACCAAGGTATGTGGAACATGTTAATATCCACTTGCAAGAGTCTGACAGCTGAACCTCATACAGACAAATATCAATGATAGATATTTTCAACTACCTGAACGAGTAAAATGAATTATGAACTGCGCTATACAGTCTAAGGGCCTGTTCACACATGTGCAAATGTTTCAGTGGCGAATCTTCACCTTCCATTCATTTCCAATCTGTGCGAGTGAGTAGTCAAATAAAGCATGTGCTTCCTGTGGCGAGGCAAAATGCAATGTGGCTTCACGCGGAGTTCAACTAAGATGAACTTTGACCCGCGATATTCGATTTACGTATGTGTGACCGTGCCCTTAATCTATTAACTAATAACTGTAGCAATCACTTGGAAAACATTTCATATCACTGCATCATCTTGTTTTTTTGTACAATGTAGAGAGAGGAATGTTTTCAATTTTTAACCATGAATCAATTTCAACGGTAAAAACATCTCAAAAAAAGTTTCCTAAAACACACATACACACATTTCCTTCTGTGTTTTCACATTTCACTTCTTAAGGAAGCCATAGCACAAGTTAAGCTGCAGAAACAAAGAGACAAACATCTTGTAGGTCAAGTTATTTTTAGCAGAAAGCAGATCATTAAACACAACCAGACATCCCTTGATGTCTAAATATGGATGGAGTTAATAAACAACCATGGATTACAACTTGTCTGATGCCCCTGAGATGTTGCAGTTCTCATAAAGTACTCCCTTTCTCTCACTTTCTCTTTCAGTCAGCTGAGGTGATGTGGCAACAATGTGCCATTCACATCACCAACGCAATCCAGTACGTCGTGGAGTTTGCCAAGCGCATCTCTGGCTTCATGGACCTGTGTCAGAACGATCAGATTATCCTCCTCAAAGCAGGTCAGAGCATGACACCAGTGTACACACTCCCCAAGGGCTAAAATCAGTTTTGTTTTTTGTGTTTAACCACATAACAGTCAGGGGCTGTTTCTACAAGGGACGAGCCTCCAGCGAGACAAGCTAGCCTGCTGTGTGCATGTTTATTAGTTTGCAAACTTTAAGCTGTGACTAAGAGCGCTGTTGTCATATGAAAAGTATTTAACCCTCAGGTGGTAGCTGACTTCACAGACTTTAAACATCACATGCATTCAGAGTGACTTGTTCTGTTTCTGAAGAGTCTCTGGCCTTGTTTTAATCACACAACATTTACGATTGACATGAAGTAAAGTGCGGTACTTTTTACGAAGATGAAAGACGTACGGAGCATACACGCAAAGGATTTCTTCACTTGATTAGACTAATTGGAAGGCTTCAATCACAAATGTCTTAAAGGCGAGAAAAGTGTCCACACCCATACGTAATCTGTCAAACCTAACAAACACCTGAAGGGTGGAGGAAGATAGTAGGTTTGATTATGGGTCGACAGTAGCAATCAACACAGGAACATGTTCCTGCGATTATGAACACACATTAACATGTCAGGATTGTCAATTAAAAAGTCTGTACATGCACGAACACCTTCTATGCCAGGTGTTACAGTTTGCAATGTGTTGCTTGATTACATCCATAGTTTTACAGGTGACAATTTGCTTGTCAATAACAGGTTTTGCAATAAATTATCTTGACAATTATCTAGTCAATGAAGAATGTTTCACTGTTATATAAAGCGTTACTGTCACTTCACTGTTTCTTGTGAATTATAAAAATATTCTTCTAGCTATAATATAAAGTAGATTATCGTTAGACATTCAAAGTGACATTATATCTTACTGTTTCATCCCATTTATCCATAGTGAACTCGTCTCAAACTTAACAAAACCTTCAGTCAGTTCTTAAATATACCTTGTGCTTGTCAGTCACCTGATGAACAGTCAAGTTTTTGCAAACATTTTGAAGTGTGTAGGCTCTTTGTCTTTAAGCCTCAGGCCAGACACTATTTCATTGTGAATATCCCTTTAAGCTTTTTTCTTAATTTATCTTTCTTTCCTGTGTGTCAACAGGCTGCATGGATGTTCTTCTGATCCGCATGTGTCGGGCCTACAACCCCATCAATAACACATTGCTCTTCGATGGAAAGTTTGCTACCCCTCAGTTTTTCAAAGCTCTCGGTGAGTCAACTCTATCTTTCTCTCATGGGTAAAAGTATACACATGATTTAAAAAATATAAACAGGAGATTCTAGGTTAACATTTTGCCCGTTTAATCTGTGTCAGAATCACCACACTCATTCCTGTCTCGATGATCTTGATTGTCTTCCTAGGCTGTGATGACCTCGTGAACGCAGTGTTTGACTTTGCCAAAAGCCTGAGCCGCATACAGATGTCCGAGGAGGACATGGCTCTTTTCAGTGCTGCTGTGCTGCTCTCACCAGGTATATCTCACACTAAATGGATTCATCTTTACCTGCGAAATTCGCATATGAAGTTCTATAATGATATTGCAAAGGGTTACATTCCTTTTCACACTTAAACTAAATTGATGGAAATATACCTGCGGAGGCAACTATACTTCAAACATTTATTGTATTAAAAGGTCACACCATTTATATTTTGGCATATTGCCAGGATAGCACTCACAACCTACTTCAATCAGCGATGCCGTGCCACCGTGCTTCTGAATGTTAGAGCTTCAATAGTGGCAAATAATTTGGATTACTGCAGACCCCAGTCAAGTCAAACTCCCCAGTGGGAGTTATGTAACATGTCTACATAATGTGACAAAGGTCTGAATACTCCACTACTCAATTTTACTATTGCTTAATCTGAGTATGACCTTTTATTTGAGTTAAAATAATCAGAAAATGCTGTTTACATGGCAGCTTCTCATTCAGACTATTGTCGTAATCAGGTTAATATCAGAATATTGGCATCCATGTAAACATAATCACTCTGTTTCTCTATCTTTGTATCCTGCTCCCAGATATTTGTAGATTATAAACCTTACCAGATGTGGTTTCAGACTGGTGACATAACAACACTAATGACATCATCTTGTCCTTATTTTCCCTCCAGACCGACCCTGGCTCACAGATGTCCAGAAGATACAGAAGTTGCAGGACAAAGTCTACGTGGCTCTGCAGCGCTGTCTACAAAAAGAGGGGGCATCAGAAGAGAAACTAGCGAAGGTATAAGAGACCACTGTGCCACTTTGCTGAAAATAATCGTCTTGATGATTTTGTTTACCCACTGCGTCATGTAATTAATTGCCAGTTTTGACTTCTCTTCTGTCCAATCTAGATGGTGTCCAGGCTCCCCATAATGAAGTCAATTTGCAACCTCCACATCGACAAACTGCAGTTTTTCCGCCTGGTGCACCCGGAGACAGCATACACGTTTCCTCCTCTGTACAGGGAGGTGTTTGGCAGTGAAATCACCTTCCCAGACTCCACGGAGGGTTAGAGCTGTTCAGCTTTGTAGCTTGATTCAAATATAAACACTGAGGTTTAGGGAGAGGGGAGATTAAAAAAAATGTGGCAACCAGCTGAGGCAAAATCTAACCAGCAGCTCAATGACAATCCTGCACGCTACACTTGAGGACACGCTCCTCTCACCTCTTAACTCCCGACCTTGTGGAGTAGCTTACACTGCCCGGCAAGCCAGTCCCTTCAGTTTCGACGCACAACTACAGGAACGGCTGCTGGCCACTCAGTGCATGTTACCTCTTTTTTTTTTTAGGGAGTTAAAGGAAATGATTAAATAGTAGCCTATAATTTGTATTCTCAAAACTATTTTTCTATGAGGAGACCTTAAACCTCTCGTCGAGTTTAATTTCTTTGTAATATAAATTTGACTTCTATCGTTCTCACAGTTCTAGTAAGCTATTTTTGAATGTACCCCCTTTCCCCTTTACCGCTCAGCACAGCCCTAGGCTTGATGTAGAATGTACATACTTAAAATCCTCACCCTCTTTGTGGAGGTTTTGCAGTAACAATGCTTGTTTCAGTTGTCAGTCTCGTAACAGTTTATTACTTCATTCAATATTCTTTCGGTAGTGCCCATATTTTTGCAGTTTTGTAACGTCTGAACAAACTGTTTAAAGGGACCATGATCAAACTCACAAGCGGATAGGTTTTTAAACTGGGTGAATCGCGGGCAAACCTCCAGAGTCTGCCGCCATGCACCTACAAACGCTTGCACACAGAGCGCAAGACAGAGCACTTATGCTGATCTTTGTTGGTATTTCTACGAGCACACCCTTCAGACACTGATGTGAGCTCTTTATTTTTTTAATGCAATCAGTGACCTCAGTCCTTAAACCTTTTCCCTTTGCAAATGCCACTTAGAGAGCGAGAGAAAAGCAGAGGTATTGTGAAAGTATTTTCCGATGTTCCTGTTTTTATATATATATATATATATATATATATATATAAACACTAATATAATCATGTAAGGTAAGAGCAGGGGGGATTTCACACAGAGCGAAGAGGAGGAGGATAATGTGCTTGTGCTCAGGTCTCTCAAACAGATACTGCCTGCCCGTACGTTGGGGTTCTGGGGATGAATAATTGTTGTCACTGAGAAGAAAATCTAGTATTCTGGATAATTAAAAGCACTTATGAGTCCATGGTAGAATCCTGAATGGATTCTTCAGGTTCAAAGCTGTTCAAACAAGGTGCTGGGCAGCCAACCACTGCGGGGCTGTGAGCATCTGGAGTTGTCGCAGCTCAGGCCCCCTCCGCAGAGGCCAAAATACCTCTCAACACCAGCAGGGTAAAAGAAAGACTGTGGGAGTGATGGGGGGAGAAAAGGGTTGGCTGTTGAAATGTGGCGGTTTTATTCACCTACACGGTTGAAAGAGGGGCAAAGAATAGAGAGTGGGCAGTTGGGTGTTATTTTAAGCTCCTTGGATGAGAGTTAGAGGGGATTTACTGTCTGTCTCACTCTCAACTCTCACTGCTGCTGGGTCGGGCAGATTGTGCTGCTGCAGGCGGCCGAGATGTTCTGATTGGAGAAATAAATCCTCTATTCCTTATTCCCCACTCCCTCACTACCTCACCCTCTTCAAACACTACACAGCACAGGAAAGGGTTGACAGAGCCATCAGCTACCCCCCTGAGTTAGTATCTCTGCATTCGTACTAGAGCGCTTCTTTAAAAATGAACAATTAGTGGTGAATTTTGAAGGCCAGTGAAGACTAAATGATCCTAAAATACTTCATTTTGCTTTTGAAAACTGGACAGAAGACAAAATCAGACTAAAGCACTGGATCTATTTACACCGCCAACACTGAGTGGTTTTCTTTCATGTGAGAGGAGTTCAAATCTTTATATCCAGGAAACGCGTAGATACAGGAGTGAAATCTCTGGAGATGCATGAGGGTGTGTACAGAAGAAACGTTTGGGGGATACATTATGTTTCTGTAAAACTACGTTGTACTGCCAGTATACTAAAGACACTCTGAAAAAAGATTAGATTTAATCTGAGAAAACACTGCTGTTAATCTGCTTTTAAGACAATCACCATGACCGATGTTGGAAGTCTAGCTTTATTTAATATTTCTGCCAGGTTATCTTTGACAGTGCTTTTCACCACACATCAAGTTATCTCACACAGCATGAAGGGGTATTCACCTTTGTTTTTTTTTTCTGGGTACATAAGGCAGTGGCATGGTGGGATTGTGCAATAATCTCTTTCCCATTGTTCTAAGTGTGATGGGGCGTTGTTTCTATGTATGACAGTTAATATTTTCACAAGCACTCCAGCACAGTCAACCTCGCATCATTTAGAGTATAACGTACCAAATACACAGCCAGCTTCTTCGCAGGTCTACATGACACTTAACAGTGTGACAAAGTGCAATACTTTGTGTGTTACGTCAGAGAATGTTAGAAATGCTGATTTCTAAAGACTCCGTGTACTTGATAGTTTTTTTTTTTATCTGCAGGCCTAAGATCTGTCCAGGGGGCAGTAATGAAGATCTACAATACATTTCCGTTTTAGATTTACTCAGGGAGATAGCTGGGCTCTCTGTCCTACAGTGTCTGCTGTTCGTCTAGCTATAGCAAGACACCTCGCACCAACATAGAAGACCTTAAAACCTTGATCACTGTGTACAGTACCTGTTCTTGTGAATGTTTGCTTACAGAAGTATCAAAGATTTTACCCCTGTCTGATATCGTTATATTTTTTTTTTGAGTTTTTTGAGTCAATAGGATAATAAGAAAAGTAAATATAAAAGATGGATTATAATCTCTGAATTTTGTGTTGGTTTTGTTGTGATCTTTTTTGTTTCTTAATTGTATCCTTGTATGTACTGCTTGTTTTGTTTTATTTTTGTTCCTCATCATTTTAGTGTCCTTGTCTTGGAGAGATGTAATTCTATTTTTTTTAAAGAGCGTTTTTAAAGATGTCTCTCTAAAAGTTTTTCTTTTGACATGATCCTTCTGTTTATGTTTTCACTCTATGTTAAGATTATTATTATTAAATCAATATAGATTTTAATAAGAAATAATTTATATGTCATGGATATAAAGCCCAAGAGGTTTTAACACAGTTGCGTGTTATTGCACAATGGTGATACAATATGTGGATTTAAGAATGTAATAAAAGTCTTTTTACATTTAAAAGTAAAAAAACATGTTCTGGTTTTTATTGAAGGTTTTTTCAAATTAAAATTGATCTGTACAGTCACACTATATTCTACAGCCATATACACACCGTGCTGACATTATAAAATAGGAAGCATAAGATCAATAAAAATGACTGTTCTCTTACATCAGTTAATCCTACTGAAATATTCCTTATAAAGCTTATCTATCTTTGTATTGTAATATGTGTATATATATATATATATATATATATATATATATATATATATATATATATATATATATGTATATATATATATATATATATATATATATATATATATATATATATATATATATATATATATAAAAATTATGGAGCATTGAAATTGCCAAAATTAACCAATGACCCTGAATCTATATAAATCAATAAATGCATAAATAAATAGCTTAATGTATGTTAATGAAATAGAATTTGGAGAGGGGAAAGTCTATATATTTGTTTCGACATCCTACATTTATTTATTTGTGTATAATTGAGTATTTTTTGGCAGTTTCAGTTGTTTATATATGCCTTACATAAAAGTAGGAGCTAAAACGATACCCTGTATGGCAAACATGTAGTGTATTACTTTTATACCATATATTATATAAGAGCCACTGTTCTCAAGCTGGAGTTCATAAACCCTACTAAGATCATTTAATTTTCTCACAGTCAATGGGAGACTGAGAAGAATCTGATAAGATTTCACCTTCTACATCTCTACAGTAGTTCTCAGCCACTGACCTCCAACCACAGTATCATGTCATTAAGTTGTTTTAGTTTTAGGTTGCTGTAAAACTGCTGCCATTCCAGCACAGTGAAGATATGCTACTGCTAAGGTTTCACTTTGCACACCATAAGTGAAATTCAGTTCACCTTTGTTTTGTTGTCAATCTCATGTATGTTTATCTTAAAGCCCCATTAAACAAATACAAATTGTATCTGGATAATGAGATACAGTAGAGAAACAAGACGGGACAGTTTGGTGTGTGCAAGACAAGATCAGTTTTCTATCCAGATAAAGCTTGCAAACCATCCTGGGCCTTCACAACTGATTGGGGCCCCAAATGCTCCAGGCTTAGTGGATGTCAAACACAATTTGTGCTGATTTAATTGAATTTTTGAGAATATGAACCACTAAAACTCAGTCTGACCCGACATGATAAGGGCCTTTAAATGAACTGCAGAGGAGGTTATGTTTTCATTCCTGTCTGTCAGCAGAGTTACGCAAACACTACGCAACCAATTTTATAGAAACTTGTTGGAATGTTGGGGCATGGGCCAAGAAAGAACCCATAAAATATAAAGGCAGATCCACACAAAGGGCTGACCACTTCCCATACACACTGTGAGATTGGTTCTGACCAATTTCCAAGGGAACTGGTGGGGTGGGGGTCCCGGGTCTGTGGCCCCTTTACTTTGGGGGTCAGGGGTTGATAAACTGTGAACATGTGGCCTGCAGCAGAAAGACGGGTGTATTACATTTTCCCTCCAGCAGGAAGCGGCGTTTTAGTTTTTTCAGTTTTGTGTCTGTGGCGTGTTAGAAACGTCATCATGACACCCACTCGCTCACGGGGAATCCTGTGGAGGATCTCCTGCTGTATGCTCACATCAGCGCCCTTTGGACATTCTGCAGACTTTTTACCACTCAGCAGAAACTCCGGAGGCTCCCACTCGGGCATTTGTGCTGACACATACAGCCCCTCTGGAGAATGTCCGGAGGATCTCTGGTGTTCAGTGCATTTCTGAAAGCATTTTAGTTAGTTAGTTAGTTAGTTAGTTAGTTGGATGGATGGGTGGATAGATACATAGATACATAGATACATAGATACATAAATACATAGATAGCTAGATACATAGATACATAGATACATAGATAGATGTACTTTATTGATCCCAAATTGGGAAATTATTGTTACAGCAGAATGTCAAGGGCATTGCACTGAGAGCGAAGTAGCAATAAACAGATAGAAATAATAAAAATAGAATGTAATAAACATAAAATGTACTAAAAACTGTACATACTCCCTAAGTAAATGAAACACAATAAAGTACTAGAATACACAATAAACTTGGGGCTCCAAGTCTGGGAACCTCTGTTCTGTGAGACTGGGAACGTGTGGCCAGCAGCAGACAGGCGGGTGTATTACCTGCTCCCTCCAGCAGGGGGCGGCGTGCACCAATTCAACCATCATATTAAATCTGATGAGTGAACTGGGGGAAACTTTTTTTTTTTTTTTTTTCCCCAATGTGGCCGCTGCGGGTCTGTTGCTCCGTGTGTCAGTAGCTGTCGGTGTGTTCCCAGGTCCGGAGACAGTGTTGCTGATAGCGGAGGGTTTCTGTTTCTGTTTCTGTTTCTCCACGGTTCGCCCCGTCACCCCAGGAGACACACAGCGGGGGAGAGGCACCCTCGACGTGGACGTGGTCAGTTGGCGTGTCCCGACTTGGAGTGACGGCTGTGCGCTCCTATGGTTCCTGATAAACATCTCTGCCCCTCTCCCTGACCGACTGCTCCGCGAGCCGTGCTCCTGTCGTTGACCCATTTTACTACTTCGTCCGAGCTTGAGGGAAGCCGGGGCTCAAGATGTCGGTAGCGGGCCTGAAGAAGCAGTTCTATAAAGCCAGCCAGGTTTGCAGAAACTTTTTTCTCTTCTCCTCTTTAGCTAGCGGCTGTCAAGGCAGCGTTAGCAAGCTAGCCTCGACATTAGCACGAGTAGCTAACGGTCTGTGGCTGGCTAATGTTGATCAACGCTGTGTCAATGTGGATGTTATTGTGTGTTAACTACATGAAACAAAAAAACAACAACTCGGGTCTGCGTTTAAACTATCAGGGTTGTTTTATATCTAGACGTCCCTGTTCTTTTACAGCTAGCATTGCAGTTAACAGGCATCGTTTCATGTGTTTTTAGAACGTTAACGTCAGTGGAACTAGCTCTAAGCTAACTTTAACTTATGTTGAGCAGCGGTATCAAGCTATAACCACACACATCTATTCGATATGTATGTAGTTTCAAGTTTTTCTCATGCAGTTGTGCAACGATTCGGATTCAAGAGGCACTCTGGCACTTGGTGTAGTTTGCCTCAGGGTCTCTCCCGGTGAGCGACTATAAAACAACACAGGACAAAGTAGTGACTAATCTAAACCAGAATGTTAACATGTGGTGAAGCTGATGCAGTCAAATCCAAACTGTTTTTGTAAAGCTCCTCTGAGTTTTCCGATTATTTCCCAGCTGTGTGTCGTGTTAGTGTTTGAAGTGAGTCAGATCAATATTTAGGGTTAGATGAGATATAAATACCTCAGAATTAGAAATGCCAGTGTTGTTCATGGAGGTGAAAAACACCGATGTTTTTAATGTAAGCCAGCTCTCTCGGTTATGGGTGGGGACGGGCAGAGATTTTTTTTTTTTTTTGGAGTTTCTTTTCTTCCTTCCCCTGCTGATCTAAGCAGGAAAGACATTTGGTTTCTGCCCCAGTTTCCTGACAGGAACACACTCAGATCCCTGTAGGTTTGACTGCGAGGAAAAATAACTCCGATCCACAAGCTGTCATGTCAGGCCTGGTGGTAGTGAAAGTAGTGATAATGAATAGTAAATGTGATGGAGACGGTTTGTGCGTGAAGAATTGACGCTGAGGAGCGATGCAGAGAAGGGGGGAGTGTGTACGACTGTGCTTTCCCTTTATTTGACTGCAATGCAGCTGCTTTTCTTGCCAAAACTCCATGAGAGTCAATAACACTTGACATAGCTCTGATTTTCTTCTGCTGGAGGCATGCAGGAAGTTGGCTGTGGAAATTACCTTGTGTTTTTCTGAGAAACTAAACAAAATCTGTAAAAAAAACCCGACATTTTACATTCAAAGGGCACTGAAACGCTCCAAAAAGATGATACTCAGGGGTTTCAGGTGTGACAGTGTGAGCTGATGTTAGTCCTGAATAGAGATGACAGATTTAAAGCTGTATCCAATTGGCTTTATGAGTAAATTTGCAGTTTATCAAGGTAATTATGCATTGAAACGTCTCCTGGTTCTTCTTCTGTTTCAATGTAGAACTGAAAATGAGTAAACTTATGGTTGGAGGAGAGGAAACCAGAAGATGAACTTAAGTTGTCTGTTACAATATTGTAATAGATGATGCTGACTCAGAGAACCAGCTGATCCGAAGCTAAAATCCAACACATTACAAACTATATCTGTGGTTCTCACTGATCAGCTGTTCAGTTCATACTACCGGTTACTACCGAAGCCTTGCTGTTCTTGTCCTCACCCTCAGTTCAATACTCCTGACAACAACAGCAAATGCTTGTCAGAGACGGCCAGTTAATAGACCGGTGCGGGACAACTACAGTCAAGATTTTTGAGCAGCCAATATTGCCAATTTGATATCCAGTGGTTGTTAATAAAAAATCTAATCCAAACAATATATCTAATAGTCAAAGCAGTTGCTAAGGTCCATTGATGTAATGAGAATAATGGCTATCTTTCTACATAGGACCAGAAAGGCTGTGTAATCACTATCACACCTTCACTTTGGGTGTCTGGTCACAGTAACATCATTTCCTTTTGAAGTGTAATTTTCTCATGTATTGCAGTGTCACAGCTTTGACTCTGCATCTCATCTCTGACCTACTTTGACCTAGTTTTCAGGTTTGTTAGTGACGTAATTTCTCAGCAGTGTGCAGCTTCTAACAACAAGTTTTCTGTTTACCTTTTCAAATCTGTGCTTAAGATTTATTATAACATATGAAGGCTTTAACTTTAGCCATCATGTTTGAGTCAAAATTGTTTGAATCTACACCAATCTGCTACTTACCCTCTTTATCTTGGTTGTCAGACAACCTTTTTCTGTGCCTTGAAATCTTGACGTCATCTAAATCCAAACAGGAGCTTGGACTATGCCTTTATGATAGTGTACTACCATTTAACTAATACCCTGTCATTATGATGAAAAGGATACCTGTAGTAGACTGATCTCTCTGTGTAGCTGTGTTTTGTTTATACCAAAACTTCACAATGATCACCCTTTGTGGATGTTTTTAGGCTCTATTCATTTGAGCCTGTGTGCATGTAAATAACATTTTACACAGGTCTGAGGACTTGATGATCTCATTTAATAAAGCTATGGTGTTAAGTGGCCAACAGATTATTCTGATAATTTCATGTTTTTTACTTCCCAAAGTAAGAAAAGACTAAAATCTTAAGTTTAGTGGCTTATAACACAAACGAAACAATCATCATGAGTTCAATTAATCACCTTTCACCAGAAGTCTTGTAAGGCTGGTTTATGTACCTAGAAAGATAAGATATCAAAAGTATAAGGTCGGCAGTCTGCAATCTTAACTTTACTTGGACGGTGGCTGAGTAGACTGAGAGTTGAGGCTGTATCTTTACTTGTGACCTGAATCCCCTAAGGCCCCCTGTCATGTGCTTTCTGCACACAGCTGAGATTCAGCAACATAACCTCAATATCCTGACACTAGACAGTGAAGCTAAAGACAGTCAGCTGCTGCTGAGGTGCTGGAGTAACCTCAACTCTATTTGTTATAATAGAATCTTTGAGTAGATAAACACGTGTTGATGTATACTCTGTGTACTGGTATATGAATGTCACCCATCATAACACAAATAAGCTTTATTCGTAAGAGTCAAAGTCTGGGTTATTCCAGTAATCGCAAAATTGCCTTCAACAGCAATTCAGCAGTTTGAGTCATGTAGGAAATGCAGTGCTGTTGCTCAATCGTAGATTAGGTAATTTGAAGTAAAGGACAGGGGAGAAAAGTAGCCTGACCAATATACATTTTTTACGTTTGATAGAAATCGATATGAAATTTTTCTGACAACAATCAGTCAATATGTACACGTTCCAAAAATGTCAACGATGTGATGTCATTATCCAACCTTAAAGACATGTAATTGAGGCTTGATATTTGACACTTAAAACATCTTTCCTGCATTTCTTATTAAATTTGAAATAAAGTTCTCATTTTGGTGCATAACTGCAAACACGCTGATACACCTATCTTTGTGAAAGGCTCATATTGGCAATCTGCAAAGTTGTATATATTGCAGTCCAGGCCTTACAAATATACATTCTCTGAATTTAATATAGTTCGACTTGCCAAAAGAATCTCTCACTGTTAACATGCCTCGGAGCATTATATGAAACTTTGTCAGGGCACTGCTTCAAGCTGGTTACAGATACAAGGCTAAAATAATTAACTTCTTTATTCCTTTGTCAGGATCTCTCTCTTGGTGTTTCATTAACTGTCTAGACAGATTGAAATACTCCCTCTGTTAATGCTGCAGCGCAACATCATTAAAGATTAACTGGGGATGTAACAACTTACCTCAGAACGTCAATGAGCAAGAGCAAGTCAGGTTCATAACAGCATGGCATGGTCTGACTGAAGTTTTATTTCTACAAAGGTGTAGTGAGTCAGTTTGCCTGGAAACATGGCATAAACACAAGAAAGGCTTAGATTAGTTGTTGTGGTTTGCTTTTGCCTTTGTAGAATCAGTCTACAGATTGCAACCAACGTCTGTAGTTGTGTAGGATTTTTATGATCTGAGTGTTGGCAATGGATGGGAATTGTGTTTCTGCTCATTCTACATAGCTCATGGACACAGCAGTCAAGATAAGATTTTAATTATGTTAAGTTGTCAGAGCAGTACATGCAAATGTTCTTTGTTGTTGATTTCTGTCTCTAAAAAAGGGAGAAACACTTCTCGTCACTCTAAAGATTAGCCAAAAAATCATGTATAGCCATGCGTATACTGTACATGAACAGGAAAGCGTCTGTTTTCCATTTCTTTTGTTTTTTTCTGTGGCTGAGAGATCGCACTGGAAATACATGTGCTTTCAATCAAAATATTTCAGTCTGCTTAAGTTGAAGCATATTGTCTTTACTGAGATAGAAATAATGGAGTGAGCTGGTCCAGTTTTTTTTCATCCTGCAAAGTGTAAAGCAAGGCAAGTGTGAATCACTTGTCATGTGGATTTTTTGTTTCTAGTGTTTTGCTGCAACTCTTGTTTAAGTCACCAGAGGAGTTAGTGTAACGGCTAGATTTGCACAATCATTACTGCATGCTGCGTTCCTCCCATACATGTTCCTAAAAGATGTGTCCATGATTGCATTTCCTACACAGAGCAAACATGTTGACGTCTAAATTCGATATAAGCTTAGGCTCGTTTCCCCCTTAAATCAGAACCTCATGAGTAGCATTAATTCATTTGCACTCGTCTCTCTCTCTCCCTCTAGATGGTTAGTGAGAAAGTCGGAGGAGCAGAAGGAACAAAACTAGATGATGACTTCAGAGACTTGGAACGGGTAAGAGAGGCATCTGTCTGTGGTCTTAAATAAGAAACGTCTTTAATCCAAGCTGTGAGCCTGATTGTTTCCCTCAGTACACAAACATGCTGGTGTTTTTTGTGGGACTTCTTGATGTGTGCAACTAATTTAAAGCTTCATGTCTTCCTTGGTTGGTGGAGCAAATTTTCTGACCTCAGTGGTTATAAAGAAATTGTGTTGATGACATTGAAAATGTTCAAGCAGCTGATGAAATCAGCTGCTTGAACAGAAAATCAGTGAGTTACACAATAAACGGTACATGTCTTTTGTCTAAAAAAGCCCAAATTAACTGGTGCCAAACATCTAGTCTTCTAATATAGTTAATTCAATATTTGGACAAAAAACAACAACCAATTATAAGATTTAAACTCTGCACTGGAGCCCAGGTTTGGTGACCTAGGGTGCACCATGTTTAGGGAGGTTTGGGTCCTCCTGCATCATCTGCAGGTTCGGTTTGAACCTGGCCCCAGCTGTGTATCTTACCCACTCTCTCCCCATTTCACAGTAGCGCTGTCCTATCGAGAAAAAATGCTTTAGAAAATAAAGAAAAAGAAAAGAACGTACTGATATGTATTTTTAAAATACCTTAAAGGGACATAGCATGCAAATTCCACTTTGTTAGTGTTCACAGGTTAATGGGTATCTGGCATGTCTACCAACCCAAAACTTGGGAACACTGTTTGTTATAGTTCCTCTAAGTCAACGTCATGTGAGCGACTCGATTGCGCTTCCTGGGTATTGTGTGTAACAATACACTGAAGTCTCCCACTGTCTTGCCCCCCCGCCCCACCTGTTACTCGTTCCGAGGCTGCGAGCAGCGCAGCGCCGTTCCCAGCACGCAGCCGGCTGTTCACAGGACGAGCATTCTCCGCTGGTCAGCCCGGATTCACCACATGTGCATTTGTCTGGATCGTTGGGACTGGGAGGCTGCAGCAGCTGCTGGCGACCGCCTCGTCGTGAGCTGGAATTTGTGTCAGCGCCACACAGCCCGCTGTGGGAGGACTCCGCAGTGTTCAGCACAACCCCGAACCCGACATTCAACGGGTACAACAAGCGGAGAAGCAGAATCGCGGCTGACTTATATACAGTCTATGGGGCTGACCAGCGCGAGAATTCCTGAACAGCCAGGCGGCTGTGAAACGGCGCTCGCGCCGTCTTCCACACTGCCAGCTGTGTGAAGACTTGCATGTTCAGCCTACTATGCGGTTACAGTAGTTCGCCGGTTACAGTAGTTCGCTGGTTACAGTGTTACGCGGTCGACGCGAGGCCGCAGCAGCGCAGCGCCGTTCTCGAGCCGCCGCTGTTCACACGGACGCATTTGCTGGTCAGCCCCATGACTGTATATAGGTCAGCCGCATTCTGCTTCTCGGTTGTTGTACCTGAATGCGGGGTTGGGTAATGATGATGCCCCCCCTCTTCTCTCTGTCTGCTCTGTGCTTGTAGGGATGGGCAGAGGGGACATTAATTATGTGATTGGGAAATTAAACTCCAGGACAACAAGGAATACAAGTATGGGATGCATATTTGATAATTTATATCATATAAAATATGTAATTTATATCGTTTAAAATCATGGGGAGAGGGAGGGGAGCTGGCTCATTAGCATTTAAAGGAACAGGCAGTCAAACAGGTCGCTCTGTGGAGGCTGTTTATACAGGGTAAAAAGGGTGCTGTTTAAATGATCCTTGTGGTATTTTGACCAAAGTATGTTACAGACATTTCATTAAGACCCAAGAACCATATCAACTTGTGGTAAATGGGCATGCTATGTCCCCTTAAAGTGCATTCATACACCTTTTGAACAGAAAAATCCAAGTGATGAACAACTCCTTTGCCTGTCAGTATTCTTGTTAGTTCTGTGACTACAGTAGTTGTATTCTTGTGATGTATGTGTGTGTGTGTGTGTTATGTTATGTAGAAAGTAGATGTGACCAGTAAAGCAGTAGTGGAGGTCATCTCCAAAACATCAGAGTACCTTCAGCCCAACCCAGGTGAGAACAATATCTGTTTACATGCATGTACATGTATTTAAATGGTTTAAACTATGTGATTAACATTTGTTATAACTTACTCCCCCAGCATCTCGGGCCAAACTGTCCATGTTGAACACCATGTCAAAGATTCGTGGTCAGGTGAAGAACCCAGGTTATCCCCAGGCTGAGGGGTTGTTAGGAGAGTGTATGGGCAAATACGGACGGGAACTGGGAGAAGAAACGAACTTTGGTAAGATGTTTGTGAACATGTGGTCTGGTGTAGCTATGATTACTTTAAATGCTTTAAACTGTAAATGCACTAATGTCACTGAGTCTTTAATCTCTGTCTGTGTGGTTTAGGTGGAGCACTAGTAGACGTAGGAGAGTCCATGAAGAGAATGGCAGAAGTCAAAGACTCTCTAGACATCGATGTTAAGCAGAACTTCATTGATCCGTTGCAAGGGCTCTGTGACAAAGACCTCAGAGAGATACAGGTATCTGAAACACTAAGAGCCTGTTATACGATGGGGAAACCCTCTAATGGTCTGATGTGAAAAGAAATCAGAAAAACCTTCCTCTATCATTCCATTCTGATTTCTTTAGCACCACCTCAAAAAGCTTGAGGGTCGTCGCCTGGACTATGACTACAAGAAAAAGCGTCAGGGCAAGATCCCAGATGAGGAGGTTCGACAGGCCCTGGAGAAGTTTCACGAGTCAAAGGAAGTGGCCGAGACCAGCATGTACAACTTGTTGGAGACTGATGTGAGGATTTATTTGTTACTGTTAAGTGTGTGGTGTTGTAGTGTTTATCCTTTTAGGCATCATTTCAAGACCAGTTCCTTTAAGACGTCAAATATATTCTTATAGTTATATTTAACATAAGCCCTTTTCAGACATTACCTACTGGTAAAATCCAGAGAATTGTCTCTGGAGTTTACCCGTAGTTTACCTTTCACACATGCACAATGCAGCGGGAGGTTCTCTGCACAGAGGCGTTCACAACAGCATCAAATCCTCTGCATTATGCAGGCGAGAGGTGGAGCAGCCGGGTGCAACAGACAGAGGCAGAAAGCAACATATTGACTCCACTGCCGAGATCATGTCTTCATGTTGACACTGTCGTCAGCTCTTATCACCACAAACTCTCTTGACATCTTCGTCTGTCGGAAGAAGAGAAAACAGAGAATTGTGAGGCGGCTCCGGCAAATCTCGCTCCTCCCGACTAAATTCTACTGTGGAAACTTCTTGCGATCTAGCGTCTCACTTGGACATTTGCGTTCAAACATGTGCCTCCTCCGGAGATCTGCAGAGTCCAGTGTATGTCTGAAAGCAGCTATAGTGACATTGGTGACATCTACCTTCTTTGAACACAGTGGAAAGAAATCTACAATTGTGGTCTAAAAATACGGAATCTGAAGTTTCTTTATGCAATTTTAAGATCAGGTCAAAGGGAAAAAGTCCCTAATATGTAGCTTGAAATAAGAAACATTTAAAGGGCAATTATTCTCAGCCTAGACCTTCGTGTTATATTTATTGCTACGACTATCATGTCAAACATTTTATCGCTTGCTTCGCTGTAGAGTTTTCCTGAGCTTTTGTTGTGGAAGGCCTCTGTCCAATGCACACCCACATGACAAATACACAGCTACAGTTTCACGTGTAAAGATCAGTGAAACACACCCATTCAGCACAAACAACACTGGCACTGCAGATAAGCATTCTTTACATAGCTGTAGTTGAACAGTTATAACATTTAATCACTCATTGGTTTCAGCAGTGAGATCTTTTGTTTGCTTTGTACATGAGAGCCAGTGAACACACCTCTACGTGAGGGGGCACAGGAGCACAGAACAGCTGAGATCCTTCTCTCAGGTGCCAGTTCATTACTGTTGGTACAACTACAGTGTGGATACTTGACCTGAGCACGCTGGGCCCTGTTCTGACAATAACTGGTTCGGGTCAGTTTCGGTCACGTTGGCTCAGCTATGTAGTTGACTTTGTATTTACTGTGCATGTACCTGTAATCTTGAAAAAGATCAGGTTGGGTTGGTACACTTTAAGTACTGAATATTTTGGCTTAAGTTTTGAACAGTGGGAGGAAATGGAGGTGCAGCGTCTATCTTTATTTATAGTCTGTGGTGGAAACTGTTACAGAGAAGAATTGATTCAACACTCTGACCACTTTGGATGCTGTTGAACTGTTTTACATTGTACAGAGAAGCGTTTTTGTTATTTTGGCTGACGTTCTTCGATCTAAAGGGGTGGACAAAATAATAGAGACGCCTGTCAGTATAACGGAACAATACCGTGTCAGTACATTGACAAAAAAAGTTTATTATTGTTTTATTAGACTGCACGTTTTTAGCTAGTTTTACCTACTGAAGAGTGCCTGTACATCTAAACTGATTTGTGTGTTTTTGTTACACAACAGCTCAGCAGGGGATTAGTAAAATTGAGGGCAAGTTGCCAATGTGAATATGACTACTACTACCAAGAGGAAGTCAGCCTGTTCCATGTTTCCTGTTTTCACTCTGTAGGGTCTCTTTCATTTTGTTTCCTATAACTACCACATATGGGTAAATTTGAGTGAGAAAGATTTTTGACCGTGCAAACGGAAGTTGGATCAAATAATCCTAATTTAGTATTATCTTGAGATGAGGTTAAATGCTCAAAAAAGCATAGCAGACCATGAGTTATGATTATTCTGTCAAACAAATGTTCACAATATTTATTACACATGATCTTAATGATAATGTATCTTGAAGGTGCAGTGTAATCTGTATTATTTGGGACAGTTTATCCTATGGAATTGGTAACACAGCATATGATTAAGCATTGATTGTCTTACATATATATATATGTGTGTGTGTGTGTTTGTTTGAGTAGATCGAGCAGGTGAGCCAGCTCTCGTCTCTGGTGGAGTCTCAGCTGCAGTACCACAGACAGGCTGTGCAGGTGCTGGATGAGCTTTCTGACAAACTCCGTGAAAGGTGCAGTAATAAAACTCGACAAATACCAACATACTGTACGGTGCAGCTCGGAGCTTTATATTTATTATTCATGATGCAAGTCTCATTTCCATTTATCCTTTTTTTTAAACAGGATGAATGAGGCTCAGTCTCAACCGAGACGTGAATACACACCCAAACCCAAACCTATCTATGACTTTGGAGAGGACAACCATTCAAACGGCGGATACTCAACATCAATGGCACCTCCACCCTCATGTAACTCAGGTAAGAAACAACTGAAAGGCTCTAAAAACAAATACAAATTAAAAAATGAATTGTAGACCAATAACATTTTGTAATTTTAACCAACGCTTCTGTAAAATAATATAAAACTAACCATTAAAGTTGAAATGATGAAGTGGCTGAGTGTACAGTTGGTGTCAGAGAACAAGACAAAGAACAGTAGAAACTTTGTCCGGCATTTTTTGTTTTCACCCCGACACTCACTCTTTCTAAGTCACACAAAAGAACTACACAGGATATGTGCAGAAGAGCTGCCACATAACCACAACAAGACTCAACTGTTTCTACACACAGACTCAAAATGCACCAAGCCAAAGTAACACTCCTGCTTTCTTAAAAATCGGTCAGAAACTAAATTGTAAAAACAATTGATTGTTGAAGATCTGTAACCACTGTGCACAAACATTCAGCACACATTTGTTTATCTTTCTCCAGTTGGAGGTTTTTTCAAGTGCTGGCATGCTCTGAATGTTTGACTCTCAACTGCTCTCAGTTGTTGACCATGAGAAAATGGATGTGTGTGTGTCTGTGTGAGGGGGAGGGGTTCCCGTTAGTGAGTGAGTGAGTGAGTGTGTGTGTGTCCTGTCCTGTCATCTCAATGGCCTTTCTCCAACTGACCCTGTTCCTTTTTCCCGTGACATCATCAGAGCCGTCTTTTCACTCAGCCAGATTGTCCTTCCGCAAACCCAGATTGTGTGAGTCCCAGATTGTGTGGGCCATTTTTTCGCTGTCACACTTTCAGTCATGGTCTTGAAACGGTCTGTTTGTGCAGCTTCTGGCGTGAGACGTATGAAGTTCGCTACAAGCTGCCGCTCACTGGCTCGGCACAAAATTGGTTGTTGATTGTGCATGTGTAGTTAAATAGCGTTGTGTGTGTGTGTTTGTGACATTGTATGAAATCCACATCTTGTGCTGTTGATACTGTAACCTGACTTAACTGACAAGTATTAACAGCTCTACAGTGACTGGTTCTGGCAATATTTAATTTTAATGTTTTATTGACACAAAAGAAAAATCAAGATTCTCTTTATTATACTGTACATACATTCTACTGTTTAGGGGTCATTTTTACATTAAGGGGAGACTAATCTTAAATAATGAAATACAAGATTTGTGTACTTTATGCTGGACCAAAGAAGAAGAATTATTGGTTCTGATATGCGCTGCATCATTAGCTGATACCTGGTTAGCTTTGTGTTAAACTAATTTCTTTTTTGTCAGGCTGCTAGCTCGTTAATGAACTGACTGATTTGCAAGCTTGGCCTTATATTTCATTGCTTGTGCTATTAAAAAAAGGTCTTAAATCTTAATCTTATATTCAACTTGTATATATCTGTAGACACCCTGTTTTTTCATGTCTCGCAATTTGCACGTTGAATAAACTGATTATTTTAGCATCTGAAGAGTCTCTCATAATACAACCTACCTTTGGAGTAATGTCTCTAATAGTACCAAGTGTTTAAGTACATTTTTTCTGGCTTTATAAATTAACATAGTAAGGAGAAAAGCACAGAGAATGAGATCAACACTTTCCCCTTCTCTCGCCTACCCAGCAGTCTGTGGGGTTGACTTGACACAATGAGAAAGTTGTTTGGCGACAAAAAAAGGCCAGCTTGTGTTTGGAGCCTCATTCTCCTCTGCTGATCTGTGAGAAGTAACAGAGGAACAGATAGAACGAATAGAAGAAAAGTCCCACACAAACCTGGTGTCATAGGATATGGTTGTCTTTGGTCATGGATAAAATCTGTCAGCGCTGTTGAGCTTGTTTGCAGTGCTGTGTTGCACTCGATCTGCCTTAACTAATATTAATGTGTACTTGTGTATAAAACCATGTGACTTTTGATAGGCTGCTGTGGCTCTTCACTGTGTGAGCTTATCCTGAATCCTTCCACCTCTCTTTCCATCATGTTCTTATTTTCTCCCCTTGCTTGTTGTCTCCTCAGCACCGGAGCAGCCGAGCTGTAAGGCGCTGTACGACTTTGATCCGGAGAACGAGGGCGAGCTGGGCTTCCGTGAGGGCGACATCATAACCCTGACCAATCAGATCGACGAAAACTGGTACGAGGGCATGCTGAACGGCCAGTCGGGGTTCTTCCCCCTCAACTATGTCGACGTCCTCGTCCCGTTGCCACACTAATACAAAGAGAGCGAGAGAGCTGAGAGGAGACTGGTGGAGATGGATAGAGCAAGTAGAAATAGCAGAGAGGGAGGAAAGTCAAGCCGAGGGATGATCCGCAGAAGATTCATTTTCACCTTCAGCACCAGTGACCACAGACGAGCACTTTTTGTCATCTTGTTCTGGGGGAAGTTGGTTACATTTCAGAGTCCAGAGAAGAATTTCAACCTGTTTCACCCAAAGGTAAAAGGATCTAGAGATGGACAAGACACGTCATCACTTGTTATCCGATAGTAGGAAATATTAACTGATGAAACATTTCTAAGCAATATTTTTTCATTAACTACAAATTACTGATATAGTAAAGAGAATTGTGTTGAATCTGAGGACTGGAATGATGCATTTATATTATTGTCTTTGTTCAACTACAGTTACAACTGTTTGAAACTCAGGTTGGTCACCAGTGTCAAAGTCCGTTTTCAGACTGGAGAGGCCAACTCCAACCTCACAGTTAATTAATATGTTTGATGTAACCTGACTGAAAATCATTCTCATTTCAAAATTGAGAAACGATTATCTTGTCTTTAAGAAGATTTGGCCAGCGGCTCATGCTGCCTCCTGTTGGCGTGACTTAGAATTACTTTCACATAAACTAAAATGTGACTGCACATGAACATAAATGTAGTTATACCTGCATCTAAAAAAAGAAAACTGTTTCGCCTTTTTAACGAGAAAGATGAGTCAAAATGTATCTCAGATTTGTGAGTTAGACAGTTTCCACGTTTTGTTAACGCTCTTTTTCTCACCTGTGCATTGATGATGCTACAGTAGCGTCACAAAACAACAGCAGGTTTTTTTTCTTATCATTTCAGTATTTGATTGGTATTAGTCTCAGCTCACCACAGTAGTTTTTAAAAGTAGACGGACCGAATATGTGAGAAAATGTACTTGCACCTTGGTCCTCAGATGAGATTGATGTGTGTGTGTGACAGACTTACTTCGCCATTATACAATGACCCAAAGTTTTAATGCAGACCTTGCACCTTTTTGTCACTTAAGGCAAGTGTGTGTAGAATGATTATTCGTTTGTCTGCTAGTCTGTTTGATAGAAAAGACAGAGCCAAAAAGTCTTTATAAAATGTAATAGTAACATATCGCCTAGTGCGCTCGGATATTCTCAAACAGCCATATATTCATGTAGTGTTGGGTCTGTTTGTGTTATCATGTTACGCCCTTTGTCTTTTGAGCCCTGTTGTAGGCACCTGTTTACTCCTTGCAGTGCCTGACTAGACGACGCTGCTGGCAGCGACTCTCTCACTCATATTCTTCAACGATTGTCCCTCTGTTTCTATCTGCCCTCATGTGTTTGAGAATGTGAACCTCGTTTCTGCTTTGAAGCCGTTTGAACGACCCCTGTTATTCTGATCACTGACGACTGCTTTGATTTGATTTATTTGTTAGTGTAATGGGCTGATTCAGACGGGTGTTTTAATCTATTAAGACAAGGCTGGTTTCTTGTTTTGGATCGAGTCACAGTCGGCACAAGCTGCATGTGGAGTCTAGTACACTGTACTGTATGAGGGAAACACCTGGAGTGAAAGGGAAAACATCAAGGGAAAAATGATAATTGGTATAATGTGGAGAACCCTTTTTACCAATTAATCTTTACCAAACATGTGTAATCAGTCCGATTGTCTTCGGGGGGTAGTTTTAATGAATGAAAAATACTATTTGAATGTGTCTGCTACATTCCCCCTGTTATTTGTGTTTGTCCTTCACTCCACGCTGCCAGACGTTAGTTTGGTCCTCGTCTACATATGTTTACATCTCTGATCGTACAACATTTCATTGCTTGTATCAAGTTCAGGGCAAAGTTAAAAGACTGTAGGAGGTGCTGCCTGGGTCACACTGTAATAAAAAAAAAAGTCCTTGTTAGCTTTGTGTGAGTGCCTTCGGAAAAGAAAGGGGAGAACATACCGCAACTAATACAGCAACCAAAACCTAACCTAGCTACCTAAAAAAGACAATGGTTGAGTTTATTTTCTTTTCTACTTTTGGTTTTATTTGTAGCCATTGGCACTTTTCCTGTGTAAAGTTGAAATGCATGTGTGCACATGTGTGCACATTTATGACACTACAGCAGTTTCCTGAACATGTTGTGTTGAGATAATGTGACGTTTTGTCCACAAACCACCGGTGGAAACTGCTTCTGTGTAGAGTTTAAACCTTGTGTGAAAAAAAAAATGTCCCACTGATTTCTTTTTTGAAAGGGCTATGCATTTGTTTAATCAGTCTTAAATGCTCTTTTGAACAGCATAAAATCACTCTGGCTCTCTATAGTATTATTTTTTATATATAAGACCTTTAAAATGTTTTAAATTAATCTCTGCATGTAGTCCTATGTTACACCTTGTAAGTGTATGTCTTAGATTTCAGTTGCCTTTTTACGTGAGTACAGAATTTAACCGCAATATTTTGTCTTTTATTATCAAAGTATTTGTACATGCCTCTCTCTTTTCCCCCCCAACTCCACCCATTCTTACAATAAACAAAAAGGAAAAATGTGTTGTGTTTGATCAATGTTGAGGTCGTCTGACATCAAATCATGGCTTTGAAAATCCATTAAATTCACTAGAGCATATAAAAAATGAAAAACTAGAATTACTGCCACAATTTTTTTTTCAGACTCATGAGGTCACATTGACATTTGATCAATGATATCAAACCTAGTGACAACTAGTCAAAATTCAAAGACAGTTCCTAAAAGTAAACTTGAGATTTGTTGTAAGAGGCTAAAAACATGATTTGAGAGGCTACTGTGATCTCAACCTTTGACCACTCAAGTCTAATCAGTTCATCCTGAGTGTAAGTGAACCCTCAAGGTGTTCTGTAGGTCATAGCCACCTTGACCTTTGATCCCCAAATTCGAATCACTTCATCTTTGATTTCAAGGAAACATTAGTTCCAAATTTGAAAAGTTTCCCTGGAGGTGTTTCAGAGGTAAAAAGAAAAAAAAGAGATAGACATGTTTAAATAGTTCCAGTGTTTATATTTTAATGCTTTGTGGGTAATCAATCAGCAGGCTTAAGGCAGAAGTCTTCACACATGTACACAGTCCACAGTTAATAAATACAGTACAGCTAGAGAGGAAGCAATAATGAGTCCTAACAACAGGACTCATGTGGTGGAACCTGACAGGGACACAGTAGAGACGCACATTCACAACGCAGCTCTCACACACACACACACACACACACACACACAGGTTTGTTAAAAAGAAAACTTGTTTGTCAAAATGGATTTTTACTTTACTGCAACCCTTCGATTTTAGTGACAAAAACATTCACAAACCAATTTCAGAGTATAGTTTAGGTCACTACCATTTTTTTTTTCATGTTTTCAGCCCAGTCGCTGATCCTGGTTTACTCTATAAAGGCAATTACAAGGTAACATTGTACATATCTGCCAAAATCTGCTCATAGCACAGGAAACTGGCACCGACAGGCACATAGGTCCATGTGTAAAAGGTAAGAGGCCGGCGTTCCTCCATGGGCTGATCCATGAAACACTTCCATTTAGTGTCATAAAAACAATATTTCACTATTGGTTTTTAACACTCGTTAGTTCCCTGTTCTCGAAATCCCTTTCTCTGTTGGCAAATAAAAGGTCCTGGGGTGACTCACATCACAGCTTTAGCACCTTCAGTGTCATTGACGTGTGTTTTAACCCGTGATAACGCTGCGTCAAATTAAGCATGAGAGAATTCAAGGCATCTACATGTTTTTCAGAGCAGGTTTTACATTGTTTACGCCCGTGGCAGCCGAGACCTGGTGGCTCTGCACAGGAGGTGTTTGAAATGGAACAACTTGAGAAGGAGAGCGGATCCGCAAGGACGGATCCGCTCAGGGCATGCTGCCCAGCTGACTGTAGACATGCTCCAAGATCTGTGAGTAGGCCTGGTCTTTGGGGGCATGGCAGCTCAGAGAGCCCTGAGGAAGGAGACACACATAGGTCAGATGAAGGGGCTTGAGGAATCCCGAACACATCCCTTTACAGCTGAGGCCACATCCACACTCCTAATTTTCCATTTGAAAATGCACGAAAACGCACGGAAATGCGAGCTATCACGTGATATGCATTTTCAAACATGTTAGTATGGACGGGGATCAAAACTGATACGGAGCCAAAACGTGTGGCCAGAGATCGTTTTAGCTTGAAAGCGCCGCTTTCAAACAGAAACGTAGTAGTATGGATGTAGCCTAAGTTAACATCTATTTTGTCTCCCATTAATCCTTCTACCTTGATCTTGTCCATCATGGTCGTATCCGGGCACCAGTACTGGCTGAACTGGACGACGTCGGGAGCCGCCCTGTAGTAGTCGACCAGCAGCATCTTTGGATATAAAAAAAAAAACATGTTTAATGGTAATTTATAAAAACCATGAATCATGTTTGGATTTATCTGTTGTATTTGTTTTCACAGCTCTGACACGGCAGTATCACTACCATCTCATTCAGGACGTCACTGGTGAGGAAGTTGTCTTGTACGTAGGTGACCTCCACAGCCACTGGGATGCCGTAGTCATTGGGCCGTTGCTGCAGGAACACAGATGAGACGCAGGTTTATTATAAAACATCAACGAACGTCTCCGACATGAAATTAGACAACGATTAGTTTTAAGTCTTTTACTTATGTGTGTTTCTTTACCTCAGGTGGTGGTACGACCCAGAATGGAGTGATTGTGGACGCCACACCTTGATTGCCGTGATAATATGGTCCTGTTGAAAAGAGAAAAAGTTCAGAGCTAAATGATGACGAGGTTTAGACCAGACAAACTGTGTGTTCATTGTAGTGATACCTTCACTTGGAAATACAAGAAGTTTCCATTTTAGGAACAGGCAGTGAAATGTACCTTTAGGACACTAGTAACAATTTGGTTACAAATTATTTTGGTCATATTTTACTGATCTCACTGCAGTGTGATTGGCCGTCAACCTACAGGTACTCAAAAGTTAACATGGACAAAACACCTCACTTTTTGCCTTATTTCCTTGCAAAACACAAAGCAGTAAAAATTACAGCTTTTATTTCTACACAACTGAGACACAATAGAACAAAGTGGTTTAATTTATTTAGTTATTTATTATTACTTTATGTATTTTTAAAGAAAAGTAGTATCTTTAAAGGAATTGCACTTTTAGCTCAATGCAAATGAACAGCTCTTCTATGGTGTTTTATTGTGTTATGGTTTACTGGATGTTTGTCAGTGCAGTTCTGTAGCTTGTTTTCTTCAGTCTGCGTTAATTGCCCTAAACCAAAGTGCCTTGGGGATTAATAAAGTCGTTTTGCATTGTATTGGATTTTGTGACTGGGAAATAAACAGCACTGTTTATTCAGATGGCTTTGATAGCAGCTGAGGGTATTTCCGTGAAATTAATCTGTCGACACTTTACCCCACTACCTTATTTCATTTTTATTTAAGTACATTTTTGGGCGACTTCTCTGAAATGTTTTTCTCCCTCTGTTAATGGGGTTTTCTAGTAGTTTGGTCTCACTCTTGTTGAGGGTGAAGGTCAGAGGAGGTTGCACCTTGAAGTTAAACCCTATGAGACAAATTGTTCATATGGCTCTAGAGATCAAATTTGATCGATGATGATAACCATTTCTGACCCAGCAGTTCACTTACTGTACTAACATTGTAGCTAGATCCTCCTCCTCTGTAAGGTATATAGAGTTACTTCAGTGAACTTATTCAATGCTATTTGACTTCCATGCATGGACTAGTACTAATGGAATAGTACTAGTGAGTACTACTCATTAGTAATTAATAATATTGATATTACATGTTTTCATAGTGGGATAACAGTCCCACACTGACCACAAATGATGCCCAGACAGGGCTGGAAGCCGTTGTTTGAACCCTGCAGCCTCAGCTGGTGGTCCATCTGGGAGTCAATGTCCTGCAGCGAGGGCAGAGCCGGACCTCGCGGGTGACTGTGGTACCAGCCCACCAACGACAGCCCGCGCATGAACAGGTTCTGACAGATCTAGACCAGAGGAAAGAGGACAATACACTGATTTAAAAAAGGGATATATGGTTATTCTTATTCTGTGCGATTTGTTTCACCTGAAGTTAATACATGTGCACATCTCCAGGCTTAGCAAACCTAGCACGTAGTCCGAGTCCCGGCCAGTCAGACCACTTACTAAGTATCATTTTTCTCACTCTACCCTGACATCCAGTTTCCTGCCTCCTCCTTCACTCTGCCAACAAATAAAATCTTAAAAATGTCCCAGAAAATGAAAAAGGTGCCGCCTGCTGCACTGTCCTGGGGCACAGGAAGAGGCTGTGAATCTTTAAAATGGCTGTCATTCACCTTCATGTTTTCTGAGGGCATACATGACTGATTCACAGTCCCTGTGTTACTGTACCTCCTCCTCAACAGCAGAAGCTGAGTCTCTATCCGCCAGCCTGGTCCGACAGGGGAAAGCCCTTAAGACTGTCAGCACTGAAATACAGCAACGATAAAGAGAAACACGCTGGTGATGAAGACATCTTCATTTTCATCTTCTGCTCATATATACCTATTTTTTGTTGCTTGTTCCTATTTCTACAGTCAACGTGCCACTCACATTGTGTGTTGGTGTCCCACCGTCCTCCGAGGTATCCCACCACCTCACTGGTGGTCAGGTGACAGTGAAAGTCCTATAAAAAGGACAAAAAGCAGGTAACTGTGTGTTTTAAAATGTTGGTCAGTGTTTCATTATCCTGCGTCAGCTGCGACTGTAGCTCACCATTAGCAGCAGAACATTACTGGACACGGCCACGTTGAAAGGCTGAAATCTGTTGATGGCTGAGAAAGCCGACAGCTCCACTAGAGTGTGCAGATCTCTGAGGAGACAAGGTAGTGTCTCATTCACCGCATGCACATTATGATAGTCATTTAAAATTACATAGATCAGTCAGAATAACAGGAAGTACCTGGCAGCGTCTCTGGTGCCCAAGGTGCAATATCTGACAGGAATTCTCTCTCTGTCAGTTCTTCGAGAAACCATGACATCTGTAACGAGCATCAGAAAGGTTTGAGACGAGAGGAGGGGAGGGGAGGGGAGGGGACAGGAGAGGAGAAGAAAGAAGAGCAGGATCGTACCACTTAATCCAGGTTTGCCGTTCTTGTTCTTCTCATCTGCTTGCACGGCCGTTTTCCCCTCCTCTTCATCCTCGTCGTCATCCTCCTCACTCACCAGGCTCTGACATCACAGGATACAGAACACAGGGTAAATCAGAGACAGTCATATAAACTACCAGGGGAACAAATCATGCCCAAGTGTCCCGGAAATAAAAGGGGAAAATATCATTGAAGAGAAATGTCTTGATAATATAAACTTTTTGTTAACATGGATGATTAAAGGCCAATCAACCATCTGTTTCCTTCCAGATCTGGGATTTTTGACTAACTTTACTTAAACACTGTATATTTTCACCTCTTCAGGCCTCTAACAATCCTCCCAATTAAAGAGTGTGATAAAGGAAAACTGCTCATGTCCACAGTGAATCTGTGATCAGGGGTCAGAGAAATGCTGTCTCCAGAATATCTACGCCTCAATGTAATGGACTGTGGATTATAAGATTACAGATTTTTCTTCCTCTGTGAGCAAATAAATATAAAAGTAGACTTTATTTCCAAATGAAAAAAGTTCTGATCTCTCCCTTGTTATAGAATTCATCACTCTTTTTTAAAAATCTGACTTTTCTCTTCTTCTCCACTCTTTTTTCTCTCGTCCAGTCTCTGCACTGATACAAGATTAGAATTTCCCCGGTGTTGGATCAATAAAGTTTTATCTTATCTTATCTTAACTTATTAACTATCTGATAAGATGCTGTACTGCAAGTAAATGGGCTTTTCATTCAGCTTTGTTGTTATTTGCACAGAATTAGAAACTATTACAAGAAAATATGTTCTAATTTTGTGTCAGATACTTGCTTTATTCAGAAAAGGAGAAGATGAAGAACAAAATGGATCCATGCTTGTGGTCTCACCATGTCTGCGCTGGGCTGGTACTTGTGCAGCCAGGTGGTTTTGTACTGGACCAGCTTCTGCCCCCGGTATCGTACCGACGCCCAGCCGCAGCCTGACTTCTTGGCCGGGTTGACCAGACGCTTGCAGTGAGTCGCCCAGGCACTGGGGGAGTTGAAGATCTGACCCGTCTCCACCCATCGGATCTTCCCATCATTCAACAGGTCCCCAACAAAGTTCTTACCCTGAGGAAAGAGAGAAGAGGAAGCACATGAGAGTGTTTACTCCCCTAAAGAAATCACCTGGTGCAATTCAGAGACACCGGCCATCTTCACCAGACACAACTCAACACATAAATATTACACATTCTTCCTGTCCTCTGCTGTGGTGTGTGTTATTACCAGGTAGTGGATGGCGAGCACGCCGTCCCCTGGCTCCACCAGGCCGTCCTTCAGCAGCACCCTCAGGGTGATGCCCCTTCGGGTCAGCAGGGACCCCCGGCCGGAGCTGGACCTCAGTTCTGCCTCCTCCCCTCCGCTCAGCTCCTCCTCATCCTCCTCTCCTCCATCCTCCACCACCTGTGGTGAGCTGGGTGGCTCTGAGCCTGAGAGGACACACACACACGCACGCACGCACACACACACACACACACACACACACACACACACACACACACACACACACACACACACACACACACTGAGGATCAGGTCTGCTGGAGGGAGGAGGGGGCGTCATGTTGATGTTGGAGCCTCATGTTAGCTTGTTATGGTGCATTAACATCAGGTTTACTCATTGAACCAATGTTACTGAGAGGTTTCCACATTACAAAGCACCTGACTGCCAGTGAAACATCTGTATATGGAAGTAACAGGAGGATTAAAGTGCAGTATTCGCTCCCTGCACAGGGACTTGGTAATGAGCGCTCCACTGTAATGGCAGCCGGCCTCATTTATAAGTGCTGCATATTAAAAATGATAGCCACCTTGTTCCGGTTCAAGAAAAACGGAAATCAAAAAGAAAATCTAAACTGGCGTTTCCGTGAATACGAGCTGAGCTGTGCGGGCTGTTCTTTTGTTTCTGCTCGGCTGTCTCCGCAGGAAGAGGCCTGCTTCCCCCCCCCTCTCTTCATGTCTCCCTCACATTTACAATCATCTGTCCATTATTCTCACCCATGTCTCTGCACGCCTTCAAGTCCAGCCCCGTGGAAAAGCGGCTTGTGTTCCGGACCACTCGCGGCTTGTGCGGGGGTTCGAGCGCGGGCTGATTTCACGGACACACACACACACACTTCGCCACACTGGCTCCGGCTATTATTCAAAACATAAAATGAAGGCGTGTGTGTGTGTGTGTGGTTCCGCGGTGTAGTTTCCTTGTTGTGTTGCTTTAATGTCAGGTCCCCTCCCCTTTCTTTCTTCCTGCGTCCTTGTCACTGTGTGTGTCTGTGTGCGTGTGTGTGTATGTATGTGTGCGTGCGTGCGTGCGTGTTTGTGTGTGCCGGTCCACGCACACTCCCATCAGCCCTTAAACACCTCACAGTCAATATGAAGTCATGATATTAACGTAGGTTTGTGGATATTTGTTTTGAAAGATGTTCATGTTCCAGCGGTGCAGCGGTAAATCTGCGTCCCCCACGGAGAAGATGAAGTGTGGTCCCGCTGTCAGGAGACTCACACACGGTCCATCCTGAGGACTGTGTGTGGGAAACACTGCCCGATGACCGAGGCCGCAGGTTTCGAACCCTCTCCGCTGTGTGTAACTGGGTTTTCTGCACCGAGCGCCTTCACGTTAGCGAGGAGACAGGCTGACGTACAGGGAAGCAGCCAGCAGGGGGCGGTGTGTCTAGCCTGAGTCTGCTTCTCAACACCGCCACCTGCTGGTAACACAGGCTCCACGTTCAGGGAATACACTGCGCGTTCACGTGCTCCTCGGAACGTCCCATTTCCAGATTTTGTGGAGTCGGGAGTTGTTCCGATTCATGCGCGTTCACGTGCTTTTAAGTCCGAATGGTGGAAAAAACATAAACACTATCTTGTGAGATACAAATAAATCATCTTTTGGGACTTCAGGGGCTCCGTGTAAACACAGGTGTTTTGCTTAATTTCAGACTCATGATTAATCTTCAGTAGAAATAAGTTAAATTGAAATAGATTACAAAATACAGAACAAAAATACAATCATCACAAATGTAAACAAACTTATTTGTATGATAACAAAGGGTAAAGGAAAAGGGTCAGGCCTTTAAATCATTTAATGCTTCTATATTGGTATATATATACGAATGTGTTCGGCAAGTGACAAAAGTTTAACATTTGTTCACATTAGAAGCTGCTATTTGGAGATGAGAGTAATATCATTTGTTCGAGTACCAACATTTTCGTTGAATTTTTGAGTTGTACTGTGGAAGCTCACTTCTGTCAGTGAAATACAAAATGATATGATAAAATATGTTTAATTATGAGATACTAACTCATTATTTTGAGACATTAAGTTGTTATTTTGAGATCATACGTTTTGTTTTCAGATACGAAGTCATTATTTGGAAAAGGTTTATTTCTCCATCTTGAGATTCACGTGGAATCTCTTGGTCAGGAGCTACTTTCTCCGATTATTCCAACAACACGTGAACGCACACAGACGGTGGGAGGTTGCTAAGCAACCCACAGCTCCACGTAAACTGAGAGGGAGATGAGCGGACGTGATTGAGAAGACTTTAACAGTGTCATTCATAATAATAAAGTAAATCCAGATCCAGACTCGGTTCCGGAACAAGCATCATGTCGAACCCGGAGGAACCAGCGAACATCGGCAGAGTGCTGAGTTTTCTCCGGGAGTGGGACCGTGGAGACAGGACGGTGCGCGGCCGCATGTTGAGCACCTTTGTGGGTCAGAGCTCAGGGAAGACGTGCTATGAGCTGGAGAGTGAGTTCGCTCAGGTGTCCAGTCTCTTTCTGGCTCGACTCACCACCTGGATGAGACTCACGTATCCTCAGTCTGATGTTACAGCCATGTCTGACACGTGGAGCCTGTTGTTGACTTACCTATCAACACGTGAATCACAAATCTACAGGGGGTGGTCCACAGAGGGTCAGGACCCTGTTGAGCTTTGATTGCTTAGCAACAGTAGCCAACCAAAAACAATCAAACACTGTATGTATGACTGTGACAATAATGGTAATTCATATCTTTAACCCACATCTTTGTATTTTTATGTTTAAAATATTATAATGTATATGTTCTGTATCCTGTACTGTATATTATATTGAATATTATTAACGTTTTTAGTTCTGTGTGCAATGAAGTCTTCATGAACTTGATAGTGCCCTTAAACTCAAGTAAGCTGCACCAAATTGTACACACCAAGATATCCGTCCTCTAATAATGTTTGATTTTTAAGGTTCTCCTTTGGCCAAACCTCATCCTTCCAGTTACAATCAAATCAGTTCTGTAGTTTTTGTATAATCCTGCTAACAGAACACAAAATGGATTGGTAGATATATTGTTGGCCTCCTGGGGGCCTGAACCTACTGGATTGACTCATATAACCAACTGAGACCCAGTCCTTCACTAAATGTCCAGATACATGTTTGGGACTTTCTTGGGCCTCCAGTTAAGAGCAATCAGGATTTTCCTGTCTGCATCAGGCCAGTAAGTGAAATGAAAAAACATCATCATCATAAACTATCAACGACTGTATCTGTGAGCCGTTTTCTGAGTGAGCTCAATTCCTCTGTGACTGCTCTGTTTCGGTCAGTGATCAGTACCTGATGGAGTTCCTGGAGGACGGAGGCGTTCTCACTCTCCTGGACATCCTGAGTCACGCTGAGAGCAAAGAGGAGGACAAGGCCGAGGCCGTCCATCTCCTGCTCACTGTCTCCAACGCCGGTCGCAAGTACAAAGAGATGATCTGTGAAAGCCATGGTGAATTTCACTATTCTTTTGATTCACCATTTGGATCATTATAGGCACTTCAGCATCCATCAGCTTTGCCCTCTTTATTACTCTACAGGCGTGGAAGTGATAGCAGGGTGTCTGGCCAAGACAAACACAGAGGAAACCCAAGACACAGCCTGGGCCCTGCTGGAGTCCCTGTCCCACTGGAATCCTAAATATCAAAATCTGATCTACAAAAGCCTCATCGCCCTCATGGCTTGTAGCTCTCCTAAAGCCCAGCAGATGGTGCTGCACACCCTACGTGTTGTTCAGGTACAGTTAGAGATGAAGCTGCATTCCAAACCTGAACATGACTGTTCTCAGAGCATTCATGTCCACTCATGCACGGACCGTATCTATTTTTACCATCTGGCTGGAATTGTTTTGTGTATTTGTGTGAGTGTGTGTAGTCATGGAAGAATGTGGTCTTGACCTGGAGACACCCGCTGTAACACCTGCCAAAATAGACAAGTCTGCCTCAGAGTTAGTTTCTGCTACAGGACCACACACACACACACACACACGCACACGCACACGCACACACACACACACACACACACACACACACACACACACACACACACACACACACACACACACACAGGTTAAAACAACACCAGCCATGTTGTTGAGACTGGTAAAAATAATTAAATGTTATGTTGTGTTATGTTTTAATATGTTGTGTAACTTTCAGTTCCTTAAAAAGCGCTATACAAATCAAATGTATTATAATAATTATTATTATTATTCTGCTGGTGTGGTCCTATCATGAGAATGTCTTTAGATTTATATATGTAATGAGAACCAAACAATTTATGATATTTTTTACAATTTAAGAAGAAGTTATTTTCCCTCACAGTCCAGAATGAAGACGGCCCATCAGAGCATTGTTGACCCTCTGCTGAACAAGCTGCGATCTCTTCACCTGGACGTCCAGGATGAAGGTAAGAAGAGAAGACATTTAATTCCAACCTCATAGTGATAAACGTTTCCTGTAGCTTCACAGTTTCACCTCGTCCAACACTCTTCTCTCCCTGACAGCTATTCATCTTATCCTCGACTTGAAGTGTTCTGAAGTGAGGCCGGTGCTTCTCAGTGGCCTGGTGGCTCTGCTGAGGCCTGCTACAGAAGACGTGAAGTCACAGCAGATCACAGAAGGTGACACTTCAGTCTGGATGTCTGTTGCTTTTCCATGTGTAGCTAATTAAAGTCAGTTTTATCTTTAAAGTCTGATAGAGCAGCATCTTTAAACTGATCAGTAATAGGAAGAGAATTTCCATCAGGAAACCTAAGCTAAGTTATTGGCATTTTTCTCGAACTTCTAAAATAGACCAGTAGAAAACTTTTAAGCTGGAGAAATAAAGCTTCAGGTGACGAACAATCAGAAGAGTCAAGATTCAAGACTTTATAACCCTTTCGACAAAGAAAAACATAAAATACAAAGTGAAACACATGAATAAAATCTGAACCCTTAGAAAATAATAGAATAATAAACCCATGAACAAATGTTGAATTCACTAAATCCTCAACACATAAAATGTATAGACAACACACTAACATTAGAATAATTCATAACAAGCTTGATGAATTAACATGATAAATGAAGCAATACAGATATTGGCAAGTTAACAGCCCAACATCTGAGGCTGACCATAAAAACAGGGTATATTCATATTTGCACTCATAAATTTGTGTGTGGATCTAATTTGCATGAGATGGGCCTGTACCTTCTGATTACATAAGTAAACTAGCCCAACAGTCACAGCCACATTTAAATTCACTAGATCCAAATTTTTTATTTGAAGATTCAAAATTTATATTTGGTTCTGCACCAAATTGAACACACTCATAGAATCAGTCCCATAAACATGTCATCAGGATCCATGAATATTTCTTTGAGAAATAAACAAAAAAAGTTTATATCTCCCTATATCTCACAATGTTAAAGAAAGTTAAACAAAAAAATCCTGGATGTTCCCCTGATCTGGGGAATCTGAGGTAATTATATCCTGTGACATTAACATGTTATTATCACTTTTTTTTTACACATACAATGTCGTCAGAGGCTGAGATGATGGTGATGATTGGATCTCTGCCTGTGTTTGTGCAACAAGCGGCTGCAGCTAAAACCATAAGGTATGGTCATTAAATGAGAAAAGTTATAAGGATTAATTGCAGTTTATTAGTAATGATGTATTTTGATGGTGTTGATTGTGTTGAAGGTTGCTGGCTGAAGAGGATCCGGAGATTTCTCATGCTCTTTTCTCTCTTGGAGTGATCCAGTGTCTCCTGTGTGCTTTGGGCAACAGAGAACACACTGATGCTCAGATACAAGCCAGCCTGGCCCTACAGGTACATACATGTTATCTGCTACACACATACATATGTTCCATGCACAGACTTGCACTGAATACCTGCTGTCATCCCTGCCTAGCACTTTGTCCGCTCATCCCCTGTCATTGAGGAACATGTGGAGAGATTCATGGGCACGTCACTGTTTGCAACCTTTGTGGTAAGTTCTCATATAACCTGACACATATCACAATAACAGGGGTTAGAAGGTGAGCGTGGAGAAGATTGCAATAACAAATCTAATAACTCGGTCTCTGCAGAACCAGGCTGAGACTTTTCACATGAATCTGGATGAAACACAAGCAGAAAACCTGCTGACGAACAAAGTCAACATATGTGAAGGTGAAAACTTGAATCACTGAGTTTATGTTAGAGCTGGTTGAAGAGTTTGACGCCTCAGTTTATGATCAGAAAATATTTGTTTCCCTAATGTTTGTGTTACAGTTTTGGATGGTGACTCTGAAGACTGACAAGAGGAGCATATACTGTATAATAATAATTTTAATGAAGCAGATAAATTTAATTTAATTTGAAATTTTGTAATTGTTGCATTTATATGTTAATAAAAAAACAGTGTAACTGTCAACATTCTGCTACTATTTTCAAATTTAAATAATCATGAAAAATATTTTTTTTTTTTTATTAATTTGCTTCCTGACTCATTTTTATTAATTTACTTATTCCCCGTTTGTTTTCTCTAAAAAAGCACAAATAAGAATCATATCTTCTATTTCACAGTAATTAAAGTTATAGTAATAATTATCAATATGAATGAACCACACAAAAAGACCCGTATGCAACTTTTACTTGACCCACCTACCGGAGATGACGTAACGCCTACTTCCCCCACTTCCTCGCAGCTGATTGGACGAGCATCCTGAACGTGGCGGGAGACAAACTGGAATCATCGAGGTAAACAAACCGTGAAATCCGACTGTACGTGGTGACCGATGATGAGCAGGTTGCGATCAGCGATGCGTCAGAGCAAAAGAGGCGGAGTGGAAGTGATAGAATCTGCAAAAACAACGAGGAAGAGGACAAAGACAGCGGTGAAAGAAGGTACCGTCACCATGGTGATGTTATTCAAGTCGTGTTGTTTCTAAAGGCAGAGGTCGAGGGGAGTGGGTTTATATTGTATGTAAACATGAAGCAGTGTTTGGTGTCTCCCGAGTCACCACAGCTCATCCTACTTTTATTCTCTTGTTAAGTTTCACATCTGTTTTCATAAGAGACTTCACTGAACATGTCTTTGCCTTCATGGTGCAAATAAAGCTTCACTTTATACATCAGGCCTATAAACCAGGATACGCGATATTTGTGCAGAGAGCAAAATCAGCTCTGCACAATAGCAAAGATAATTCATGCAAATGTAATCATGATATTATAACTATAATGATATTAAACTGTTTCTATAATGTGTGGGTGCTGAGCATTAGTTAAAGAATACGGTAATAGCTGCTGTTGTGATTTGTTTGATTGATTTTTATTATTGTGTCAGGCACATTATGTGCTCAGTCTGAAACAGGCTTACAATAAAAATATTTGATTAAAGCAAAAATTAAGGACATATTAAAGTATCTATAATCAAATAAAAAAGGCCCTGAACTATATGCAACATACTAAAGATCTTTAGTTCCACAAAAAAAATAGAATAATAATGTTTTGATCTTCCAGAGGAAACCACTGCCTCACCGTCCTCGTACCACACCTTCACTGATCCTGCTGCTGTGGTGCTGCTGCGCTCGGAGCTCCTGACGTGGTACGACAGGGAGCAGAGGGAGCTGCCATGGAGGACTCTGGTAAAAACACACACATTCAGTTTACTGGTTTGAGACAGACACCCAACAATCACAATATATATAATATATTATATTTGATGATGATGATGATGATGATGATGATGACAGCGCAAAAGGTTTAATGTGTGATTCAGGGACACGGTTACTGCAGCATAATGTTTTCTATTATAACAAAGATAATTTTATTCTATTATACTATTATACACACAAATACTACTTAACACAACAAAACAAAAATGAAATGTATAGTCAGTGCATTATAGATCAAACTGAGGCTGTGCAATACACTCTGAATATGATATTTTTATTTCTTAATGATTTTATCTAACAGTATTTGACTTGCAGCTGAATGTACAGTGATGTGATTTCTTATTTACGTCCTTATCTTATTTTAATGTTGCCTTTTTCAAACGGTCTGTTTTTATGTCTTAATCTGCATCAATTCTTACTTCAAGGATTCATTTAATGATAACTGAGTAATACAATGCATCTTTATCATTCACAGTGATATTCAATAATGCCCCAACATTGCGAAAAAATGGAATTGTTGTTTATGCTTTTACATGAAGTAATGTAAAGGCCGGCTCCCTGTATTTCTCTGACAGGCTGTGACAGAACCAGACCTCAACATCAGGACATATGCAGGTATGAAAATGTTTTAATGACAAATGTAAGATATTATAAGTTGCTGTTGACATAATTTACAAGAAGGTTTTCTCCCCTGTTCTCAGTCTGGGTTTCAGAAATCATGCTGCAGCAGACTCAAGTGGCCACAGTAATAGATTACTACAACAAGTGGATGAAGGTTGGTGTCATAAAGATATAAGGTGTTTATTAAATCTAGTGAATATCCTGCCTGGTGTGTAATTTGGACTTCTTTATGTTCCAGCGGTGGCCGACTGTTCAGGATCTGTCAGCTGCCACACTGGAGGTGATCACTAACAGCAGCTACAGAGAGTGTTCATCTAAAAATGTCAAAAATGTACTTGGATTTATTTATTTTGATCTATTTGTAGGAGGTGAACCAGATGTGGGCGGGTCTCGGATACTATTCCAGAGGAAGAAGACTTCACGAAGGAGCTCAGAAGGTTTCTGTCCGTGTATCTGTGTCACTTCTCTTCTTTGTTCCAGCAGCTTTGTGTTGATTTTCTGCCCAGTGCAAAGTGACTGGAATGGTCACACTGATAATTGATGAGAAAAATGCTAAGGAGAGGATTAAGAAGTTGTGTGTTAATTGTGTTGCTGTGTTTCTTTTAGGTCGTGACAGAGCTGAAGGGACAGATGCCTCTGACAGTTGACAGCCTGCTCAAGGAGTTACCTGGTGTGGGCCGCTACACTGCTGCTGCTGTTGGTTCTATTGCACTGGGACAGGTTAGTCATCTCACACACACACACACATGTTTGTAGGTGCTAGTGACAAGGTGACTGTGTCCTTGTTGCCTAGGTAACTGGAGCTGTGGATGGAAATGTGATCCGGGGGCTGTGTCGCCTGAGAGCCATCGGAGCTGACAGCACCAGTCCTGCAGTAACTGAGGCTCTTTGGTGAGTTTAAAGGCCAATAAATATCCCCAACAAACCCTGAATAAAAAGTAAACAATATACATTTTAATTCACCCACAGACATAGCATGTCTGATCTCAGCTGGTGAGTCAGTCCTGAGTTTTGGGCCTGTACCGCAAAAGCCCGATAGCCTCAAAGTCACTGTCACTATCAGCTGATCTAAGGTGGCGTGCGGCTTGTTTTGTAGTCATCAATAAAATCTTAAAGTCAATGCAGCAAGGCCAGAATCGCTTTTATGCAGTGGTGTATAGAGTACTTGAAAGCCATATGTGGCAGTCGACCATGACACGCGGCTCTCACCACAGCAACCAGAGACGAACCATTCAGGTTTTATCATCTTTATTAACTCAGACACACTTAACAAACATAAATCAACTTAAACCTCCGTCGGTCTCTTCCAGAGTCTCCCTGTGTCCTGTGTGTCTGCGTCTCCCGAGTGTTCTGCGAGTCCTCCTGAGGCAGCTCAGACTCTGCCTCTTAAGCATGAGGACCAATCAGCTAACAGCTCTCCCCTGTGCTGATTGATCCTCTGCAGTGCAGGTGAAGGGTGCTCTCCCCCCCCCGCCCTCTCGCCCCCTCGCCTCCACACCATACCTGAGTCAAAGTACAGATATCTTACCTGAAAGTGACTCCGGTAAAAGTTAAAGTCACCCGTAAGAAAATGACTTGAGTCAAAGTCTTAAAGTAGCTCATATTAAATGTACTTGGGTATCAAAAGTATCTGGTGTTGAAATTCACTTAAGTATCAAAAGTAAAAGTACAAGTGCCAAAATTAAAAATGCAAAGTGCTTTTTATAGTAGGCCTATACAGACACAAAACAACCGGTTTCAGTCAGTTATTTCAACTAAAGTAACAAAAGTAACTAAAAAGTAACTAAAAGTACGAAAGTAACTACAAAGTAACTAAAAGTACGAAAGTAACTAAAAAGTAACAGTACGAAAGTAACTAAATAAGTAAAAGTACGAAAGTAACTAAAAAGTAACTAAAAGTACGAAAGTAACTAAAAGTACGAAAGTAACGAAAAGTAACGAAAAGTAACAAAAAGTAACGAAAAGTACAAAAAGTAACAAAGTAACGAAAAGTAACAAAGTAACTAAAAGTAACGAAAAGTTACAAAGTAACGAAGTAACTAACAGTAACGAAAGGTTACGTAAAGTAACGTAAAGTAATGTAACGTAGGTGGCGCTATGACCCTGAACTAATATTAATATATGGATGTGTTCAGGTCAGGATTGTGATCATAGGTCAGTAGTTCGGAGCCGGTTGGATAATGCAGAGTGGATTTATAAAGTACTTCCTGTTTCATGGCGAATCAGTAGGTGGCGCTATGACACTGAGGAAATATTGACACAGAGCTGATCATGAGACATCAATTTGGCGGTGATAGGACAATGCACACTGGACTTATGACAACATCGTCTCCTTTGGCGAAGGATGAACCTTCGCCGCACCTCAATGTTTACACGGTTTGAGGAAATGTCACAATTCTGACCATGAGCCAATGACTTGACTGAGCTCTTTTGAGCTGTATATTGTAAAGCAGCCAGGAGCAGTTCATCAAAGTAAAACATGTCACTTCCTGTAGCCACCAGGGGCGCTGTGTTTTACGTCATGATTTCTGTGTAAATGTCATCAGGCCGGGACTTTGTCTTACATGTCTAGTTTGGACTCGATTCGACCAAATATGTCCGAGATACAGAACCTTGTGTTTTCATGTCGTGTAATCAAACTCTGACACCACGCCGTGTGACGAAAATCGATCTTTGTCTTTTCATCTCCATCTTGTTGTGATGACACGCATCTCCATATGAAGTTGATCTGATGAAAGCCCTGGGACAAGTACATCAAAGTAAAAATGTGGAAAATGGCCAATATGGCCACTACAGTCAAAATGGCGGGCTTCCTGTTGCTTTTTCCCATTGCACCTCTGACCTTTTTTGTTTGTCTTGTCATGATACACCTGGGCTACGATTTTTGTAAAGATCGGTGAAAGCTAACTGAGGGGCTTTTCCTTAGATGGCGCTGTTGAGCCATTTTTCCACGCCCATTTCAAATTACTCCAGAATACAATTACCTTTTAGGGTTTTGAATTCCCTGCAAACTTTGGGAACAATTTGAGCATGTCTAGGCCCTGAAAAAGCCCCAAAAGGGAAAAACAAATCCTTCGAAATACAATAGGACCTCCCACTCGGGCCCTAATAATAAAGACTGAACTGAACCGAGCTCCTGCATGAGTACCTGCCCCCCCGACGGCAAACAAGCCGCGGGGCCTGCGCGTCTCTCGAGGCAGGGGGCCCGCGAGTGAGTGAGAGAGAGGTGCGCCAACCTCTGCTGCTCAAGTAACGAGCCAGTTCTGAGAATATAAGGAGTAGAAAGTACAGAAATTTGTGTTCAAATGTAGGGAGTAAAAGTAAAAAGTGGTCAGGAAAATAAATACTCAAGTAATGTACAGATACGTGAAAAATCTATTTAAGTACAGTAACAAAGTATTTATACTTTGTAACAAAGTATTTGTACTTTGTTACTTCCCACCTCTGCTTTTATTTGGTTTCTTAAACCAGTCCTGATGTCCCCAGTTTATTGATTCTCGATGCATTGAGGAGAGAAGATGAGCAACACAGGTTAGAGCCAAGTAATACCCCCCACTTCTGAAGACTGCCCTGTGCTGGGTGTGTTTAAACCCAAATGTCCTCACATGACTTGAATTGTTGATCCCACTCAAGGAGACGAACTGACCATGAGACTCAGACACACTGAGTGTTTGTTTCGTTGGTCGACCTTAGCAGTGAGGTCATAGCTGTCCTAGAGACACTGAGCTGTTGTTTAGAGTGAATGACATTTGAGTGGGACCTGGTGCAGAAGCATTGGCCTCAAACAACATAAAGACAAATACAGTTGTCATTGTCTGCCATTATTCACAGTTCTCTCCTCAAGGGCAAATATGTTCAAGTAGGGGCTCTGATGTAGCGTGAGCAATTTTGTGTCAATTGGACAATGTTACCACAACTTAATTTTCACACTGATCAGTAGGTGGCGCTATGACCCTGAACTAATATTAATATATGGAGCTGTTCAGGTCAGGATTGTGATCATAGGTCAGTAGTTCGGAGCCGGTTGGATAATGCAGATTGGATTTACAAAGTACTTCCTGTTTTATGGCGAATCAGTAGGTGGCGCTATGACAGTGAGGAAATTCTGTTGTATTTCAGGGATCTAGCCAACACACTGGTGGACCCAGACAGACCTGGGGACTTTAACCAGGCCATGATGGAGCTGGGGGCCCGAGTGTGTACCCCTAAAGGAGCAGTGTGCAGCCAGTGTCCTGTCCAGTCTCACTGTCACTCGTATCGCAAGGTAAAGCCTGTCACTGGTGCTAACCGTTGTTAATAAGGAGTTTTCATGGTTTGTGCTTTGCCTTCTAAACACAGAAGAAGAAGTCAGTGATCATTAATGTCTGGGATCCCGTGTGTGAATGTGCAGGTGCAGCAAAACTCTAAGAAGCTTCTGGGGAAGCTGGGGGGGAAAACCTCATCCCTGCCTGATATAGAAGAATGTGGTCAGTGTTCTCCCTCCTCTTCCTCCCTCACATCTCTCAGACCTTCATGTAGATGTGATTCTAAATAACTTTAGAATTTTCTCCTCCTCCTCAGTGATCAGTGGAACATGTCGGCTCTGTCCCTCGGAGCCGTGGGACAATGCGTTGGGCGTTCACAACTTCCCCAGGAAGCCGGCAAAGAAGGCGCCCCGGGTGGAGCGAACTCTGACGTGTGTGGTGATCAGACGTGGTGACGAGGGAGAGGACGAGTACCTGCTCAAACAGAGACCGGACAAAGGTCAGAGCCTGCAGTGTTTCCTACTGGTGGAGGGTCTGTCTGTGGTGCTCAACAGCTTACACCAAAATTAGTCTGTAGCCTGAGGGTAGATATTTTGTTTTCACATTCTTATTTGAACCGCTAAAAAACCACTGTCAAAAAACGATTATAAAGCCCTTTGAGTGTCATCAAGACTAGAAAAGCAATATTCACATACAGGACATTCACATTTCCCTAAGTTTTCAATTTCAGTGGACAGAAATAATAAAAGAAGTAACAAATAAAGAAATACAAAAGACGGGTTTAAATAACTTAGAAAAAGTGATTGAAAGTACAAAATAACGTCTGTGTGTGTGTCTTTAGGGTTGTTGGCAGGCTTGTGGGAGTTTCCTAGTCTTCTGCTGGAGGAGGAGAGTTCTGAGATGAAACAGAAGAGGGCGCTCTGTGCTGTGATCAGCAGGATGCTGGGAACTAGTGTGACTGAGACCCTCCTCCAGCACATCGGAGACGTAAGCACAAATCTTACACACAGAGATAAAGTCTTTGTATATCTGTGTAACAACCCTCTGACTGATCACTGACTGATCACTGACTGATCACTGACTGAAAACTGACTGATGGCTGTTTGCAGGTGGTTCACATCTTCTCCCACATCCACCAGACGTATGTGGTTCACATTGTGCGCCTGAATGACTTAGACACACAAACACACACTGAAAACACACAGTGGCTCAGCAGAGCTGCACTACAGGAAGCTGCCGTGTCCACAGGAGTGAAAAAGGTTTGTGTTTTGGTTACACAGCTGTGTGTGTGTGTGTGTGTGTGTGTGTGTGTGTGTTATGATGATAATGATAATAATAAAAGTAGCCTGCTTTAACAACAGCAGTCTACTCGCTTAAATATGTCCTCTAATGTGAAACCTAAAGTAAAATATAAACCCAAGAGTGAGTGATATGTAACATGTGCTGTTTGTCACTTCACAGGATTTCAGTGGTTTTAAGTTTAGCTTCTCCCTGATATCACGCTGCTGTGGTAATTGTTTTTAAACCAGGAAATGAAAAAGCTGTTGTCTGGTTATTGTGGTTGTTAAATTCAGTTTCAGAGATTCTGAAGCATGATTGCAGGACGTCATTACTTCTGCCAAGGAGGTTTCTGTTTCTGCCTGTAACCAGAATTTGTCAAAAGCCACTCCACTGGTTTCCCTAAGTTGTGGAGAGATGTGGCATAACCCAAGGAAGAACCCATTAAAATTTGGAGTGGATCCAGGAATTTATTTCACTTGCGTTAGCCTTGGCGGAGGTATCTCTTAAGAACCCCTAGCTGTGTCTGTTTCAGACAGCAGGAGTAAGTGAGTGTCCACACATGAGTATTAACGGTTTCACATGGTTGTCTATTCTCCTGCAGATTGTGAAGCTGTATGATTCTGTGGAGAGTCAGAAAGAACAGACCTCTAAGGTAAGTACCTCTGCATATGTCTGCACTTCACGACCTTTTACAACAACGCACCTTATTTTATGATCCATAATAGCAGATGTCACATATCTCACTTGTTTCTCTTTGTCTCATTCAGAATGGAAAGAAGCAAAACGCAACTGGTGTCAAAAATAACAAGAAGCCACTGCCCTCCAAAAAAGCCAAACTGGGCGCAGAGAGCAGCGGAGGCCGACAGCTCTCGCTCAGCTGCTTCTTCAAAGCAGTGAAAGAGGAAAGTTGATGGAATTGGATGTGAAAGTCCAACATGGTGCCTTCACAAGTGTATGAACTCCCCTGTTTCCACATGAATGTATTGTTTTGATCCCATCACCGAATTCTATCCAATAATTTGAAGTGATACGTTTTTAAATGGCTTTATATTGAGTGTGTATACAGCTCTTATAAATCCCTGTGGGGACTTTTAGTGCATCATGTTGATTTTGAATGACCTCATTGCAGATCATGTTTTTATCACCATATTATGATCATGCAGACTTTTGCCTTTTCACCTTTATGATTAAGATGTGAACACTTCCTCCACCGCTGAGTGTTGTACAGAGCTCTGCTAGTTCACGGTTGGAGAACATCATCAATGTTGATGAGAAAAACACTGACAGTAATTTAGCTGAACAATGAGACATAAGATGATTTCCTCTGTGTAGCTCAACTAATCTCTAGTCTCTAAACTCCTCTGACTGTTTACAACACACCCACAACAATATCTGTTTATGATCCGGTCACAGTATTAAATAAAGTTTACGTTTGTGTACAATGAGTCAATGTCTCTGATTCGGGCAACAATATATTATCTTCCGGCTTTAACTGGATACATTTTTTGCTACAATAACCTTTAACAACTTAATTGAAATAATTTCTTGAGAAACTACGAAACCACTTTGAATATCAATCAGATGTAACCAACGTTTTACAGTGAACCCGCAGCAAAGATTCCACCAAGTCTGTGGTTCTTTCTTCAGAATAGACAGTTGGTTTCAGTGTCCTGATGCTTATGATAATGTGCTGATGAGTCACAGAGATTAAATATTCTGTCCGTTTTGAAACCTGCTCAACAGTAAGACAACACGAGGCTCCACATTCCTCATTTCCTCAAGCATAGAATTAGAACTTCATTCTTGTAATAGTACAACTTTGTCCTCATAACATTGCCACTTTATTCTAAAAACATTTATAACTATTTTCTCATAATATTACCACTTTATTATTGTAAATGTAGAATTTTTTTCTCATATTACCACTTATTTATCGTAAATTTACAATTTTTTTCTCGTAATATTACCACTTATTTATTCCAAATTTACAATTTTTTTCTCTAAATATCACTTTATTGTCATAATAATACCGTTTTATTTCTTGTATAACATTTTTTTTATGTGGCTCCTAAAGTTCAATGCAAAGCCCCCAGCAGAAGTCATTTTGGCGAGAAACAGCGCCCCCTCTGTTGTGACCATGAACCTGCTGATCTGAACCTGTGAGAAAACAAAGTGAAGCTAGACGCAGGACGCGGAAGTGATGCAGATGTTCCTGGAAACATCTGCACGTGCATCTAAAGTCTCTGTGGCGGAAGTTTACTCCACCCTAACCTGTGGATTCGCCGGTTTTAGTTCCCGGCGCCTCGGATTGTCGTGTTTTCTCTCAGCTGCAGATGATCCTGTTGTCTTCACTGATTATCGAGGGGCGGACCGCTACTGCTTCTGGTTCTGAGGTGAACTTGGCTAATAATTATTTACCTCAGGGCTCCACGCAGTGAGCAAAGGTTTCTGCGGTGTTGTCCCCGAGCTGCTGAAGCACCGTGTCAGAGGTGAGCTGATCCCTCGGGTCTTTGAATGCCGCAGATTCCACTGTTTCCTCCTCTTATCGTTACATTCCTCTGTTTCCAGATGACTTCAGCCTGGGAAAGTCTCCTGTCTACGTACCAGAGCGCACTGGACAATGGAGGTGTGTGATCATGCTCATTTTCTATCTTCAACATGTGCAGTCGACTTTATTTTAGCAGCAAACTTGTTTTTGTGTTCAGTGTGTGGGAGCTGCTGCCCCACAATGACTGCTCTGTGGCCTGTCACATGGTTAACGCCATGAATTGAATTATATATGTTCAGTATACACACACACACACACATTTGTATAAATATATATTAAGAACAGGTATAGAACTCAAGGTTAACCCTACACAAACTCTGTTTGTTTGTTCAGCTTTATAAAACTGAATTTGGTATTCATTTACAAAGTTGCACATACATTGTGTCATTTGAACTGGAAACTTGACAAACAACTTTGCAATTCCTGAGCAGACAAAACAAAAATAGTCCCTAAACAGAGGTGAAAGATTTCATAAATCCAATCCTTCATGTGTGTGAATTACTTCCCTGACACATGTCTGGCTGCTGGTTTACTTCCCCGTCCGGGTGCCACTCATCTTCCTGGTTGTATTGGAGCTATGTTACAAGGAAGATCAGAGATAAGCCATTTAATTGTCAGGGGGGAAAAACACAAAAGAAAACTTTATACATAAACTGAATTTGGTTTACATTTACACAATTGCATACAATGTCTCATCTGAGGCTGATGTGGAACAGGACAAACTGTATAAATCGGGCTTTTCCTGTGCAGACAAAACAAAAAACACCTCTTTACCTGGGACATGAAATGAATACGTTTGTGGGAGCACCAACTGGCATGTGGACATTGTCCTTTTTTGATTTCTGTCACTTCTGTACAGCAGCTAGTGTTTGTCAAAGTTCAAAAATTTTCCCTCAGCGGTGTTGAAATCAGGTCATCAAACTTTCAACAATTCAAGCTTCAGATGTGTCCTGACATGTGCTTGATGACAGTTAACTCCCTGACACACAGCATGTTTGTATGTCATGCTGCAGACAAGCGCACAGACCCGTGGCTGCTGGTCTACTCCCCCTTTCCGATGGTACTCATCTTCCTGGTCTACCTCAGCATGGTGTGGGCGGGCCCTCGTCTGATGAAACACAGGGAACCCTTCAACCTCAGAGTCGTTCTCATCGTTTACAATTTCTTCATGGTCGGCCTGTCTGCCTACATGTTCTATGAGGTTTGTCAGATCTGCTCTTTGTTTGTTTAAGCCAAGGGGCCAATTATATGTCACAATCCCTGATTCAGTAAAGTGCACATCTGAGTCATTCCTTGTTTACTGTTATCTTCATAGCTTTGAGCAAAGCCACACAGCAATGAATATATTTTGAAAATGGTTCTTTGTTCAAGCACATTGTGCAGATTTCAGCTGGGGCCCCCTGGCCCCCCCTACCACCTGGATCCGCCCCTGACCCTGAGCATGAAAATATGTCTTTTTAAAATATATATATATATATATTTCATTCATGACATTATTGTGTTTTATGTTTCTAGTTCCTGGTCACGTCGTTGCTCTCAAACTACAGCTACCTGTGTCAGCCTGTAGATTACAGCAACAGCCCGCTGGCCATGAGAGTAAGTACATGTAGGTTTCTCACATACATCATTTCAATCAGGAGAGACTGCAAGTGGAATTTTTTTGATTGCCATGTGTGACTTTAGACTTGATGTCATCGTGGTTGAAAGGAGGTGTGGCTGTATAGTGTAGAAAAGTGTGAATGAGAAGATTGTCTTCAGCAATATGATTGGCTGATTGAGATTATGGCAAAATCTGATTGGATTACCACAAACAACCAGCCAGTCAGCTGATCAGAAGAGGTGGAGAGTTTGAAAGTATTGTAAATGAATGGAACATAGAGAAAGTCTGATAGAACTTATACTGAGCTTATTTTAGTCACTTTGTTTGTTAGTATTAATTATGTTTGGATCATAATTCAAAGTAAAGTTTTTCTACCAGACGATTGGCTGTATATTCACTTTTACTTTGTTAATTATTCTATTAGCTCCCTTCTATCTTGCATCTGTCTGTGTATATTTTTGTTGTGCAATCCGTTCCACATGACGCGCGCCAGTGAGATTAATAAAGTTGTTTGAATTGAATTTAAATGTGTTAATAACAATATGTAAAACCCAGCCTCCTCCACTGTGCCCTCCGTCCAGATGGCCAGAGTCTGCTGGTGGTTCTTCTTCTCCAAGGTCATCGAGCTCAGTGACACGGTGAATATCACGTTAAAACATTTTCACATTCAGTCGAGCAGTGAGAAATCAGAGTCGTAACTCCAACAGCCTCCTCTACTCCTCTGTGTATGAGCAGCTCTTCTTCATCCTGAGGAAGAAGAACAATCAGGTTACGTTCCTCCACGTCTACCACCACGGCACCATGATCTTCAACTGGTGGTCGGGAATCAAATATGTGGCCGGAGGACAGTGTAAGTCAACTAATGTAGTTATTCAATCCCAAATATAAAAAAACATAAAGCATTTAATCCATGTTTTTCCCTGAGTAGTCAGAGCATCAGGTTCCTCTGTGACAGAGCTCCATTGTTGTAGAGACACATTAAAATGAGTGTCACCACTGCACTGAGTGACACAGTCCTTCGTCAGGACAAACAGCAGCACTGTGGTTTATTGTGAATTGATGCATTCACCATCACGCTGCTGTAAATACTCATACTGTGGATTTATACTTGCGTATAAAATCCACAGCTGACAATCTTCCACAACACATGTTAGAGCAACCTTTGCTCCCATTTGATCACTTTACATGAACATGTGACTTCTGAAGCTCTATGTCTACAGTAGAATGGCGAGGATAGTTCACCTCCTGTCAATAAAACCTTTCTGGGGAGAAGCCAAATCGGCAGCATGGCACGAACTTTGACCCTTTGAACTTGTGACATTTGCTTCACATTTGTGTATGAGACCATACGATGATGCAATACGACGTAAGCGTCTTGTATGTTAATGCATGAGTCAATGATTTAACAATATTGCAAATTTTAGCAACATTTACATAATTTATATTACTTATCACTTACTTTACTGCTGCTGTTTGCTCTTTGCTTATTACCTAGATCTGTTTACTTATATTTAATTGAAGAAATTCATTTTATAGTTCTTTTGCTGATTTTTATATTTTCCTTTATATAGTTTTTATTCTTTATATTTCTGTATCTTCCTTTTTTAAATCTTTATCACAGGCACAGTTGGATTTGAGGATGACATGTTTCGTAATTTTGTTGTTTGCATAATGACTCTTAAGTTCTTGATGAATGAATCATAGTGAATCTGAATGGTGCCGATTTGAGTACTTTTGTCCTTTAATTTCTTTGCTAAGACTTGAAGTGGAGACAGTTTTATATCAATACTTTAAAAACTAGCTTTTTCTCATTATTTGATGATGATGCTTTCTAATGGTTTTCCTGATTTGTTTTTTGCTCGGTTCTGTTTCTACCACATCCTGCAGCGTTCTTCAACGGGATGGGCAACAGCTTCGTTCACATCGTCATGTACTCGTACTACGCCCTGGCTGCCATCGGCCCTCACATGCAGAAGTACCTGTGGTGGAAACGTTACCTCACGTCCCTGCAGCTGGTGAGTGGCCCACGCTCTGCGTGACAGGAATCAAACATGTGCACACAGAATGTCTTTTAGGACCAATCTGAAGTTTTGTCGGCTGCCCCTCCAGGTGCAGTTTGTGATCTTCCTCGTGCACACGGGTTACAACCTGTTAGCCGAGTGCGACTTCCCCAACTCCATGAACATGCTTTTGTTTGGGTACTGCGTCACCCTCATCATCCTCTTCAGCAACTTCTATTATCAGAGCTACCTCAAGAACAAGAAGAAGCAGAAAATATGAGACGCAGTCACTGCAGCACTCGTCCACTAGAGGGCACAACAAGCCTACAGAATGAGGCTTTTTCTCATCGTCAACAGTCTGAGCTCATTCACAGAAGTTGTATATGTCTGTATAAAATACACTGTTCGGGTTAATAAAGCTTCACACTCCTCTCTGCATTATTTTAATTATTAAAAAAGAGCCATTGAGTGACCAAACAATTTATTATATCTTAAACTGAGAAATGACAAACATTCAAATGATTGTTGTTAACAAACTGTACATTTTATACACATGTAATGAAGGAGGTTGTTGTTTTTCCTGCAGTATTGCAGAATGAATGAGCCCCTCCTCTGGAAGTAAATGCAAAAGCACAAAACACTTAACAAAAAGAAAAGAAGAAAAGCAAACACACGGCAAAATGATATATTTTTCTCTACACTTCAGTCTGGAACAGATCGAAAGATGTAGTTCAGAGAGAGAGAGAGAGAGAGAAAACACGAGAGGAGGGAGAGGACGTTTTATTCAAAGTCCGTTCAGGAGTTTTGTATCGTCTGAAGTTGACATGTCAAAGCCGAGGAAATGTGGAAGCTTTGTCTGATTGTACTTTGTACGTAAGTGTGTACGTGATTGCACCAATGTAACCGAGTCACAATATCTGTACATGATGGGTTATTGATCAATAAATGTGATTCTGAAGCTCAGAAGGAAAGTTTCTGTCTCTTATGTTATGATTGTTTTAAAAAGTCATATTTTTTCACAACTTAAAAGAGGAGACTTCCATTTGATTTCTTTGATTTGTTTAAAATCAATAAAACCTCCTGAACCAGAAACTGATCAAATAATTTTAAAAGTTTTCCCTTTAACATATTTAAAATGTTTAACCGAACAGTTCCCAACCTGTATGTGTGAATCTGAGATCACAAGACAAACCTGAAAGTTCTCAGAGTGATTGATGAAACTTTCATCATGTTTTGGGGGATGCAAGAGACAGGAAGGACAAAATCGATCCAACAAAGGAGAGACGTCCTGACTTCTACCTGAAATACCTGATCCCAATATTCACATAGTGCAACTCACCAGCGTCTGTGGGAAGACAACTCCCTGCAGGGGAAATATCCTCATATTCAAACCTGCACATCCCGGGTTCATAACAGAGGCTCTCTGTTGTAAATCTGTCTCCAGCTCAATCCCAAATAACCCTCATGACATCACTGTGACATCATTGGGACAATTTTCTCAGACATTAGAAAGCAGAAGTTGTTTTATAGTATTGAGTATTAAATTAGCTGATGTGAATGAGTAAAATCAGTGGAGAGTCCCTGTAACGTCCCTCAAATCTTTGTTTATTTTCTTTTAAATAGTTTTCTTTTCTCCTGAAAATGGTTTATTTACAACCAGGAAGAATCTCTTTTCAGTTTTACTGGTGATGAGACATTTTTGTTTTAAGGGTTCACATAGTGTTTCGTAAATAACCTAAACTGACTTCAAGAGATTTGAGATAATGTTTTCACTCCTGTCAGTTTGTTGGTTGGTTTGATTGTGAGTAACATTACACAAAAACAACTTAACAGATTTCCATGAAACTTGGTAGAAGGATGTGGAGGCGCAGATCTGGAAAGAATCTGAAAGATTGGGAGTTTTTCAACGTTTACACTGATAATTTATGAAGTTTGATAAGAAGAGCCAGGCACATTAAGGGAACTGATCTACGAGTGTGTGATGAAATCATTCAGTGTGGTTTAATTTGAGAAGACTGTTGGGCCCTGGTGGAGGAATGTGCTCTACTGAGTGCCATTCTAATTTGGTCAGTTTCATCATCCATCTGACACCTGCAGTAAGTCTGTGGGACCTGGAAGAAAACAGGAACTAAAGGAGAAGTGTCCCGAGTGTGTGAAGACACATGTGAAGGAGTCGGACTGCAGCGTAGTAGAGTGTGAGTGGTGAAGCGTGTCCCGCTCCAGTGTTGCTCTATGTCTCTGTGTAGATGGATGACATGTGGCTCAGGCTGCGGTCGAAGCTGCCAACCTGGAAGAAAATGCTCTCCTCGGGGCTTGATGTGAACTGGCACCCTGCGTTGCCCTGCAGCTCCTGGGTCAAGTTGAAGCCTGGAACAGACATGATGAATGGGTTTCAAATTTCTGATAAAATCATTCAGGTTATTTTTTATGATCTGTATCCTTCATGATTCTGGAAAAAAAGGCCCAAGGTAAATCGTTATTACCCGAAGAGCCGGCAGTGCTGGTCGACATGTGGAAGCCATTGTGCTGATGGGAAGTGTAGGCGTGAGAATCTCCGGGGACGTGGACACCACCGACCGTCTGCTCCATCCTGTAGGAGTCTCCGAAATGGAAGCAGCTCTGAAAGCTGCCTTGGTATTCTAGGAAATGAGGGAGGATGTTAAAGAGGGGATGAGACGAAGAGAGAGAAGAAAAATAGAAGCCTGACTTGATCAACTGCCACCAGCGTCTATGGCCGATTGTTTCCAGGGTCAGTGAGCGTCCGCTCCATCCGGCTGAAACTTAATGGGGCTCTCAAATTATGACAATGCTATATTTGTGCTCGAGCTACCTCTGCCAGCCCCATAGTGTGTAACGTTCGTCCCCATCGTGTCAGTTCGTACTCAGAATCGACCGCAGGAGTCACGATAACGGGGAAGCAGCCTTTCCACGAGCGCTATTACGCAACTGCCTGACCACAGCGTGGTTAGCGAGACGTCCATGTGTAGATCTTTACAGGGAAAACAGTGTTTAAGGCATTAGGAAAAAGGCTCGGGAGTGACAGCTGAGCCTTCCAATGTTCGGGCGCTGAGAGACAGCTGAACACATGAGCCAGCGTTTTGTTGGCTAATTCAGTGCAGGGAAAAGGCTTCCGGCGTGTGGTTTTCCCCACTCTGTTTCTTCGACTGTAATCTCTCTGTCCTAAAAATGCTCTGACAGAGCCACAGGGCAGTATCAATGCTCCGACTTCCTCTCTCTCAGGCCTTTCTTGTGGCTCTGGTGGTGCAGACACAGAGATGTTAAGATATAAGTGTATTGAAATGACCCGGCACTGGGAATTCCTTCAAAAGGACATCATGCAAGAGTAATAGACGGGTTAAATGTTGCTGAATCACCTGCCACGGGAAATACAATTTGAAACGCTAATAGCCATTTTCAAATTCAATCCAAAACAGATTTCCTGAAACAATTTAGGTTACATTCAGCCAGATGTCTGGAGGTCTATCTTACCGTCATTAGCAGACTGATGATGGTGATAGTGAGAGTAGGGCTTTTGGTGAGGGTGAACATGCTGTTTCTCCAGAGGCGGAGGCTGCGGTGGTGGAGGAGGAGGAGGCGTCCCTGTTCCCTTCATCCCAGGAGACAGGAGGGGGCCCGACACCCTGAGGAAGACACACAGAGGGTGGGTGAGACATACTGTATGTGTTTAAAGCACTTAACAGTGTCGATCACTATTCAATAAAGTGCTTCATGCAATGTGACATCCCAATCAAAGCCCGAGCTACACGGCGGCGTGCGAACCACATGATCGGACAAACCCAGCAGGGCCGTCAGTGATCCTCCGCACACTGAAGAAGAAACAGTCCAGGCGTGTGGAAAACTTTGGCTCCCCACACGTAATCGTTCCTCCCACCACATACTATGATCTTATGTCAACAAACGGGAGAGTGTGCATTCAAGTGAAACCAACCCCCTCCGCTTCCCTCCCCCCATTCACATTCACACACACACACACACACACACACACACACACACACACACACACGTACACGTACACGTACACACACGACACGCACACACACCAGGCGCCCACCATGGCAGTGACCCCTGGCTTTGTGGCCTGGAGGAAAGAGGGCACCATCGTGTTTACATTCACGATGTCTGAGTGAAGGAATATTAAGATTACATGTTTGTGACTCTGTGGCCTGGAGTCTGTGTTTTGAGAATATTGATTGTTTAAATAAAGGTTTGTCCATGTTACTGGATACATTTGTCATCATGACACAGCAGTAGGCAAATCACATTTAGGGACATCATCAGCTTAAACTCTACATCACTTTGCACTGAGTGATATTTAAACGTACAATATGTAACTTCTGAGGGTCTCTCAAATAAAGCAACAACAAAAGACCTAGTTTGTTGATGTTGTTGTGAAGCAGCGTGGGATCATGGGAGTTGTTGTTTTCACTGCCATTGCCGATGAAAATCTACATGTTAGTGGATGAGGTTATGTATTAAAGTTTTATTCACGTTACTCAGCAAACGGCAATGACTAGTCATGATTTATTACAAGTAACCAATACAAAACAGCTGACTGGCTTTCAGAGTGTTTTTCATTTGTCATATGTCGTTTGCCATGGAAGTTATAGCAGAGATGAGCAAAGCCGCACGCAAAGCTGACATGACGCAATTAAAATGCGACCAAAATCACCTTATTTGTGAGATCTCTACGGTTTAAAGGCAAATGGTGAAAAGTTATGATCATAGCAGCTGCTTGTATTTCTGCCACATCATAGTTAAAACGGCCCACGCTTTAAAAACCTGCAGAAGGAATTGTATCCTCTACGTCATGGTTCATTGAGCTTCTGCATAAGCTTTCATTATTATCAGAGAATAAGTTCTGCTTGACATCCTATCGTCTAACATGAAAAGTATGCTGCTGTCATGATGGCTGTTAGTTCTGTCATTGCTGTGAGCAAAGGAATGGTTTTCCTCACATTTGTATAATTACGTCATTACTTTGCTGAAAGATGTCCTCCTCATGTGATGTGATGGCAGTTTAACGTGTCCTGAGACTATAAAGGAAGGAGTAGCTTTAGGAATACTCCTGTTCGATTTCTTGCGAAGTGATTGAGAAAATTTATACCATTCTGTCAGTGCACAAAATGTGACGCAAAGAGCCGAGAGATTGTTAGTTTAGTTTAGGACAACGACTGTAAACAGAGAGAAACTGATCAGTCCAAAGGCTTAAACAAAAACTATCAGCAACTGTCTTATATCCTCATTTATTTCATCGATGTAAAATCCAAAATGTAACATTAACAGGTTGTATGGAGATGTAGCGTGTTAATTAGTCATGTTTAGAAATGTTATCACCTTTAGACACAGCCAGGCTAGTTGTAGAATTAATGCTAAGCTAACTGGCCTCTCCAACATGCAGTATGGTATCAATCTTCTCATCAAACGTTCAGCAAGAAAACAAATAAGTATATTTACTAAACATGTCAAACTATTCTATTACCACATCTGGTAATTATTCACACACTTAAATGTTACATGTGAAACTTAACAAGAAACTCTAATTGAACAACAGTTTAATGACTTCATGTTGAACACTTGACATTAACTTGACGAAACAACAGCGATAAAAGAGTGATATCGAACAGACCTGCCTTTAAAAACAGAGCCGGCCAATCACCTCCCTCCAAATATTCAGCAGCTACTTACTACCCTCTCACGACTGCATATCAGGAATGCCAACTCATAAACTGCTGCTGTTGCTGTGTGTCTGTGTGGTAGCATATGGTTTGCACTAAGCACTATATGAACGTGATGACAGAGTGTTGCTGGTTGCTGGTTGCTGGCCTGGCTGGAGACTGCGATATGACCTACTGCTCCGTGCACGAGTCACGCCCACGCCGCTCGGTGACTGGCAGTGGCTTTTGGCAGAGAGTGAGCGATGAAAGTAGATGCTAAACAATGTCAAACGAAAAGTGCAAAATGCTGCTATATTTACTTTACAGTTTAATTAGCTGCAAGACGCAGCTTCAGGCTGCACATGTTTTTGCTTTTATCAGCGGAGATCATCAAAAAACTAATAAAAAATCAACTCTGGCATTAAGTCTTTTTATTGCCTCTAGAGGAGTTGTTGTGTTTTTGCTTCTGTTTGTCTTCTTCCTGTTTGCTTGTCACAAACTGAACTGACTCCCTGAAGTCTAGTGGAGAGATAAACCTTGAGTCAGTATGTGACTGTATTTTGGTGATTCCCATCATATGGAAAGTAACTAAGTAATTGTATTTTCTTGTGCTTAACTTGAGTATTTCCACTTTTTTACTTTCACTACATCTCTGACTACAAATGTTGTACTTTTACTGAACTGTAACTACACTATACGTTGATCAGCTGACAAAATGTGGTACATTATTTTAAACAACCCAATACTATTTAAAGTACTATTGGCTCATACTCTACTTAAGTAAATGTAACAACATAGGACTGTTACTTGAAAGAATGGACAATTGTTATCATGTGGCATTGCCCCCTTGCTGAAAGTCTCACTCCAGTAGCTTGTTGCACTAAAACCCTAAAACTCAGCTTTTATCCTAAAATGTACATATTCAAAATGTTTGTAAAGAAATTAATTCCACCGTGGCCTTAAAATGACTTAAATGCAGCTCTACATGTTCCTTCCTGTCATGACTGGGATCTATGAACATGCAAATGTGTCCCCTGCTCCTCGTCTCCCCACCCTCACAGCGCCACCTGCAGCTAAGGAGCTTTTTCAAGCTAATGAGGCCCACCCACAGGTTGAAAGGTTTGGTTTCTTAGATTTGTGACTCCCATAACTAGCCTGCACTTTATGATGTTGGAAATTAAATATTTTAGACTGCCCCATAACAGGGAGGCTTGTCGTGACCGCTCGTGTTACAACCTCCACAACCTCAGATGGACTGCACACCACACAACTGGAGTATTGTGGAGAATACATTTAGCAAGCCATGATATGTAATTCATCTCAGCAGCTGATTATCTTTCGCCTGCATTCGAGCATGTGTGACCATGCCCTTATGTGAATACATAGCCATGGCATTGGCTGTTTATTTTGCTCAAATTATGTCTTTTATCACATAAAAGCCACAAAGGAGACATGTTAACATGTTTAAAAACTTGATTTTCACCGGAGGGGGACTTTAAGTAAAAGATCTGAACACTTTCTCCAGCTTTCATTATAACTTTGACATAAACAAAATGAGGGACTTTCCAAATCCAAAGGTCGCAGGATTAGCCAATGAAAACAATTTAAATTTAGGAGATAGAGCTGATACCTTTAAAAGTAACAACAAATCGGAGGACTACCTGGAGGTTACCCCTCTTGTCATTGTGTAAATGTTCATATAGGTATCAGATTTAACAGTATATGGACTACACTTGACCTACATGTCTGTGCCGACAAAATTGAAGAGGCTTGTGTGACACCATGTGTTAGTTCAGCACTGGAGAAGCTCGCTGTTAGCGAGCGTGTCTAATCCACGGGTTGGCATAGGCCCAGTGCATGGCCATGTGTTCCTGTGGAGAGCACCGTTCCCCCAGGAGCTGCTGTCAGCACAAACTCGGGAAACAGTTATACTGTTCATATTTTTACGAGCTGCCTCTATGTGCAGCTAAAGTGAATCATAAGCTAATCACTGCCAGCTGCCACTGGCCCTGCTCTCGTCGCTCTCTAGCTCGCTAGCAGCTCGAGCTTGAGGTATGAGGGGAATCTTTCAAATGCCACATTAATCTCTCCTGCGATATTCATCTTCACTGACCATCCTGCATGCTCTCCTTTTTCCAGCCAGCCCACCCACTTTTGTTCCGCTGCAATGAGAGCGGTTTGACCATTGACCTGTTGATTCCTGAAGGTAGAGCTGGAGGGGAATTTAAGGTGAGGCCATCCAATTGATGGACTGTATTTCATAAATACAGAGAAGGTCATTAGGTTAGGGAGGATGGAGAGAGAGAGAGAGATGTAAAATACTGACTTCTATGGTCGGACTTCGGAGATGTTAATGTGAGGTCTTTTTTAAAGGCCTGAGGAGCTAAAAGGTTTACGAGACGCAAACCGTGGCTCACTACAGTGGACACCAGCTCGGTGAGTTCGACTTGAGCAGCTCTGTGAATTTTTCTGTGAGTAATATGGGAAAGCTGATGTCATTCTGGGAATGAGCTTTGGTTCTACTCTGAAGTTGTTGGCTTCACTCCAGCCTTACAGAACACTACAAGAAGAAGATGAAGAGGACATTCCGACCTGGCCTGTCTGAAGCTGCCCTGGAGCCACACAAGTCCAGACAAAACGATTTGTATTCAGGTATGCGGGGCATGGACGTCATCACTACAGGAGTGCAGCTATTGTCCAGAAACATTACGACTTATTGATTTTAAAGAGAAGCTGCCTTTGCAGTCTTGGCTCTGTGTGCGGCGGCATGACGGGATGGAAAGAAAAGCTGAAGATTCATGAACAGTCCTGCTCTGCTCCTCGTTTGTCTTCCTTCACCTGCAGCTAACTGTCCCACCAGGGAGCAGGGATCAGACCATGTCCTCTGCAGACCCTACATTCCCCACAAACACTCTCCGCCTGCCCTCTCATCTCCACCCCCTCTGTAGCCGATCAGTAAGCCCTGCTGATGGATGACGGGGGCTTCTTTGGCGCTGATCGGTGGGAACACTTCTGGTTCTGGTTAGCAAGCTAAAGCTTTGCTTGTGAGACAGACTACAGCATCCTGACTAAAGCTAAGCTAAAGCTAAGCCAGCCCCGCAGGCCCCGCAGTGTGAAGAGCACAGCTAGGGTTGGGGAATATTTCCTAGGCCCTGGATACTCTAAGAAAGATAAGATGCACCAAACGCAGAGGATCCGTCCTTAATCACCGTCCTTCCTGGAGGAATTTTGACAGTAAATAATCAGATTTTTGTCCTTTGAGTTAAGTGTTTGCGTAGACGGGTTAATTGAAGACTACATGTTATTAACTGAGGGCCACAAAATGAGCGACTGCCCACATTCCGCCATGAGCGACTACCTCAAAAATGTTTCTGTTTGGGTTATGAGATTGACACTCGTTTTCTGGATCACTGGAGAATGATAATGGCTGGAAGACAGACGGTCTAGAGTTACAAGAACGTGGACGTCCCCCTTCAGTTCAGGGACTCTTAATGTAGCTCTGTGCCGTCTCTGCCGTCACTCTAATTAAATTAGCCCATGTCAATCATTGCCAAGGTATCAAACCGACTCAGTATTTATAATATTTGCAGAGGGGCTCTAATATCAATACCTGGGTAAAGGCCGTAGAGACTCCCCTCTGCAATTATATAACCACATATGGCCGAAGCAGTGAATGACAACATTTACCACCCATCTCTCTGAAGAGCACCGGCCACCGTGGACGAACAACCATCTCTATGAGAGGGAGGCCCTACACACACACGTGCCACACCAATCACCAAATGCATTTTACCTGGTATAATTTAATATTAGCTTCAGAAAAATGGCACTGCTATTTACAAAGTCAAAAGAGTCTAAATGGCCCATTTGAGTCAGAGTAAACACATTTAGCCATGAGGTCAGAGGCTGCCGCACGAGAGGCAGGTTAGTTTGATAATTTTGTCAAAATGTTTAATGTCCTGCTAAACCGTTTGGGAAAAACAAGTGCGGCGCTGATATTGACTTTGGCAGCAGCCTGTATACTCAAGGCCTTAAACATGTAAATCAAATGCTCCATCTTCAGGCAAATGTAAGTAGACGTTTCATGCCCGGCTAGTTGTAGGTTCTGCAACAGCTCGCCCCCACCCTCTGTCCATATGGTGCGATGAACGGATAGAGCACTACAGTGTGTGTGTGTGTGTGCACGTGCGTTCATGGCCGCTCTCGGGTCAAACATCTTGGTTTCGATGAAATCTGTAAATTTGGAAATTGCTGTAGTTGTATGAGGGAGCTTCAGGTGGGGAGTCAAATATATACATGAACAAGGGAGATGACATATTTGGCATAATGGGCACTTAGGTTAGAAATGTAGAGAAACACACACACACACACACACACACACACACACACACACACACACACACACACGTCAAACACGTCAAACACCCAAAGGAACAGACCCACATCTCACATCCAATATGTCCCCCTGCCCATGTACCAGCTCTTACAGCATCCCCCCCACTCAGGTTCTTTTCACTTTCCATTTCTGTCCCTGCTCAGGTAATTGTGAATGCTGCTGAGAGAGAGGCACCGAAGCCACGAGGTAATTTCAACAGCGTTCTCCAGTTTTCAAGGCTTGAAACAACACATCACCTTCCAGATGCTTCCAGAGGCCGACCTGACGTCTCCGGGCGGCACTCGGACGTTTACATCCACACGGTTTAAACTGCGGCAGGGCAACCGGTGCAGTGTTTGTGCTGGAAGTCGACCGCTCTGCTGTGCCTCACACCCCAATCACATGCAATCATGTGTGTTTCCTGGATTACTATATGTAAACTCCTCTCACTCACACACACTCCCACACACGGAGACACACATGAGTACGAATGAGTGCACAACTCTCAGAGCAAGAAAGCCATCAAAACTCATTGTGTCATACGTCTGTGCTGTATATACTCCCATAAAAGTGTATATACACACGCAGACACCCAAAGAGCAGACCACAGAGTTAAAGGAAAGCATGTTTATGTAACACGATCACTGTTGTAACACACACTTTATGATGTTCGATTCCGTCCACTCTTTCTCAATGTTATTAAACTGTAAAAGGCTGTTTTCCTTCACTACCTCCCTGGTTTTCGGCACATTGTTTAGCACAGTACACACAGTTGCCTCCTGACGACACTCGGGCTCTAACTCCGCTCCGCTGGCTCTCTGGGGAAATCATCGGCGCTAATAGGAAACATTCTGTGCCTCTCACGCACACGTTCGTCCCTGCTGAAGTGTCCCCAAGCAAGGCAGTCGCACCTCTACGAGCTGCAGATTTTCAAACTGTAGGTATCTAATGTAAGAGGCAGTTTCGTATGAACAAGTTTCAGCAGAGTTGATTAATTAATTCTTCTTTAGTCTACAAACACATTTTCTTCTTCGCCAAAGATGTAGAAACAGTGGCACACTTAGTAAATCATCCTCAGTTTTACAGCTTCTTTTTAAAAGTGTCCCCAGATGTACTTATTCTCACAATTATCTGAGTGATACATCATCTTTTTAGATGGTATAGTTTTATATATTTTTATTGTGGTATATGTGTCTAAAGGAGTATAGGAGTACCTACAGTACATCTGTACAATATACTTGTTTTTTTCTCTTTTCTTTTGACTCTTGTCCTATGAGAGTAAAACGACTCACAACACAAACACCACAGGATGATACTATCACGCTGCTTTGACACTTTACTCTCATTAAAGTGTGAATCATGTCCGGCCAAGCGGTTTGGTCATCGTGCTGACGCCGTTGTATCCAGTAGAGATGGGGGACCTTATGAACACTGATTCCAGAGCCAGAAATATGGCTGGTGATGTGTCACGTTGACCCCGCGGTGACCAGCACAGCCCCTCCTCCCAGGAGGCTTGTCTCAGGGGTCGGGGAGCTGAGTTTGTTTCCAGTAAGACCGCCAAATTGGTTTGTCAGCAGGACAGAGAGGCTTAACCTAACATGAGCTAAGTGGGTTCGCCCAGCGGTTCGTCCACGACTCAGGATAATAAATAGGTGAAAAACAATGGAAACAAGGGTTGAAAATGTGATCATAATGATAATATCAGGGAGATGCTTCGCTGAGAAGGAAGTTTGTGCTTCGCTAAGTTGCTGACCTTTGTGTATTGTGAGGATAAATACACACAAAGAGTGCAGTGTGTGTAGCAGTTAATGTGGAAAAACGTTTTTCAGGGTTCATCCGTGTCCACTGAGGTTTTAAGTAACTTCAGCTAGAAAAGTTTTACCTCAGCACAGTGTGTTGTCACATGACTTTACGTCACATATCTGAACTTATATCTGCCATTTGACATAAAATGTTATGTTTATTTTCAATGCCCTGCTGAAACATTTATTATATCAGGGTTTTAGACTAATGACCAGTCATCATCTGAGCACATCCACTAAGCACTCACCCGTCTCTCGTGCCGTCCATAGCAGTCAGCGGGGACAGGTGATGAGGGCTGCCGAGGTCGCGGTCTAGCCGGTGTTGTCTGGAGGGCAGGTCGGTGGCAGAGATGGGGTTGGAGTTAGGGGAGAGGAGCTCCACCGAGGCGCTGTGATGGGGGGTGCTGGAGCCAGTGTACAGGCCTGAAAGACAAACAAAGCTAATTCAGTAAATGTGCCAAATAAACCCGAGGGCCCTGTGCTCCGTCTTTCCTTTGAGCAAATCAAAAGCTTTTTCATGAAAACAGGATTTAAAAAAATGTTTTGACAACCTTCATCCAATCAGAGCTGCGTAAAATGAAACACTCTGTGTTTGCGCTGTCTGTAATTTAGGGTACATTGTTTGTGCTGCCAAAGGGATTGGCCTTGTTTGCCCTTTCAGCTGATTGTTCTCATTACACAATAATAAACTAAAATGTTACATGTGTTTGAGCTGTAACTTCGAGCAGGAGGGCATTTAAAAGGCAGAATGAGGTTACAGGATAACCTCTGTTTTGTGTGTGTTTGCATGTCATGGTTATGCGAGTTCATGCAGGCGTACGTTGAACTGTGAGGGAACAGTATATGTGAAGCAGTGCAGCATGTGCATGTCTACATGTGCATTGTACTGTATCAGTATGATTTTATTTGACTTGCTGCTGGAAATGTTCAGAAGAGAATAAAATAGTTTTATGACTCTGTTCCAAAATCTCCAATATGTCTTTCGCTATTCCATCTCTAACTTTGTCGAAACTACATTTGATTAATATTTTGTTGATACAGTTTTCTGTGGGGGGCCATTATTTTCTACTCATGCTGGCTGCATGCTGCCAACTTTCTCTACTGTTTCAAGCTGCACACTATGATTAAACACGGATCCATTATTCTTATCCAGAATGCCCTGGGCCGCTAGGGCTGCAACTAATGATTGCGATTATTGATTCATGTTTTATTTGTTTTTATTTCTCCATTTTTAATGAAATATGCCCGTCCCAAAGTTCCTAAAGCCCACAATGACGTCTTAAAGCTGCTTGTTTTGTCCAACCAGCAACATTAAAACCAAATGCATTCATTTCACAACAATGTAACACAGAAAAAAGCAGTAAATCTTCACATTTGAAATGTTCCAACCAGAGAATGTTTGTCATTTTTGTTCTACTTGGACATTTCACTGCGTGAATATGCTGGACTTCTTGTGATCTTTCAAAGCTTACGGTTTTCCGGTGGTTTAATTCCATCATCATATAAAAATGTTGCTCCAAAGGGAGAGACTAATTCATTAAAGAACTAAACACTTAGAGAGAAACCAAACATGATCTCCACTTGCTCTCCCAACACAGTAAATCTACTCCTTCCATCTTCCACCTTGTTTATCGCCTGAGTTCTTTCCCAGCATCCTTGAGGACAGCCGTGCACTGACTGTCTGGTGCAGTTAACTGGTAACGAGAGGAGCGGACAAGAAGAGATGAAAAGATAGAGGAAAGATCGGCGCTCCTGGTTTTGCCGTTTCCAGGCCCCAGCTGTTCTCAAGTGGAAGCATGCCGAGGCCTGATCTGACAGCGCTCCGAAATGGTTACAAGCTTGATTCATTACCCCCAAATCATCAGTCAGAGACCTTAAATGTTTTCCCCTTTAGCCCCAACATCTGCTACCAGAGCGGCAAAACAGTCGACAAATAATGGCTGTGATTGCCTCAATTTCATCGCCGGTTCCTCGCAGAGGGAGACGGAGGGGATCTGATGGCGCTCTTTACGAGTTAGTGGATCATTATGTTGTGAAGATGTTGTGGAAAAAGCTTCTGGTGGCGTTCAGGAAATAACTAACAAGTTCTGTGTGAGAAGGAGATGGAGAGTTATATCAAATCCACCAGTCAGCATAACAGCAGGAGCATGTAAACCTCTGCATTAAAACTATGATGAGTACTTCCTCTGGATAATCAGCGAACACTCTAATTACGCTCTATAAAACAGAGAGGGGCTTCTCGTAAGTCTCGCTGCAGCCATGTGAATAAGAGCAGACTTACAACCAGCGAACAGGAAAACAAATTCAGCTCTGACTGGAAGCATGACTCATTTTCTGCTCCACAAGTGTTAATGATGGGATGGCTGCCCACTTTGCTCCACCCCTTCCACACATCCTATTGGCCCCAGAACAAAGTGCAACTCGTGTAAAATGGAGATCCAACCTGCGACACCTTTCGCCGGTCCTTGAACAACACCGCGTCCTTGAATGCTTTGGCGTCAGCTCATGAGCGAGCTCCTTGGGGGCTTTAAAACCCTTTAAAACAAGAGAGTAAGTAACATCCACTCAGAAACAGAGGGAGACCGAGGGTAAAAAGCCAAGACTCAGAGGCTCGGCCCGACAATCAAAGACAAGTTGAGCGTTCACAGTTGTCAACGGTGCGCAGAGTTCCAGCAACAATAACAGAGAGCGATGGGGAGCCTGGACGGGGTACAGGAAGAAAACAAGGACAGATGTGTCCATAAAGTGAGGAAGCCGCGGGGGATCTCTCTTGTCTTTAAGATTTTTATAATCTATTTATCTCCCTCTTGTTTCCAATCCAGTGTGGTGTTGACTTTTGGTGATGGTCAAATTCATCAATTAGAAAAAATGGGACGTTTAAAAGCCACATGTGACGAGTAAATGTTAATGTTTGTTGCTGTTGCTAATGGATTCTGCAGCCTTTGCATGACAAGATGACAGGTTAACATGATGTGGCTCTGACATGCAAACCCAACAAACAACAGCACAAGATGGTAACACTTAAATATCCAAGTGCTTTCCAAATGATTTATATAAAATGTGAATATGCACTTTTAGTATGACCAAATGCATCGGGAGTATGATTTTTAACAGCCGGAAAACACAGAATTAACATAATACATCTGCAGGACAGTTCACATAGCTGTTGATTATCAGCGATGACTCGATGATTGCTCTACCAGGTGTCTGGGATTCTGGAACAAATATTCCCCGGCCATCGATATTCTGAAACACAGCCGGTCCCTTCCTCTCACATTGTGAATTAACCATGGAGGATAGAGCTACTAACAGTGTCATATGACATGTTGCATTCAAGCCAAAGACCAAATCATTAGGAGGAAATTCTTGTTGAAATGATTTTTTCTGTTGAATTCTCACAGAAACTAGATACCAGTAGAGTGAATTCCTCCACCAAGGCCCAACAGTCCTCTCAAATTCTAGACAGGCCTTAAAGCGTAAGTCGTCCATCCATTATCTATACCACTGATCCTTTGGGGGTGGCATTGGGGCTGGAGCCAATCCCAGCTGACATTGGGAAAGAGGCGGGGCACACCTTGGACAGGTCGTCAGTGTATCACAGGGTCAACATGCAGAGTACCCAGAGAAAACCCACGCCAACACGAGGAGAACATGCAAACTCCACACCGAGTGGGATTCAAAACATAAGCTTTCTTGCTGTGGGGCGACAGTGCTAATCACTGTAGCTGCAGCTTTCAAGCCATTTTTGTTTCAGTACAGCGGCTATTTAAAAAAATGCCAGCCCCTTCCGAAACCACTTTTAAATCTGGATCCGACCCCAGATCCACACCAATGTGTAATCGGTTCTTCCCCGAAGCATCCACCAAGTTTCTTGGAAATACATTCAGTTGTTTTTGTGTAATCCTGCTTACAAACCAACCAACAGACTAACAGGAGTGAAAACATGGAGGTAATAATAAACTCCTGGCATGTACTGTGAGGAAATGCACTGAGAGATAGACAGACTTGAAGCCTATGTTTCTGGTGCAAGCAGAGGGATTGTGTTACTTAATGTACCAGAAGGCTACAGAATCAGGGTGTTGTGTGACAGAGCAGCGTCCTGTGTGCACCTGTGAAGATGTCTTGGCCCAGTCCTGGAGAACGACCATCTTTGCCGTTGTAGAGGTGCTGCGAGGAGGTGGAGCTCTGAAGGTGCTGCATGGACAAACACTCACTCAGGACGTCCTGCTCCAGGTGAGGGCAGGGCCGAAGCTGTCGGTCACAAAGATTAGAAGAAAACAAAAAACCGTAAGATAAAATTCGGATGAGTCACTGAGAGAGAAACTCCCATCTGCTCCACAAGATTACGCAACCGAAATACAAAACGCAGCTTCAGTTTACTTTGTAGGTTGGAGCCTATGTGGGGTGTGTTTTCTCTTTGTGCAGTAATGTGATTGTGATGTTAATATGAAACAGTAACTCAGCAAATGAGAGGACATGGTCATTCAGGGGGAGCCAGAGGACAGATCACATGCTGCTCTTTGAGTCACTCGTTGGCCTTGGACATTGTGGCGGAGTGATTACTCAATCAGATCAGAGCCAATGTGAGGTTGCTTCTGTTTCTCCTGCTGCCCACAGTAATGGGGGCAACTGAAGACACATTTCAGCCTCAGAGTCCTTCACACGCCACAAAGAAGAAACCTAAACCTTAAGGAAAGTCAGTCAGTTGGTGAAATGGGACATCTGCCTTATGGATCAGCGGAACAGCTGAGCTCTGTTGTAAACATCAGTGGATTTCACTGTAATAAAAGTTTACAGTTGCTGTGGTGCACACTGGGACAGCACAAACATCTTGTTCTTTCCTCAGGAGATCTACCTTAAAAACATCCTGAGGAACCAACACAGGGATCAGGATAGAGGTATAGTTTATAATCTGAAGTGGTATAGAAAGGAAGTGATTTTAAACCGACAGTGTGAAATGAAACAGGGCCACAGTCAGAATTTAAAACTGACTTATGAGTTATGAGTGACATCAAGTAATGGAAAAACAAATATCAGTGGACTTGATCTACTCAGAACTATTCATTGGTGAGTTGAAGCATAAATCAAAAAATCACATGAACACAACATCAACAATGAATAAATCCCACTGACAAGTTTTAAACAGTTCACACTAGTGTAATGAGATATATTTGTTTTGTTCCACTTTTGCACTGTTAGAAACTCGCTCCTGCTTTATCCTCACATGGGCTCCATTGGACATTTTACTGACAGGAACATTTTCAGAAAATGTCAGTAGCAACTGAGCCCCATACATACTGTACCCTGCGAAAGAAAATATCCAGACTTCAGAACAGTTCTGACAGGAGTTATATTATTGTGTAATTATTTAGTAAAATATACGCAAATTCCTATGAGAGAACTATTTAATGTATTAGAACCTGTTTCAATATATTCATTAATATTGTGCTTTATTAATAAATTACATTTATGCTGTTTTAATCTGTTTCCATAGAACAATATTATTGTTTTTAACTTGAGCCTTTTGTTTTCTATCATCCATTTTCAATCAATCAATCAATCAAAGTTTATTTGTATAGCCCATATTCACAAATCACAATTTGTCTCATAGGGTTTAACAAGGTGTGACATCCTCTGCCCTTAACCCAAAAAATGTTTAGCCACAGATTCCTATATGTCTCCATTCATGTTCTTTTTTTGATCGTTATCCTGTTTTTTAGTATGTTTATGTGTGTTAATTGTCTTTGCTTGTACTTTTTTTGTTTACTTCATTTCTGCCCATCTTGACCAGGACTCCTTGGTAGAAGAGATAGTTCAAGGTCTATGTAAATTGCCTTGAGATAATGTATATTATGATTTGGCGCTATACAAATAAAATGTAATGTAATGTAATTGAATTGAATACTGTATCTCAATATGACTATCCTGGCTAAAAACTGGATAAATAGTAAATAAATAAAATGTATCCAGAATTGTAAAAACTTGAACTGAATCAAATATAAGTGTTCAATCAACCAGAAAATCTAAACATGAACCAAACCTAAATCATATTTAATTTTTCGTCATCACGCTGCGATATTTACTATCTTCACGAATACAATTTTTTTAGTGGTGTGTATAACAGTAAGAGGTGAAAACTTTATGGCTCCAGGAGGCATAAAAACCTGGCAGTGCTGCGCTGAGTCATTTGGACCAGAAGGAGTCGAGTGCATCATTCAGAGAAATTGCTCCAGTTAAACACGACTAAATGTCAGAGCTGTCAACCACATGTTTTTCTCTCCATCGTCAGTCCAACCCTTCCCCTTCTTTGAGTCTGTCTTTGTCCCTGTGTATCTTTCTTTCATAGAGTTAATTACAGCAATGAGCCAAGTGGACAGATAACAACTTCTGCCTTCTTGTTCGCTGAAAACACAAATGATGGCACTTTTCAACATGCTGGCATCCTCCATGTTATGATTTCATACTTAGATACACTATGTCCATGTGTGTGTGTGTGTGTGTGTGTTTGTGTCCTCCAGGGAGAGCCTGACTAGTGCCCTGCAAAACATTTGTCAAATGTAACTGGGGCTGTGTTTTTTCCCCACAGCGACACTCCTAACAGTTTTTCTCCAGGCCGGCTCCAAGAGTGGAGTAAGAGCATTTGTTTGACATTTGTCCATAACATCTGGTCATTGGGGTATTCCGCACTACAGCTTATTAACAATGCTACAAGCGCACATGTGTTTCCCTTTATGACGCTGAAGCAAAAGAACACATCATCCAGCCTGCCACTATCCAGCCCCTTCCACAACAATGAGCCCATTCTCTCGGTTATTTACCCACTTCCAGTCAGGGAAAGAATGAGCTTTTGACCATGAACATGATGAAATGTGGTTGAACCTGATCTATTGTGGGGAAACAATTCTCAGAGACAACCCTCTGAGTCCGCCCCCGGGCCTCCCAACCCTGAAATTAAACCAACCAGATAGATCTGTGGATAATACAGATCAGAACAGGATAGATTACATGAAGTGGTGTGTTTGTAAAAACCTGCAGCTCGGCCATAATGACTGGAACAAGGTCATTCTGGAAGTTCACCAAGAAAAAGATGCACGGTAGCTGCTGAGCAGGGTTTACTGTTACAGATGTGTTTTAACCACCCATACACATAGAATTACTTTAATGCAACATGAACCATAACAGATAATATTCTTCTTCTTTAATCACAACATTTAATTGATTTACTGTGAGCTTCAAGTTTGTCTGTAGATAACTTTAATTTGCTTTTATTTAATGCTCAAAAATAAGAAAACAATAAATGTCATGTGACAAAATGTTGTTGCTTTTTGGCCTCATAACACTATAGGGACATTAAGCTTTTTCTTGACTTTGCCCTCCCACTCTTCACAGAGTATCTTACCTTCCTACGCACCTGTTGCTCTTTGGCCGAGTGGATTTTGACGTGTTTGCGTAGCGAGCTGGGATCTGTGTAACGTTTGGTGCAGCCGGGGATCTGACACGCATACGGTTTCTATGAGGAGAGAGAAAAATATTTCACATCAGTTGTAACACATTTGCATTTGCGTTATTTTAAGAGAGGCAGCAACAAACAGGGCAGATATTAAAGAGCACATATGGGAAAAAAATGAAGGAGGAAAATCTTTATACAGTAGGTTTGAAATTTTTTGAAATAAAGGCAAAGGTAAAGTCCTACCTTTCAGCTGAGAAAAACACATTGTTTGAAGAAAGAGAGAAGAGGAAGAGCAGAAAAGGGATGAAAAGAAGAGACAAACAATCAGTTGAAAGGTATTGAAACACCAAATTATCTTAAAACGACAGAATTGTTTGTTTTCCAGGACTTTAAAGCTGAATAGTCTGTGTTCTGTGTTCTGTGTTCACTAATAAGATTAAAACTGCAAGATGCTGAATTGTCACTTAAGTTTTATGAACTAAACTGGAATATACTCAGTCGAGGGCATTGCTCCACCAGGGCCCAACAGCCCCCTTAAATACAATCAAGCTGCACCCAATTTCACACACTGAAAAATATATGGTCCCTAAATGTGCCTGATTTCATCAAGATCCATGAATTATTCCCTGATCTGGATTCACTCTAAAATGATCAATCCCTGACTCATACCGCATCCTTCCAACAATCTTCATTGGAATCCATCCAGTAATTTCTGCGTATTCTTGCTAACAAACACACCAACAAATGGACAGGGGGCGAAAACATACTTAACAATTAGTCTTGTTGACATGTTTGATTGTGCTATACTTTCTGTATTTTGTTTGCATGACAAATAAAATAGATACATCATGTGAAATGTTCTTTCACATGATGTATCATGATGTACCACTATTCAGTGTGGGTGCTGACATGGCCATAAAGACGGAGATTCAGGCAGATTAGTGTAACAGGACATCTGTAGAACGGCTGCTCTGTCATGGAGTTTCCTCATCATTTCACATTCCTCTCATCTACCAAGCAAATAAAGCATGTAGCTCGCTGATTGAAGGTTTTTTCCCCTTGCTGCACTTTTTTTTTTTCATCCTCAGGAATATAAGTTGCCCATTAAAGTGTAAGTGGATATGTGTCTTTATTAGCTCGGCCTCCATACCTCAACCTCCTCTGTAAATAATCCATTGTTATTCCAGGGTGCTTACAGTGCCACTCATCTCCGCCATGTTTGTTTTGCCAAGCAGCGCACCCAATACAGCGCAGAAAGAAAAAAAAATCAGGCACAACTTCTGTGTAGAATAAATATCATTAAAGCTTGAAAATGATTTTCCCCCAAAGTGTTTTTGGCAGCGCAGGCAGCTGGGCAGGAACCGCGAAGGCCTTAGCAGGGTGTTAATGTGAAGCCATAAGCATCGGGGTCCCAGATTAGCTGTATCATTTGTCCTACTGTGGAAAGAGTGGGTGGTGGAAGAAAATCCCTAACTGATAGAAAAACACAGGACCGCATTCAAGCTTCTACTTGGGTAAACACAAAAGAATGATTTACTGGTCCACAAACCAAAACACATTGGTAGCTGGCCAATACAGAAACACAGGGGACAAATATTCTGGTAATACAGGTATTATAAAAATACTACTAAAATGAACTCCGTTTTCAATTCATTAAAAAAGTGGTACATTTAAGGGTTTTTTACTACTTAAAAAAATGTGACCCTTGCTACAAGGTTCCTTGTATGCGGAGAAGTGTCAAAATTGAATCCATGAGAGCCACCCGAGATACAGACAAGTAGTTTCCACCATCGGTAACAACTCTCTATAAAAAAAAAAAAGAAGTAGGAAAACCATGTGAGTACCCTCCTCTACCTGAGCAATTAGTACTTGTCAAAGACATCGCCGCAACTCTCTTGACAAACTTAGAATCCAGTAGTATCCAGTGGCACTTAAGCAGATGACAATATTCTCTTACAGTAGTTATATGGCTGAAAAATGGCTGAAACCAGAGGTTCCTCAAGTTAATTAATGGAAAAGTCAGGATTGGTGAAATGTATAAAATGGAGTTAGTAAACCACAGAATTAGAAACTTAGCCTAACTGCTTGATGAGAGATGGAAAAGGACACAGAAAAAAATATTGCACAGAAAAAAAGCAAAACAAAACAGCCAGCTCTAAACTTTAGGATACTCCCTGAGCTAAACTTAATACACTTATGTATCTAATCATTCATCTTTCCCATTTTTCTTTTCGGTTTTGCTCTTGGGTCAATGTAAAACTGAGCAATACTTCCATTTTCTCCTTTTCTCTTACCTCTGGAGAAGTAACTACTGTAAGAGAATATAAAAAACACTGTAGCACACAAGTTAAAATACATTTAATACTGTAATTTTTTTTTTACCTAATCATCAAAATTATTAACAATATTTTCCAATGATAAATATTCAGAGTTGAGGAGTTTTGTGAACTAGAGATGTGAATATGGCACCTATAGCATGTTTGATCGTTCAGCAAGGATCCTTGTTCCTCTTCATTTTTCCTCCTGCCTAAGGGTTTTCCATGTTGTTCAGGTTGTAAGGTCATCTTGAGAAAAATGTGTAATTTTAGACGTATAAATATAATTTCATTGACTTGACTACATGTGACTTTATGGCAACAGAGCAAAAAATATTTCACCAAATTATTAAATGTTTTGACTTGTTAAATGATCATCTTGATTCAACATAACAACACTGGTTCTTAAATCTGTGGTTTATTAGGATATAAATAGATCATAATATTATCAGGACTCATTTAGATCTGAGTAGTGTATAAAGTGGAAATTATTTAAAATAATGTCCATGAAGTGGCATTAGAGAAAAACACGTCAACTGTGGACTTCATAATTTGAGCAAAACAACTTATTTACTGCGGGGCTGTGTGCAGATGGTGATAAAGTGAGGTATTGGTGGAGGCTACTGAGACATGACGAGCGACCGCGATGGCTGACTCAACCTTTCCTTCCTGTTCCTGCAGGTCAGACAAACAGGAGAAGCTCTGTCTGAGCTCACAAGTCTGTTACGGCCTGAGAGCTGCGACTCGGCCTAATGGAACTGATCATTTATGTCACTGCCAGTGCTGAGAGAGCAGGAATGCCCCACCGCTCAGTGACTGACAGAAAACTTAAGTCTACCACTGTAAAGATGTGGAAATAAGCACTGAGGCTTGGATGGCTGCAGTGGAGGGGTAGAGTGTGAGCAAAGCTTTATTCAGGGATACACAACCACACGTATGCTGAGCTGAGAGTCAATTCCACTTCAGTTCGACATTCCTTTTTTAAAATTTGCACATACTATAATCCCTGAATGGATTTTATAGAATCAAACATTTACCGTCTATAATTTCATGCAGCCAGTCTTTCTTTTCGCAACACTCTGACCACCCAGACTATTCCAAGTGTTGCCCTGGGACAGTTTAAACATTAATCTATGGTGAAACATTGGGAGAAAGAGAAAGTGAGACAGAGCAGAGACTTGGTTTCTGACCGTGTCCAGGTGAGTGCGCTGATGCTTGGCGCGGTCGCTGGAGTTGCTGAAAGCTTTCTGGCAGCCGGGGTGCTGGCACAGGTACGGCTTCTCTCCTGTGTGGCTCCGCAGGTGGATCTTCAGGTTCTCCAGACGTGAGAACGCTTTGTTACAGCTCTCGAACTGGAAGGGAGAGAGCACGCACACACAAAAGAGAGACGACCACACTTAGGCAGGTATGCACAGAACCACACAAGGAAATAAACAGACAACAGACAACCGACAACCACCCACCCACACACACACACACACACACACACACACACACACACACACACACACACACACACACACACACACACACACACACACACACGATCAATCAGTATGAAGCTGGCAAAGTCTGGTACAATGTGGGCTCTGTATATGTGCACGCGTGTGACTCAGAAAGAAGTTGTCCCACTCTTCCCCTCGGCCTCTTGCTCACTCACGCACGAACAAGGAGTTCACTCTACACCACATATTCAGGGATAGGGATGCTTAAGAACATGGGTGGTTTAATCTAGAGGATTTTTTCCATAGCTCTTGAATTACGCAGCCAGTCCGAGCACCTTTGTTTAAAACCACGTCCTCACTTGAAAGACAGCGGCCTGCATGACTGTACACCTGCCGCTATCTACATTGCAGAGGGAACTGGAGTGTGTTGTACGGCTGCGGTTAATGGACTGTAATGCATAGCATGAGATAAGTGTTCTGCTGCGTAGCGTACATTACACATTGACAAGTGACAGTGACGGTAAACAAGCTCGTGTCCGACCCGCCTCGGCCCATTTGATCCCGACCACTCAGCCAATGAACACCACAGATTTGTTAACACGTGAATGATTTATGAGGCTTCTCGTGTGTCCACTTCTGCTCTTGAGCAGAAAACGCAGCCGATTGGTTGATGTCAAGACCCCCTACAGGGTCTGCTGTGTAAAGAGTCACAACGTGTATGGGTGTACAGGAGTATGGGAAGCATATAGCTCAATGTTATTAATATCTTATATCTAGGTAGCACTAAACACTCAAACCACTATGCTGAGACTTAACTGTCACAGGAGCAAGAGAGGGGCTTGTGTCAGGACTGTTCTGCATGGCCACATGTCTGTCTGCTCAACTGATATGGAGTTTTGGGCACTGATGCTGATATTACTGAGTAAAACATTTACCGAAATATCGGCCGATATATAAAGAAAAAAGGCAACTATCCCTAAGATGTTATTATGACAAAGAAATGTAACTGGGGTTTGATATTCTATAATTTAACCATAAATTATGTTTATTATAAATAACTATAAATAAAGAAATAATAATAATAAAGAAAACACACAATATGAACAAATATGTAGAGATTGAAATATAAACATAAAACAATCCAGGAGGGCCAGGGGGGCACTGGCCTCAGCTAAAATCTTATGGGGAAAATCTGATAGTGACCCTGTACTGTCAGTAGCCTTAAAAAAAAAAACATTAAAAAAAAAAGTTACTAGCAATACTTTTGTAATCTTTTTTGAAGTACAAAATATGCTTTACAAGGATTATTTCTTTCAAAATATTCTCAATGACGTGTGGAATGACTTAAATGTGCATCTTACTGAATCAGGAATTTTGCACATATGTATGACATATAATTGGCCACTTTGTGTAAATTGTTTGGAAGATTTAGATTTAGAAAAATCCTAGATCTGATGGATGCATGAAGGTGGAGACAAAAGATTACAAAGACATAAAGGTGAAGATGAAAACATGGGTCACTTCCCAAGGAAAAACAAGAGTGTATAAACTAGTGAAGCAAATCAAAGCAACTAATATTTTCTGATGTTTCCAGGAACAAAGGAACTAAAACACAGAAACTAAAGTAGGAAATAAAAGTCTCTCTTGTAATTTCCTGTTTGAGTTTCCACTGGATCAGAAAAAGAGTGAAGATTAGACCAACAAGACTGTTGACAGATGGCACCATTGGACACATAATTCTCACACCAGGAGATGACAGCACAATGTGACCCTGTTGTTCTTTTGTGTTTACTGTTCTGTGACGTTATGTTTGAGTTAGATGTAATGAAGGAAAAGGAGACATGCGGAGGTGCAAAGGACTAACGTCTGTCTCTGCAGCCACAGTCTGCTCAGCGTTTGACAGTTATTTAATAATTTCAATTTCATCTCCTCTTTTCAAACCAGTCGGGAGGTCAACACAAAACATAACATTAATAAACATCAAGAAACGTCCACCCTTGTTTCCAGTATTGACACTGGCAGCATCTATTACTTCCTTACATTGTGGATTAGGCTGAACACAAGCTGCAGCTGCTGTAGCGTCTGTGTTTGAACAGTTTGTACGTGAACCATCAGAAAGTATTACCCACGTGCAGAAACTAAAGTTTGTTTCTGCTTTCTTTGGTCAAAACTTCATGAGTTCTTCAAAGTGTTTGTGGTCCCATGAGAAACTTCCTGCAGTAGAGAAAAGATTTCTCTTACTTAAATATTCGTCAAGATGCAAGTCGTATTGTGTTATAAGGGAGATGGAAAAGATTGTCTTTATTTGTACTACGTCACAGAGATGAGATGATGAGGTTAGGTCACTGAGGAGGCAGGAAGACGTCTGGTTTGATAAGTGTTGCAACATCTCTGAGTATAAACGGTGCTGCAGAGGCTCGTCGGTCTCTACCGTCCTTTGTACCCTGACCTTTAGTGAAGTTGGCTGACAACAGGTCGGGTTACGGCTAAGGAGAGAGTGACACCATTCCTGTAATGGGGCTTCAGCTTCATCTGGGCTCAATGCTCATCCCCGGCCTCCTTCATTCACTCACGCAGTACAGGCAGGGCCTTCTATTCACTGAGGCTCCATTTAATATAGGCGAAACCTAAGCCTGTCATGGTAGAACTGTGTTAGGTGACCAGGCTGATCTGTGGGTGTGTATGCATGTGTGTGTGGCTCAGTGAGAGTCTTAATCTGCTCACTTATAGCTGCACAACAAACATGAAGTTGCTACGAGTTTTGGGCAAATGAGTTTGAAAGCAAATGCTTCTCTCAACATGATCAAATGTTTATTTTCTAATTGTCAGATTATTTATGAGTTTACAAAGTTGACCTGAGCTTTGGTACTGAAATACTTTTTTATTTTTTTTACATTTCACATTGAGAAATATAAACATGCCCTACAGGCACTTATATAAAACCTTTACCCGAATTACATTACAGACAAAAATGACCAAAACAATAATTCATATTGACAAATATCAGATTTAAGAATAATTGATTGGCACTACATTTCCCTTAAATGCAATCCTGCCAGCAAAATTGCACACACATCACTTCCCTAAATGTGGCTTATTGTTTACATCAAAATTCACAAATTATATATATATTTATTTATTAATTAAAATATTGAAAAATGCAATACTGAAGAAAGAAAAAAAATCCTTCACCCCCCCTGATCCAGATCCATGCATAAATGTAATGGCTTCTTTCCTGGCCTATGTTCAACCCTTCCACCAAGTTTTCGTGGAAATCCTTTCTGTAGTTTTTGCGTAATCCTGCTGACAAACAAGCCAACAAACAAAGTGGTGAAAACATAACGTCCTGGGTGGAGGGAACAAGATCAAGAATCTGGTCGAGCATTTTAAAGGTTCAGTGTGTAGAATTTAGTGGCATCTGGTGGTGAAGTTGCATATTGCAGCTGAATACCCCTCACCTCAGCCTCCCCTTCCAAACATGACGGAGAACCTGTGGTGGCCTTCAGTTGTCATAAAAACTCAAAAGGTGTTTAGTTTGTCCAGTCTGGGCTACTGTAAAAAACATGGCAGCCTACGTAGAGAGGACCCACTCCCGATGTAAATATAAAGTATTTAAATAAAAAGGGCCCTTCTAGGGTAAAGAAAACAACAATTTGTACAATTGACAAATTGATTTAAGATGATTAGACACTAGTGAAAACATCACAAAGATTATTTCATATTTAATATCTGCCAATAAATCCCATCACCTTAATCATACCTAAAACACACTGGACCATTAAAGGCAAGTTTCAATAACTGACATTCGACAGCCAGTCCCGTGTTCAAGAGTTCAGCATAATTAGTGGCAAACTATTCAGTTGATTTGGACCAAGGTAACGTGTAGTGCCGTTAAATTAAAGGTAATAAACTCAAGTTCTCCTGAGAAATGCATTAAATTGTCACAGCCAAACATGCAGTTCAGAGGACTGGAATGAAGTATGAGGAAAAAAATATCACCCAGGATTCCTCAGCACCAGACAGACACATAAGGTGCCCAGGCTGCAGCATACAACTATGGAAAATGTCCATACGTGTTCATGTCGCACAGAGTTCTACAGCGGAAACATAGTAATTTTGAGTCGTGCCAATCAAATGCTTCTGTTGGAAACAAGAGTCAGGCCGGGTGGGAGAGCTTAGTAAAACTCTCAGTCCAGGGGAAGGTCCACGCTGCCGTACGGGTCATGACAGACACACTGCAAGCTGACTGCTGAAATACGGCGCCGGGCATTTGAGTTTGGAAAACAAACATGGCTATTATTGACATGCCAAAAGTGTGTATTTATGTATAAGGGAATAATCACTCTTTCATTGCTTTCTTTGCTGCAATATGAATTTGAGGCTCCGTGGAGGAAACTGTGTTAATCGTGGAGAGCGTGTTATTACTCAAGGAGTGTGAGGTTTTCCTACTTGCTAAGGAAACCAACAGGCAATGCCACCTCTGGGCATGGACATTACCCAGAAATCCTGTATGAAAATGTTATGCTACAGTAAGATGTTTTCTCGAGGGCAATCCTCTGGTTAAAATGACGTTTTTCAGTGAGTTCAGGCTTTGTCAACTTCATTTAGGATATTTGGACGATACGGCGGTGCACCAAATAACTGCAGGTATTGAAAATGTTTTGACAGTATTGATTTTGGCAGTATGTGGTGTTATTCTGGTGAAGGACTGACACATGACAAGTATATATTCCAGGTCCTGGGTCTGATTTATGTATTAAGGCTACGCAAAGTGGAAAAAAAGAGAGATTTCGAGTATAAAGTCGTAATTTTACAAGAATAAAGTGGTAATATTATGAGAGAAAAGTGATACATTTGAGAGAATAAATTTCTATTATTACTAGAAGTCCTAATTTTAAGCAACATGTTTTTTTAGAAAGGGAATATATAAAATCAGCCTGTTGCCTTTGTTAGAATGAGGAATGTGGAGCATATTGTTAGATTATAATTTAGTATGAGGTTCACAAGTAATGAAATATTCCATCTTTTGACATATCAGCTCCACATTGTCAGTATAAGAACTTAAAATATTTTTGAAAGAAACTATCTATTCTGAAGAAAGAACCACGCAGACTAAGATGAAACCGCTTCTTTAGTGGAGAAGGAAATGTTTGGTAGTGGTCGACTCTGTCGCTGGTTATGTCTTTGTGTTTTTCAAAGAGGTTTCATAGTTTCTTAAAGAAAGTTCTTGCTGTTTATTTCCCCAAAAAATTTTTTCTCTATATTCTCGTAACATTATGACTTTTTACCCATTAAATTACATCTTTATTTTTGTACGATAACAACTTAATTCTTTCTCATTATATCTTTTCCATGTGTCCCTAATAGTCATACCCAACATAATACCTTATCGTGGAATCCTACTACACTAAACTAAGTTACAAATATAGAGTAAAATCCAGTCAAAAAATAATAAATACAAGTTAAAGGGCATATGTCAGTGTGTCCACTGTATGGTCTATAAGGAGGTTCCTAAAACATAAACTGTTTAGAGAGTAATGAGCACACAGGATAAAGTGGTATAAACAGAGAGCTGTGGAGGCTGAGGCGTCTGACACAGGAATCGATTTTACCTTTGATATTATCTGTGAAAACAGTTTAGACGACACTAATCACATTAATTGCTTTAAACATGTTTAGTTTTCCTCTCTGTAAACCTCCATCTAAGGTAAACCAGCAGATCGCCACGCGGGGAGCGGCGCACTGGCAGCGTGGTGGGATTTGAGCCCCGTCTGACACCAGTTTACTCTTTGAGTTAAGGGGAGGGGGGGGGTTTCAGTAGCTCGGTAAACATTGGGGATGACAGCGGGGTCTTGACATGGCTGAAGGGGGCGAGAGTGGGTTGAAAGGGTGGGCAGGCAGCTGATCACAACAGACAGATTATGGGCCCAGCATGCGAGCCGGTGGAGGTGCGGGCCGAGCCTGAGGCCTTCATGGGAAATGACTCCTGACTGGCAGGGAAAAGGCCAAACAGTGTCGTGGCTAAAAGGCGGCAGTGTGCGGCTCTCTCCTCGCATGCAGCGGCTCATTAGCAGCCGGCAGGAGCTGCAGATGATGCAAACAAACCGGCCGTTATGGAGGGGTGTTGGACGGGGGATATATGGCTGCTGACATGTTGGACAGGAATCTGATTAAAGGCTTTAATGAATGGCGTAAGGAGAGATGGAGAGAATCAGAAGTAAGGGAATATCTGACTGTGGTCCTTTTAGACGAGGTCGTCACCGTCAGGACTAATTTAATTTTTTCCCCGAGAATAAAATCCAGTATTTTCTCTAATGGCGGCTAAGTGTTTCTCGTGTTACGTCAGACGTGAGGGAATCCTTTGACATCTCCTTCAGCACTAATATATCTCTCCAGCCGTGGGCAGTAATTCTAGATCAGAACTCTGACTAACGATGAGGAGATGTGATTTAACTGTTGGACTGCTAACTAGCATGAAATTCACTATTACTCATGTTCACTGGCCCCCCATCAAATAGAAAAGTTCTCAGAGTCTCCACATTTTTTTTTTTTGCTGTGATCAGTTTTACCCAACACATCCAGGCTCCTTCACTGCCAAGCCTGACAGACACGACGAAGGGCAAAGAGCTTTGGTGGCAAAAGAGGACGCGGCCAAATAAAACATGTTATAAAGTGCCGATGCTCAAAAGCAGCCTGTATAACTTTATGGGTCTGAAAAAACGGCGGTTGCTGGAACGAGTCGGTTTATCACAAGGTGTCTTTCTCTGCGCTGACCGATGAGGAAAACCACCAACACTTTGGGATCTGTTCGGAGGGGAGGCCGTGGAGCGGAGTGCTCCGGCTGCGGACGGGAGGAACATGTGCATTTAATCTGCCTGCTTCCAAATGCCCTGTGGCAACCACAGCAAAGAGCAGAAAAACGTAAATGGATGAAATTATATCCATATGATTCAACGAGACAGCTAAGGAGAGGCAGGTTTCTCATGCGCTTCGTCAGGATACAAAATTAAACACAGCCCGGCTAAAACATTTGCATTACATAGTTTACACATATCATTTCCACTGTGGAGCGGGACCCTTTTAGCAGCCAGCTTCATCTGTTGTGAATAGGGCTTTGATTTGAATTAAAGATAGCAATGGGCTTGTTTTTGTTTTTCATAAGATAAATGAATTCATACACACTGACTTTGGTTTTCTTTGACGCATCTTTCCCCTCCCATCTCTTGCACTAAGTTTTGGGAAGTCTTGATTTATGAATGCTGAGATATGAGTAGACGCCGTAAATGACTAAACACGAGTGTTGTCCAGATGCGTATGAACAAGCGAGCTTAGTGAGAGCTGAGCCGATAAATTGGTGGGAGGAAGTAGTCATGTAAATGACTGAAGAAATTGTTCTTAACAGCCATTTTGCACTCATGCCTGAATAGTTTGGGGCCAGATTAAAAAGTATGTGGATGGCACAACAGGAAGCGTTCCTATGATGACTAAATGAGGCTGCTCACATAATGAGCCGGCCCAGCTGGTCGGGCTGCCTCTCGCACACTCGTTTTGCTGGAGATTGAGGAGGAAGTGCCCATGATGGATCTGAACCCCTGCTCCCACCGCGGAGGCCCGGCAACGGTGCGAGCCCTGCGTGGCTTCACAACAACACGGCGAGGCTTCATGGAAGCACTTAACCTGTTGTGGATTCAGAGAGGCCTTCGTTCAAATGTCTACCAGCTCTGCGGCCCTGCATCAGATTAGGAGAGCTAAGATGTGATTTCCTCTCGGGCCGGGCAGCCTGGGGTTTACCGGTTCACCAGGTTGAGGGAGAAAAAAGGAAAACAGGGTCACATTCTCAAAGAGATGAAGCAGACTGACGAGGGGGGGATATGTTGCGTGTTATAATGTAGCGTTAGCACAGAACTAAACCGACATCGAACCTAATTCTTCTGAATTAAATTTTCCTTCTGGGCAAAAGCTCAGGGTGTCAGATAATTTCCATACAGACATACTTCACACTCAACTGTACCAGCAGAGGTCCCTGCCTGTAAAAACCACTGGATTGTGTTTCTCAATGTATCCATGTTCCCTTTGTGGACTGAAAGATGAGAAAGATTTATGGTACAGTTACGTATGAATAAGGAATAAATAACCACCGAATATTTACTGGGTTACATCTTCGTTTACATGATGCTGTGACCGCTCCTTCAGTTTGTATAAGAGCCGTCCCACTGTCTCATGACAGTTTATTCTCACGAGCAGCCTCAACCATTTATAACGGCTAATTAGAGTGCAATACAAACCTTCCAGTGCCACAGCCATTAGTAACCATCAAGGCATAAATTATAAAACCCATTCACGAAATCCAAACCCGCCCATGAAAAAGACAGTCTGAGGGTTACACAATGAAAATCCTAAACATGATCTGTGTTCTGAGCCGGCGCCTGGACTGATGTTACTGGCGGTCAATGCTGGATCCCCGCCGGACGGGCCCTGAGCTACGGCGTCCTCTGACAAGCGGACTTCAATCTGTCCAGCGCCTCTCTCTCTCACCTGACTCCGTTCTCGCTCTCGCTTTCTCTGCTCGTCTCTCGCTCCTCTCTCTTTTACTACCTCCTGACAGCGAGCTCCTCTCACTCCAGAACAACAATGGAGTGTTACTGTGTATAACTCAACATGCTGCACGACTCGGTTTGATATCAGTGGTACTGACGGATGATGGATGGAAATCAAACAACAGCCATTAATGACAATAGCTTTATATTTAATTGATCCACTTTATTGGTGTTTTGTTGTATTGTTAGACAAATGTAATGAGGTCATTGGCCTGAGCTCTGAGGCTAATATTTGATTTTTTCCTCCACAGCTGCTTCTTTCACCTCTCCTGCATGAGTCCACGAGTCTAATAACCTTAAAGCTCCACTGAGGATCCTTACATGCTGACATCTCTTAATTATTTTCTGTTATTTGATGGATGGTTGACGTAGATCTGTTTGCCATCTACTGGTCTGGCATGCTTGTTTGAGCGCTTGTAGCTGTGTTCTTGTCTGGCCGAGATATTTACTTTAACAAAGGTCGTGTGGATGGAGATTTCTTTTTAAACGGAGGGGAAAATATCTGTACAAAAAAAATCCACAGTAGTGTAGACAAGGTCTAAATCACAAGAAAGAAAGAGTTAAGCTTTGTCTTTTTTACTCTAACATTCTTTGTCTACCTCTGCAGAAATGTCCTCGATCTTCCTGGGGTGGAAATTGTCAAAAACGATATGCAGCACTACTTTTGACATTTCTTGTGACTGTATTTCATTTTGGTCGACTGAGGCTGCTGGTTATGGAGAAAGTGGCATATTTGGTTGTTACCGCAGGTCTGGAAAGATGCCACTGACAACAACTCCTGACATTAACTGTTCGTTTACTTGGAAAAAAATACCACACCACCACCAAACCAAAGCACCAGTCCAGAAAACCAAAGTACTTTGCTGGAAGCTAAAACACTTTTACACATTTTATTTTGGGCATGGCCAGAGAACTTGTTTTGCTAACACCATAATTTTATTTTAATTATATTTTTCAGATAAATAAGACCAGGGGCGCTCTTCTCGGCTGCAGCCCCACTTTGTGATTTCAGCTGATGAGAAACATTTCTATTTTTAAATGCTGCCTACTGGCTTAATATCCTGTGTGACAACTTGATATAATGAACACCACGGTTGAAGTCACAGTGTTCCTGAATTGTACAGACTTGTTAGGTCAATAAATAAAAAGCCTGTCTCCCTTTTTTGGCAAACCATTCGTTCTCCACACAAGTCAAGAGTTGACACAGCTGCCTCAAGGCGCATGCCTACTGTAGCATACAATGGCAACTCTATAACTCTGATGTGACAACAAATAAACATTGCAGAAGCCCAGGGAGTTGCCAAGCCAAATACCTAGATGCCAGAAGCACTATGGTCTTCAGACGGAAAACATGCCAGCGAAATTAAACAATAGGTCAACATGGCATCGTGATCGACACCAGCCCCAGGACTCGAGCGAGGGCGAAAGTAAAGAGCATACCTTTATGCAACCCTCTGGAGGGGGACCAGACCACAAAGCCTTCTGGGTAAAAAAAAAACAAAAAAAGCTGCTGCCCAAGAAAATGTGGTGCAACTGAGATGCCATGGTGCCCCTTGATTTGTTCACTCCTCAGCTCTGCATGGTTGTGCTCTTTCCTTCTCTCTGTGGGTTTCGGGCCCCAGTTTCCAGTCATGTGGATACGGCTGGCTGCAATATATCAGACTGCACTCGACACTCAATTGCATCAAGTCCAATCACGGCTCAGTCCGTCACAGCGAGCACATCGTCATTCATTCACGTCTCAACTAATCAATTCAGCACATTTCAAATAAAGTAATTTATTCCACAACAACACTGTCATATAGGAACACAGGTTAATTTGAGATTAGAACCAACTCTGGTCCAGTGCAATTACGACGGACTCGAGCGACTCAAGCACTGGCAGAGATCCTGATGTTCCACCATTCGCTGATATTCTTTAGTAAACATTTTCATATTTATGGAATATTTCCTTCAAACGGTTTTCATCAGACATATGTTGATGTTAGCCGTAATACGAGTCCGAGCCCGGCACTCACTGATCCCGCACAATTTGCCAGTTAGTTAGAGTGCAGGCACTCTGCTATACAGCATTTCCCCCCATATACAGTATTTATTTCCTAGCTGCACTTCAAATCATGCATGTCCTAATCTTAATTTCTTGGCCTTAAACAGGGGAAATTGGCAAACGGATGATACTGATGTCTTTATTTGTTTTGCCACTGACAAGGATGCACCACGAGCAGATGACGGATGATACATGACATAGTTTGAGTGATGGCTGCTGTTACTGTCGAGGCTGGAATAGAGCAAAAACAAAGGAGGCACATTGACGTAAAATAAAAAAAAGCTTCTTACTTGTACTGTAATGTTAAACTAATTCCAAAGCCGAACAGATGGAACGTGAACCAGATGTTATTTTGTTCTTTTTTCAGAAGTTTCTGGAGATAGTTAGAGATCATTGGGGTGTAAAACAGGGGGAGGTAAATCCCAGCTTAAATATCAGTCGCTGTCGTGCCATTTCTGCTGCGTCACACAACCATAAAATAAGAGTAATAAGAAATTGTATCATTGTGTGTATCATCTCTTTATACAGTACTTCCCACGGTCTCTCTTTCTCTTTTTTCCCCATGTCGCTCTCATTATCAGCCATTACAGTCGATGTGGTTTTGGTGAAGTGTCACGGTTTCGTTGTGCCATTTAACAACACAGTCCACGCCTCAGAATTTGACTTGGATCTTTCCACTGGGCGCTTGCTTCACTCTATTCACTCTCACTCGGACGTTTGAAAACACACTTGACAGTGCAAACACACACACACACACACACACACACACACACACACACACACACACACACACACACACACACACACACACACACACACACACACACACACACACACACACACACACACATCTCAGCCTGGAGAGCACGTTTCACAAACTCTGCAACTGTGTGAGCAACGGCCTTGCTAACGCTTTTAAAAAATGCTCTCAGGTAAACATTCAGCAAATAGCCCATTGCTTGTCATGCGTAACACCTTGTGATGAATTCTGCAAAAATGATTTTTTTTTTCTGGGAGGGATGACATCAGTAGAAAAGCAGAAGTGAATTGCCTGTCTGGCTCCGGTTCTTTCAACCGTCACTTCTTTTCTCAAACATCCAAATTAAACCCGGCATGCCGACCACAGAGCACCACAGGGCATAATTTAAACTTGACACCATAAATGTAAACACATCTTTCGCTACATAATTTATCCATACTTCTCTCCATGTTTATTCTGCACGGTAGCAACTCACTTTCTCATATATATTAGCTATGGGTCTAGCCTGGTGCGGAGCGGTATGGTGGGGGTCAGGCTGGTTGGAGGGACATGGTCGCCCTGGGCCCGAGGTTTTGCCCTGAGAAAGAAGTGCGCTGTGTATAAATGTCCTTCTTGTTGCCTATTCGTTGGATGACATAAAGGCGGTATGGAATAGACGTTGCTCTGGAATCGGTTCTACGCAGCGCCCACTCCCACACTGACAAGTCAGCTGAAACACAAACAAACAAACATCTGGATGGCACTAATTGACCTCTGTTCAGCAGACACATGGCACACACAGGCAGTCGACCTGTTCGGTGGGTATGTTTGCTGACTGGCTGCTGTGGCACAAACTGTGTCCTGGCACAAAGTGAGGCCAGTGTGTGAATGTGAGGAGTGGGCGAGGAAGGTGGCCTCGGAGCAGAGAGGCACTGTTATGTCTTTGGCTCGTACAACACCACAAAAATACTTTGGTTATAATTATCCATTTGATCCACAATACACATGATCCATGACAGTACACAGCCAACATGCACTACTGTTCAGCTCTGACAACCAGGGAAGATTGTAAGAGTCAAGAAGGGAGTCTAAACAGGCTCGTTTAGACTCCCTTCTTGACTCTCATCCTGTCCACCCTCTCTCTGCTGCATCCCCATAACAGACCCCCTGAACATGACCGGGATCCCAAACACACACCCCACCTTCATCTCTCCCATGTATTAGTAAACTGATCTGGCTCAGCAGCTAGGTTAAACTGATTAGGGTTTTGGATGGGACACAATTATGACAGAATCTCTATGTAACGTATAACCAGGGCGCTGCCCTGGGTCTTCAGGTTTCCGATACAGATCATGATTAAATGTTAAGGAAATGGGGGAAACTCAAAATATTGCATTCCAGACAAATGCAATTAAAGTGTATCACATGTAGTAAATCCCACATGCTTTGATACCTGGTTAGGAGGTTGAAAGCGAGGTAGCTGCAGCTGTTTGACCTTTTTGTAGTTTGAGTTCAGTGCAGCAGTGTATAATATTTTCAAGAAATGCTTCATTGAATGAGGATCCTACATGTTATGTTGAATATTGATTCATAGATGTAGTTCTGAAGTGAAACCAGAGCATTGAGAAACAGATCCAGACAGCCCATATACAACATGACGGACCGCTACATGTTGCCATGGAATATTTTAAACCATGGGTGAGCAATCCAAACAAAAAGCTGCTCATATTGTGCATAAGCTGAAAAGGTTTCTGCTGTTTCCTTCCATGGCTGCACATAATGCACGTCCTTTCTCAATGATCCCAGGGAAATCTACTAAAGTTAATGAGACCGAAGAGTTGTGAGACCTGAGTGTTCTGTCCTGAGAAAGAAAATTATCATGCAAAACAGTACATTTTGTACTGTGGTGGAAACCAGGATAATAAGCAAGCTCATGTTTACTTGAAAATGTGAATTGTTCTGGCGACACCAGGCCAGCACTTAACCATTCTGCACTCAGAGGAAATAACACAAGCTGTGCACCACTGGAGATCCATCAAACCGTATCCTTGAAAATGGAAACTTCACATAGAGAAAGAAAAATCTGCTTTAAACATTTAACATTTGACTCAGGTGTGAGACATTCCTCCATTTCTGTTGTGCATTGCTTTGGACGCATGGTTTTCTGTCAACGCAACACTCAGGGAAGTGAACTTAGTTTGCAGGATCATAATTTTTTTAACTTGTCCAATGGGAACAAATAATGCTAAATTTTATATTGAATTAGGACATGCTGATACATGGAAAGAACGAGAGAGCAACTGAAACGTATTTATATATATATTTTTGTTGTTCTTCTTCTTTTACATTTGCCTTTCGGGCCAGGCCACTCATCAACGTGGCATATTGTTCATGTCGTAAAGCGACAATGTAAATAACCAGTTAACTGTTCAAAAAATACATAGCCATTCAGATAAAATATATTTCAATTACAATTGATGTGTCGATGCAGTAAGTGTTGAGTGTATCGAAGGAATCCTTAATTCAGATCTGAATGATAGATAGTGGGAAAGAAAGAGGGAGTAAAAGTTGGGGGTGATGTTAGAGGGGTTGTGGAGCACTGGACTAAATTACTGCAGGAGATTGACTGGAAAACTTTGTCAGCCTGACAAGGAACTGGCCTGGGCTGCTCAACAAGGAAAACATCTATCCAGGGCTTTCATTCCTATCCAAAACATCAGTCGCACAGCCCCTCCGCCAGCAGTTTCATCATACCAATATCACATATGGCCGGCGTTGTGTTACTATTAGCATGACGACTGCCCTGCCAAGCAGCACAGCCAAACTGACAGGAAGACAGAGAGGATAACCACAGGATGGGATTAGGGGTTTGTAGAGTGAAATTAGACTATCTAGCTACCTGATGAACTCATTTGCCTGGGGAATGACTGACAAAGCTAATTCAGAAAATGATTTAATGGGGAGCAGAAGCAGATAAAGTGCTATAAGTCGATCAGTGCCAGGTCCTTAGGTGAGCCTGATAAGGTCTTTGCATTCGTGCCAACTTCACAGACTCGAGGAGCTCTGTTTCAGCAGTTACTACTGACACACTGAATAAATGCCTGTTGATCCTGATTACTTTAAATGAGCCATATACAGACCATGGTTGTGTGTGTGTGTGTGTGTGTGTGTGTGTGTGTACAGCCTGAGGAACCCCTTGGCAGCACTGATCCACAATATTTTGTGTTGTTAATTTGATTTCTATGCCTGATTTGTTTGGATGTTGCTGCTAAGTGAAAAGAATCTGGTGTTTGTGAATGTTTAAATGAACTGAGGAACATCAACCGTAAATAAAGATGTTTGACGTATCTCCACTTCCTTTTTCCGTTGTACATAAAATGAAGCCAAAATATCCCGGATATGGATGCCGCCATCTTGCGCTTTAGACATAGTTTGGAGACAGAGTCTGTGGAGTAGTGGTCGTGGTGTGGAGCATGAACTGAGTCCATGAACATGGTCAAAAACTGTATGTATCCCCAACATGCAACATAGCTACGTGGCTACCTGTTTTAAATGTAGTTCCCATTGTATGGTAGTGCCACTAAGTGGATAAACTTTGTACAGCAACAGTAAGCACAAAGACAAACATATCAACAAGTGGATAAATAAATGGCATAAATGGCTCTTACGTGTGGTATCCACGTCCTGCCCATTCCCATTCACCTCGTTTTATAGCATCAAATAACTAATTCAAACCAAACTTAGTGGAAAAGTTAACAAACAGTGTGATACGATCTACCTAAAATGACAGAAACAACCATTGAAAAAAAATTCTTTGACATGTACTCTGACTTTTTGGTCTCGTCCAAGATACACCCACTAACATGGAGGAGGCGGGGTTTATGACCTACACTGCAGCCAGCCACCAGGGGGCACTCAAGATGTTTTTGCATCACTTATGTGGAACTGTCCAGTCGTCCATCTTTATATACAGTCTATGCTAAAAGAATGACAAGCTACTTTAATGAATGAGAAAAACTCCTTTACATTTAGTTTTCTTATTTCCTGAAAAGTCAACACTTTGCAGAAATAACAGTTTTTTTTGTGTTTATTTGAGTCTCAATTGCTCTGTGGGATTATCTGAAAGTGAACTACGCTTCACCACAGGTACTTCTGGGCCCCAGTGGTTCTGTAGTTATGAACTCAGAGATCATGGCAGCTAAACTGTCCAGACAGGCCCGAGTGTCGGAAGCTCACGTGGGTAAAAACACATTAATATCAACGTCACTCGCCACCTGCGCCCGGTGCCCAGACCGCTCCAGTTTCAGGCGGCATTCAGAGGAAAAGTCAGGTCATGTGTTGCTGAGCCTCAGTTTTAATTTGCTAATGGCACTCCCTGTTTCATCTCCTGCATTTGAGCTGATTGCTCACAAAAGACTCCATTTACCCCTGAAAAGACACGCCATCTTGGCACCGGCTGCGGCTCGAGGTCTCAGCGTCTGCTGCCGAGGGATTTTGCCACTCGCTCTCTTCCAAAAATCAGTCTAGTAAATCTAAATATATATGTTTGCTGGTTTCACACCAGTGAAGGAAAAAAAGAGGAAATTCCATGATCTACGCCAGGGTCTCCACATCCAACTTTCCTTCAACAAGTGGTTTGACTGAGTGTGTCAGTGAGTGTGAGTGTTTTGATGTTTGTCTTTACGGGTGCACATGTGCATGTTTTTGGACAGGGCCCCGGTGAGCTGCTAATGCCAGCTGTGTTTTATCATTGTGCAACGGGCAGGTGGCTCTCTATCTCACCTTTGCTCAAAACATGAGATGAACACTAAAATATGTTAATCTACATTTTTGTGGATTTTTGTTTTTAAATAACAATGGGAGAAAAATGTGTCCCTTTAATCAAATAAAAGAAATGTAATGCTGTAAATTCCTATGGGCATGCCGCACTATAAAAACATTTGTCTCTGCACTTATAAGTCACATTAAGATCACCTTATGTTACGTACATAAAATTTAATGAGCATGCCTCTATAAATTTGTCGAGGTGCCAGGTGCAAAAATAATATTTAAATGAAACCTTCATATTGTATCCAAGCGAAACATTGTCTAAATAAAATATTACCATTGGTCTTTACGTAACATAATACACCCAAACTGTGCTGTTGTTACAATTTCCAAAAAGCTTCTTACGAAGAAATTTTGTATATAAGTACAGGGAGACCACTGAATCATTTTTAATACCTCGAACTGCTGACTACATTCTTCATCCCACAACAACATAACCTCCTCTAATACAATTTAAAGCACAGCCTTCTTTTGTTTTTGAAAATCCAAATTTTACGAGTACATTTTCCCCCTGATATGTGACCGAGTCTGCTGATCCAAACAAACCAAATAAAGTGGAGAACGCTGCCCTTCTCCCCTGAAGTTAGTCTGCCATGTAAACGCTCCTGTCCTCTCGGCAGCCTCACTGCTTTGGGAGGATATTTTTTCACAGCGCGGCCTTCAGATGCTTCAAATCCGCTGGGCCGAAGCAGAACAATATCAAAGTCTAGGACTATGTCAGGGCTTCTCTTGCTGGATATATTTTTAATATTTATGCAGACACTGGAAAAAAATGCAATAATCTAAAACAACAAGTGAATTAGGCATGAAACACAACAGGATATTGCAGAGAGCTTATGTTGTTTCCTTTTCGCCCTTGTGTCCGTCTTTGCCTGCCTGCCCTGCACAACTGCCCAGGGCCGCCTTTAATTGGGAAGGAGAGGGAACTGAACATGTTTTCTACCGAGGCAGCAGAAGTTTTACAACAGACATCTACATGTGGAGGAAACTAATTTTTTCTAATGAAGACTTTCTGAAAATATTAGCCAGGTACAGACTGTGACACACATGATTTGTGATAATGACGTTTTACAGCCAAAACATAGCATGAAGCAAATTCTGTTCAGCTGTTTTATATATACACACACACACATATATATGTATATATACAGAGAGAGAGAGAGAGAGATGTGTTATGTTTGGATGTGAAGGGAGCCCTGCTTCATGAGCACCCACTGGAGTCTGCTGCTGGAAAGATAATAAAGGGATTAGCCATGGTTTTTCTAGGGCATTTGGTCCTAAAACAGAATGTCTCATCTGTTTCCTCCATGTGAATAGCTTAAATTCTTCAGTGTCTTTGTCTACTGCAGGAGCGTCACAAGTAAGGAAAAAAAAACAAGGCCTTGGGACAGACACGACTGAAACACATGAGGATCCACACGCTTTTAAGACGCACACTGTTTCCTTTAAGTACAGAGCACTTACTTAAATCTGTATAGACTCTATACAAACACAAACACACTTACAAATACGCACAAGGAGCATGTTTATTTTCTCTGGCCCTGCACATTTATCTGCTGAAGTCCCAGCTCAACATAAATTCAATCCCCGCTGATTAGACGTGTTGATTCAAGCTTGAAAACATTTCACATTTCTGTTTATGTTCTGTCGGAAAAAGAAGAAGTGTTACAACCCAACGTACTGTACACCGAATCAATACTTCCTATTGTGAGCGTCAATGGAAACAATTTCCCCATTTTCAAGTTGCTGCATGGCTGCGAATATGTGTGTGTGTGTGTGTGTGTGTGTGTGTTTGATATGAGGGTGATTAGTTAGGATGTGTAGCAGAGTTTCACAGCCCGTCATGTCCGCAGATAGAATCCAGCGGCTCGTCCACACTGAGCCAAATTGTTCCAGTGTTAACATATGGCAAACATCTCCACACATGCACATACACACACACACACACACACACACACACGTTCACATACACATACACATACAAACATGTGTCAACCAAATGTAACTAAGGTACTAAATGGAGTAAAGAAACCTGCACAATGCTCCAAAGAGCAGCAACAACAGAGAATATATAATACAACACACCTTAAGTAGAGTTACCATGGTATGTCTAACTATTTTTAAAAATGTATTGTATATTAGTCTTTACTTAACCAGGGTTGTCCCGCATGAGATATAAGATCTCTTTTACAAGGGAGACTAGCATAGACACATAGATTAATAATATTCAAACTTTGTTCAATGTTACTTAAGTTTTGAGGCAGAAAAAATCTGTAACTTATTCCAAGCATTGGGTGCCGAAAGCTTATCCTTCTTCAACGTATTTACTCCAGACTTTGGAAACAACAAATTAATGTGCAATATGTCCAGAGAACAAAGATTATAACTTCAGAGATTCCAAATTAAAAGAGAAGATAAATAGGTGGGAGATTTTAAGGGTTTTGAATATAAACACAGACCAATGATGGAGGTGACGCACACATAAGGGAGACCAATTTGCTTTTGAAAAAATGGTGAGTAAGAGAATGACAATTTGTAATGAATCTCAGTGCCCCATGATAAATGTGAAGAGAATGAGCTGAGGTGTTCATGATCAACACATCTCCATGGTCAACAAGAGGTAAAAAGGACATTTCTGTTGAGAAAAGCAGGATTTCTATCTGAAGTAAAATCCTAATAAGAGCCTCAGCCTTTTACATTTGCCTTAAAAACCTATCTTCTCTGCCCACACTCCAAGATGGCAGCAAATGACCTCCAAACCTTTCAGTTCACACTGACTGTGTGTTTCGAGAACAACTACAGCTGAGTTTGTGTTTTTGGCTCTGCTCAGCGTTCAGCTCAGATGAGATTTAAAAAGTATCGGAATCTCTTATTCAACACCGTGTCATAAAATACAACTTCCTTTTAAATGATTCTCACTGCATCTTATTTCCAAAGCCACTGTTATACAAGTTATTTAGGAAAATAAACCTGACCTTTGGAAAAAAAAGGCCCTTGAGATAAAACAGGTGTTGCAACAATATTGCAGACTCAGTTCTTCAGTAATTAGGATTTGGACGTGGTTCCCGAGCTTGAGGAGGAACTCTTCTGACAGGGGCTTTCGGGTGAAGCCGTGAATTGAGCAAGACTATAGCGAACGTTACCTACGCTCCCTCTGCGGCTCCCTTCTCCAGACTACTACATTTCTCCCCATGTTTGGCTTGGACATGAGGCAAATTCACTTAATACTTGTGGGACAGCTAAACATTTAAAGCTCCCATTTAAGCGGATCAAGTGTAGGCATTGTTTGGTTATGTTAACCATATGTGTTGGCTTTTCATGATCTGAATCCCCGCTCAAAAAAACAAGAGTGCTGGTGAAAATAAACATGGGATCGCACTACACAAATTGTGGACTAATTGTGTATTTGGACTAAGTCATTCTTAAGGTTGGAGGGCTTTTTCCATTTGCTAAGGGACGTGGGGGGAAATGACAGCTTGACGTTGATTAGTGTGTTGACTTGTGGAATTGGAGCCTTACCTGTAAAGAATACAACCACAAGATCTATTTATACTAACAAGGTAGTGCTACTCTCACAGCAGCTCGACATCTTCACTGGAATTCTTTTTTTCTGCTAAAAATACAGGAATTACAATCATCTGTTGAAAAGTAATCAGCAATGAAGCAAGTCCAGTCTTGTTTTTGGACGCGATCTACACGTATCTTATTTAGGAAAAATGAATCTACATAGACTGTTTTCCTCTGTGAAGTACGCTCAAATGTTTCATTCAAACATTTTTAACAGGTGGCTGCAATTATGAGACAAACTAGACTCAAAATAAAACAATAAATACAACCTAAAACTTCCAAAAGAGGTAAAAAAAACAAGATGGCTGATGAGGAGGAGATTTTCAACACTACTAAATGTGATGTGTGGTGAATATACGTGACCACTGGTGTTTGGTGAGTGGTATGTGGATCATTTCAGTGGTTCATGATGACTCACCATACACTTGTTGGGTTTCTCTCCAGAGTGGACCCTCATGTGAATGAGCAGCTTGTAGCGCGCATTAAAGGGCTTGTAGCGGCGAATGCAACCCGCCCAGAAACAGGTGAAGTCTTCACCTTTGCGCTGGTCGATGTGCACCTTCTCAATATGCCTCACCAGCTCCTCCTGCTGCTCGTACGCAGCGCTGCAGTCAATCCAGCGACAGACCTGCTTATCACCCAGCACTCCTCCAACGGCCTCTTCCTGCTCTACGGCTGTGTGAGATCCAGGAGCTCCTCCGGAGGTCTGTTTGTGTCCCAGAGATGAGGCCGATGCTGTTTGCTGGCTCAGGTTGTGCAGCAGGCCCCCAGGGCTGGGCCCCACGTACTGGTGCAGGTGGTAGGGCGGAGGCATGGCAGGTCGAGGGGGGTGGTGGGGGTGACGGAGGTGTCCACTGCGACCACTCAAATGATGGTGATAGTGGTGCTGAAAGAGTTCGTCTTCACTTGGAGAGAAATCATCGAGGGGCTCCTGTTTGAGGGCAGCCCCCGATCGTTGGCCTCCGTCCAAGAGGACCCCAGCTTCAGGCCCTGAATGCAATGTCCCAGACATCAGGGCCCCACTCATCAGTAGCCCAAGCCCGTCCGAGCCTCCCACGCCTCCCCCGGCTGCTCCTCCAGCCCCACGCCCCTGCAGCATGGAGCCCGGCTCCTCACACAGCCCCTGGCTTAGCCCCTGGCCCTGCTCAGGCTCCTCTGATGACACCGAAGAGGAGGATGTGGAGGAGGAGGCCGAAAGGGACAGCAGGCAGGTGGCAGGTGATGACAGATGACAGCTCTCCTGTACCGTGGGTTGCTGGGGGCTGCCTCGAGGTGGGGGCCTCTGGAGGGCTTCCTGTGAGCAGGAGTTAGAGGGTGGGGACGTAGAAGAGGAGGAGGAAGAGGAGGAGAAGCCGGCACTTCTGGTGTGGCTGGGTGAAAGGTTAGTACGTAACCCGTTGATGCAGGCCACCATCGACATCTGGGAGGAGGAGCAGATGATGGCGGTGATATTGATCTCCTCGGAATCAGCGCCAGAACCTGATGGGGAACTAGTGGCGGCAACACTGCCCGTGCCAGCAGCAGCGGTAGAGTGCGCGGCCAGGGATAGGCAGTGTCTCTTCAGACTGTTCGCACTGAGCAGCCGCGCTGAATGACGGGAGCCAGTTGGAGACAAAGCCAGCGGGGAGGAGCCATCTTCATTATTAAACGATTGAACTGCGTCTCTTGACGCAGCCCCACCAACACCGCCTGCTACACATATGCCGCTACCGTTGTTGCTAACATGCGGAGCTCCAACTGTCACGTCCCTTGGCACCCCCAAACCTTGTCCTACTCTACAGTTTTGAAACAAGGCCTGAGACGTGCTATTGACTCTCGACCCTGTGCTGGAGATTTTATAGCCCATTGAGTTCTCCTGTTTGATTATGTAAGGGAGAGAGGAGCGAGTCGCACTGGCACTGCCGCAGCCGAGGCCAGGTGAGGCCCCTGACAGGGTCGTCTGGAAGGCAGAGGAGGATCTGTAATGAGAAAAACACACAGAGAGGAATATGAGCGCTATTAGCTCGTAGGCTGATGACAGATGCAGATTGGTCATCCTTCCCACCAGCAGCAATGTCAGAATTTTGCCTTCTGCTTCCTCCTAAAATATTTCTCTCAGTTTATATAAAAACCATGTCATCTCAAATTAGTCCCACTGGCCTAAAACATTTCATTCACTGTAATGGACCTTATGGAACGAACATTAACACTGTGCTGGCCTTGTTATGAATTAAGGTGATGTTGGACATCAGGTAACATCCACTGCTGGTGACCCAAAGTGCTTTTATGAATAAATGAAACAGGATCTTCTCGTAGTGAGACGATATGAATGGGTATTTATAACTAAGAATAGAGCGGGGGTGGGGAGGGATGGCGACTGAGACAGAGAGGCCACTGGCTAGTGTGTCCATCTGATGGGCTTTGATGACACAAAGGGGTTAAACCCAACCCAACATCGGGGATAAATAGGGAGTCACCTGTTTTGGTGGCATAATTGCAGTCTATGAAGGGTCAGCGTTTACAATACTGTGTATTATGGTGGGAATCTTTTCCCTGCTGAATGGGGACCCCAGGTCGGGTTTCTCCATGCGTTGCTGTGATCTCCTACATAATCATTCCTGTCAGTTGGCTCATTATGGATTTTGTCCAAAGCCCCTGAGTGATGTGAGAAGAGCTCTCTTTTTCTGCAGCCTGTCTCATGAAGGAATCGTCTTTGTCCCTTCCCCTCAGCACGCTGGGGGGAAAAAGCGGAGCTAACGCTAGCTTGGATTTGGAGAAAGCCACAGGCAGACTTTGTCATTGCTGTTAATAAAGACTTGAACCCACCTCCCCTCCTCACTCTCCGTCTATTCAGGAATACCATTTCCTGTTTGGCTATGGGGAAAATATCAAGAAACAATATGCGGGGAGTCAACATCTGTCCAGTTGCACTCTGGGTCGAATGACTGAGGATAGAGGGAATAAAAAGAGAAGGAGAAAGACGAGGGACAAACCCCACGACATATAAATCCACTGGAAACTCTTCCTGACTTGACCAACAGTAGTCGAGCATTGCACAACAGAAGAATCAGATTAGTGCAACATAAATGCTGTACTTTGGACCCCTCCGGTGTGTTTTATGGAGACGGGGTAGAGCTTTCAGGTCATATACATGCGCATCTGATTCCACAATAGCACAGCTAATGAAAAACACATTGCACCTGCATATTGTTAGTAATACTATACCAAACAGGAAACATTCAAAACTGGAACAGGAACAAAATGATTCTAAAACAGGAATAACAGTGACAGTTTACCTGGCGTCCTGGTGAGGGCCGTCCTGCAGGAGGAGGTCGGGGGTAGGTCTGTCACAGTGGAGGCTCTGGGGGTATAGCCCCCCTGAATGACCCCCCGCCGATAGTGGCAGGCTCTGCCCACATCGCATCAGGGTGTCCACAGCGTCACCCAGCTCAGCGTCTACATCTTTCTCCGAGCAATAGGCACCATTCACTGGAAAAGGAGGGATAATGTTAATAACCTGCACTTCAGTTGGCTATTTACATATATTTTACACAGTTTTCTTACACAAGGATACTAGTACATCCTTGATATGTAGGTTTTGTTTTAGTTCACAGAGCTGTGACCCAGTGTCACTGAAACTAAACGCTGGATCAGCAACTCAGTTTCCTACTGACAGCATTGGAAGAGTAATCAGTTTTACAATGGGATCCTCGCCATCAGTGACATGTTGAAATCCTATTAGATTATAAATATTCTCTCGAGGAATAATTGTTGGCTGCCACAGCTGCAGGATCCAGTGATATATGAAGAGCTCTTTGGCAAAGTCCGCCTGGTGACAGTAAAAATACCACAGGAGAGACTTATTGCCAAATATTATTGCAGGAGAAGTTGAGGAAAAAAAATATCCATGTGTGGAAAAATAAACAAATCCAAATGAATATGTCCGCAAGGTCCAGCCAGTCAGAGCGCAACGTTTTAATATTAATCAAATAATTAAATTACAGATCCTCTTAGAATTTACCATCAGTTCCTCAACTTTTATGCAAGCAAGCCTTTTGGGAAAACAGTGACCTCATTAATTCATTAGATTCAACTGTTATTTTATTAGTGATTCATCAATTTATGGGAAAATAATAACAATTAAATTGTGGGTGAAAACACTATGATTTAATCTAGTAGCAGAGTCGAGAAGAAGAAGATTCCTGAAGATGTTTCATCTCTCATCCAAAACAATTCTTCAGTAAGTGGATTAATGTGGATTTCCGTCCATGTAAAAACCAAAAGTGACTGTGGTGAAGGGATTTATTCTCGGTGAACACTTATTTTATTGTGTTTTATTCCTTAGGCACAAGCCTGCACAACTGAGCCTGTTTTGAAACTTTTATTTTTATCAGATGTTTTATCCTTCCAACTTGAATATTAGGAAATAGAGGTTTTATGAATATGAGCAAAAATATAATAAAAATAGGAACAATAGTGAAGAGTGTTAGCGGAGGGAGGGAGGACTGTATGAGGAAATAATTGTGAAGGGGAAAGGAGATATCCCCACACACTCATGTGTAGGTGGCCACGCGCCCCTGTTCCAACTTTTCCTAACTCAATTTCTCAAATTCAATTATCCCCTAACGATGTTATTGCCAATGTTATCACACACAATGAGCTATTATTAATAAACTCACAATGCATGTGAGGGAGAACACAGAAAGGTACTGGGGAGTGAGATGTGAAAATAGGCAGAAAAACGTTCAGCAAATATCGGGATTTGGGCAACAGATGAAAAAGAAAAGAGAAAAAAAAAAGATTAACAAAGGAGAAAGAGATTACAACATGAGTAACAGATGGAGAGGGAGAGTAAACAGGACAAGCAGGAAGTGTTTGGGAATATGGGAAAAAGGTTACAAGAGTGAACAAAAGACGAGAGAAAACAGGGGAACTTTGTGAGCCATGTCATGAGGAACATCTATTTACATATCCCTCCTGCAGCTGATGTGTCCACAGTCTCCACAGCATTTGTCTTGTCGCGGGTCACAGCGGAAACACAAAGAAGCAGAGAGAAGGCGAAGCGAGCTACGCAAACAGCCTCGTATAGCCAGGGGACGACGCTGGTTTCACTCAGAGCTGCTAACAAAAGACAAGATGTCTTTTAACTCTGGTCTGTTTTCAAGCAACACAAACCATTGTGTTTATCGAATTCTCCTTTTTTTTTGTTGGCTGAGCGTCCCCCCCCAATTAGCATATACAACTGTGTTTCTGTATGAAAGTTTCAAGGCCCGCTGACGTGAAGCCAAGTGCTTCCCTGCCTCGAGTCAGGGGTAACTCAGTCAAGATGGCCACTAGTGACACGAAGATGACGAACAACGTCAGGGATCTCTTAATTAAAACTTAACGCGTGTGCACACAAAACGCACAAACAACTAAATAAAAACATTGTCATGAAGCTCTGGTTGGACTGGCAGTTGGTCAACGAAGCCTCGAATGGATGCACATGCTCCCTCTCACACTCATATCAGAGTCACCAGCATATAAAACACATAGGCTCTTTCAAAGCTCAGTGCTGTGTTCCACAGTGCAGGACGCCAAGAAAGGTTCATCATGCAAATGAGTTAAAGAAGCCAGAGATGATGCCACACAATGATTCTCTGTCTGTAAACTGTTCTACTAAAACTCGCTGATAAAGCCACCATTGTTTTTCAGAATGATTTTTCTTTTTTTAAGTAACCAGTTAAACATGTCTTCACTGCTGTGAAACGGGGGCTCCACCGATCTTGTCTTTTACAAAACACTATTCACCTGATGTTAGAGCTGGCAATCGAATCTCAATAGTTTTTTAGTACTGAGGTCCAAAATAAGCCCAAAGAACCAATTGAAAAAACTGTCAGCTACTGAAAGCTGGTAGCAAACACCTGTTCAGACTTAAGATGTTTCTAGTGTGTCTTTTGCCAAGTTTTAGACTGTTTTTATTGCAGGGAAATGTCTTCCACATGCAACTGCTTGTTTAGACAACATTAAACTGAGAAAATGTTACTTCTTTTGTCAAGTTAAAAAGGGTTTGTAGAAAAAAAACCTACTTATTTTCCTGAAATATGTTAGAAGTATGTACGATAGAAGTAAGATTGTATCAGCACCAGTATTAAACATTTTGAAGTAAATCCCAACTATCCTTCCCTTGTATCATTGCTATTTCTAATAAGCATGAACATGAGACGAGGGGAGAATGGATTTGGATTAATGGGCCATGAGTAAGTTTGTAGGTGTGACCGCCATGCTCTTGGTTTAAACTACGTTTATACAATCCTGCAACATCTGATTTTCTGCTCACTTCAGTTCATTTGCTTATTTACACTTCCAAAAGAAACATAGCACCATTTAGCATTGATTTGGAGATGTGCTTGTGTCCCTGAAGCGGCAACCTACCCTGATGCCTCCCACTGGTTTGTGAATTGCTGTTTT